>NC_058136.1:78636967-78654523 GCF_016433145.1 Gracilinanus agilis | reverse complement strand
GTGAGGTAGGAAGAAAACCAGGAGGTCAAAGTATCAAAAAAGCAAAAGGTTTAGAGAAGCAGAAAGAGATGTTAACAATATAAAATGTTGCAGAGTTCAAGGAGAATTTGATTAAATTCAGCAAAAAATGATGAGGACTAAGAAGGGGTTAATGGAGCTATCAATTATAAATTTTTTTTTAACCCTTAACTTCTGTGTATTGGCTCCTAGGTAGAAGAGTGGTAAGGGTGGGCAATGGGGGTCAAGTGACTTGCCCAGGGTCACACAGCTGGGAAGCGTCTGAGGCCGGATTTGAACCTAGGACCTCCTGTCTCTAGGCCTGGCTCTCCATCCACTGAGCTACCGAGCTGCCCCCTTCACCTCATATTTCTAAAAAAATATCAGATTTTGCTTCCTATGTATTATTTCAGAATTGTTTGTGATGACAAAAGACATTACTTTTTTTTCCCCTGGGAGCTTGCCTTATTCTAGATCCATGATAGCTTTATGTTAGCTTGTGAGGATGGGATTGATATGGCAAATTTTTAAAAATAACAATTTGAGGGGGCAGCTGGGTAGCTCAGTGGATTGAGAGTCAGGCCTAGAGACGGGAGGTCCTAGGTTCAAATCTGGCCTCAGACACTTCCCAGCTGTGTGACCTTGGGCAGGTCACTTGACCCCCAATGCCTACCCTTACCACTCTTCCACCAAGGAACTAATACACAGAAGTTAAGGGTTTAAAAAGATAAAAAAAAAATAACAATTTGAAGTGAGAAACAATTAAACTTTTAAGAGTTAACATAAAAGAATAATCCCTCAAAGTAATTAAAATCTTTTTTGTACCTGTTAGATGATCCAAATAGTACTGATAAAGTTTGCACTGAATAGAAGTCATTCTTACTGATATTACATACTCGTATTTTGGTTGCAAAAACTTTGTTAATGCTGTATAATCTTTCCTCTGTAATAAAATGAAAACAAGTTTAAGTTCTTGTAATAGTAATTTTAATTGAGATAAATCCCAAACTTCAAAATGGACTCTCAAACTTATAATCCCTTTAACATAATTATCAATGGTTTCCTCAGATTTATCTTTTTAAAAAATACTCATTGTTTTCTACAATTTTTTTTTACAAACCAACCAACCCTAATCCTAAATTCCAATGGACAATTCTCTCTTCACTATCATTAAATTTTCTATATTCTTGCATTCATTTTTTAAAACCCTAATATCTTTTATATATATCCTTCTATATTAATTTGTTACAGGACTAGGCAATGAGGGTTAAATGACTTGCCCAGGGTCACCCAGCTAAGGTAGTGTCCGAGACCAGATTCGAACCTAGGACCCTCCTGTCTCTAGGCCTGGCTCTCATCCACTGAGCCATCCAGCTGCCCCTTTTGCATTCATTTTTTTAAAACATTTACTAATATTTATTTTTAATATGTTACATGATTCATGCTCCTACTTTCCCCTTCACCCCCCACACTCCCCCTACCCATGGCTGATGCACTGCATTCATTTTTAAGATTCTGATTCTCCAAATGGTTCCCTGACTTCAATTTTTTTTCTATAAAACAGATATTTTGGACTGGGTGTGTCTTTAGTAGTCATGGTTGTGGTACCTCTGACAGTATTTCTTCACGGTATTTATTTTGCAGGACTCTGTTTATATCATCTAGAAATGTCCCCCAAATGAATAAGTTAATATGCTTGTAATGAAACTAGCTCTAAAAGGTGCTTTGTCCCTGAACTAAATGTCCTTGTTATAGTTCTATAATAAGCCATTCTAGATACTGTGATGACTGTTAACTCAGATCCAGTCACAAAGTATACCATCAGCAGATGGAACCAGTTAGCATGCTACATGATCACCAGCACATGGGTGAAACCTGGTTTCCCTGATATTGCTTCCCCATTATGCTGAACACATGTCTTCTCCATCTTCCCAAACCTGTTCTTTCTTCTGAACTTCCCCAAACCAAATGAAGACCAGTAAATTCTATCTTGGGGTCTTTGCTCATTGGGAAAGATAGCCAAATTCTTGGTTACTGCTAGCATTGATTATGCTCAGATCTTTAACTTTCAAGTTTATCTTAAACTTCCAATATAACAACATATCGTGAAAGGGATTTCAGGTGAAATTATAGATTTTTCAAGTAAAATGGGTTAAGCACAAAAACAAAAAAAATTGCATATTTTACATATACCTGAACACATCCAGCTAACAGTTCATAGAGAATGTGAGCACGCTTTTTCATTATTCGAACATCTTCCATAGTGGAATCTGCACACTGGCCATTTTGAATTGGATTTATGAATCGATTCCTAAATTCCTTGATAGAGCCAAGCAGATTCTCTTTGATAAAGTTAACCATACAGTGATCTAAGAAAAGGAAAACAGTCACTGTAAATATTAAATTTCATTCAACTAATTTTACATAATGAAATTAACAGTGATAAAAACAAAGATTTTTTTAAATAAATGAAATCTGAGTAAATGATCTGATAACAGAACACATATGCTAAATTATCAAATAATACTTGGAAATGTTAAGCACATTTTAAAATATAGTTCAGCAAATTTTTTTAAAAGAGAAAATAAGTTGGGAACAATTTTAACAAAAGTTAATGTAATAATTCATTTAGACAAGTTAAGAAATATAAGAAAAATTCTTTTTTAAAAAACTCTTTTCTTAGAATCAATCTTGTGTATTTTGTTCCAAGGTCTTAAAGTGGTAAGGGCTGGGCAATAGGGGTTAAGTGATTTGACCAGAGTAGCACAGCTGGAAAGTGTTTGAGGTCAGATTTAAACCTCCTGTCTCTGGGCCTGGTTGGCTCTCAATCCACTGAATCACCAAGCTGTCCTAAAGAAGAAAAATTCTGAAAAGACTCTAAGACATAGCATTCATGTTTTTAAAATAGCTCGTTACAACCCAACAGGGACTAGTAACTTACATTCAATTAGATTATTTTGTAGAGGTGTTCCTGTTAAAATAATTCTTCTTTTTGAACGAATAGAATTCATAGCTTTGGATATAACTGAAGCTTCATTTTTTAGTATATGGCCTTCATCACATACAACAAAGTCTGGGCCTACCAAAAAATTTTTTATTATTATTTAGCTTTTTCAAAAGCTGCATTAACTCATCATACTTACATAACTTACATAAGTTCAAATTGCATAAAGGACTAGTGATTAAGTAATCAAAATCTATGCTGGGGACTGAAAGGAAAGGAAAAATCACTGGACTAAGAATCAGAATACCAACAGTATGTCATAGGAGGTTTTTTGGGTTTTTTAACTTTTACATCACAAACATTTCCTGATCTACTCAACACCTTATCTACTCCAAATTTTCAAAGAACCATACCTTAAAACAAAGAAAATGTCTATAAAACTAGCTAAGATAATGTGGGAAGGTATTTTCCCTCCCAATTATGTTGCTTTGTTTTGACATCAATCACTCACCACTGAGATGTGCAGGCATAGACTAAACCTTAGAGAAAGGAAGTTGAAACTAATGAAACAGGAAACTGATTCCCCACAGGCATTGCCCCCAACCCCAGGTGGTGCCAGGCAAATTAAGGAACTATGACTGATTCCTGAGATGTGACTTAGGAGAGTTAATGGATGAGAAAATTGCTTATAAGGTGAGACCAAGGCACTGCTTACTTTCAGTTTTCTGGCTAGAGCTTAAAACCTGAAGGAACCCTTGCTAATCAACTCTACCTCTTTCCCACATTTCCCTCTACTTTGATGTAATAAAGCTACTAAAGTTCTAGCAGCCTCATAATTTAATTTTAACAATTATAAACAAATATATCATATACTATTTGGGTCTTTCCTCCTCATCTTTCTCTCGAAAGGACAGACTGATTTAAATCACTATCTGTCATGGTATTTTGCTTTTTCATTATTTGTTCATATAATTTCCCACCTCTGAATTCTTTACATTTGTTAAATTTTGTGGAAAAACGAATATTCCATTTAATTTTTTAAAATTACAAGTTGAAATATTCTCCAAATGATAACTTCAAACTTTGTTTTTCCATTCTCCTAATATGATTGTCTTATATTAATATGGTATGTAAGTTTTTCTTTGCTTAGAATCCTTTGGAAAGTATGTGGTCAGTAGAGACATAACTGGCTCAAAGAACATTAAAAATACACAGTTCCAAATTATATTCCTAAAATTTCTGGATCATTTCACATTTCTATTAGTAGAAAGTGCATATGAATTTGCATATCATCACCAAGAAGGACAACCATTTCTCACTTATGCTTGGTCAAATTACTGGATTTGTTTATTTTATTAATTATAAGCTATGTACTAATTACAACCTGTATTTTTTCCATATAGGTACTGATAATTTGTTACTTCTTTTGAGAATGTTTTATACCTTTTCTGCTTAATTATCAATTGAAGATTAGTTTTGTTTCATACCTATGTCAACAAATAACAGTTTTCCTTTCCTCTGAGCTTCCCATTTCTAGTGAGGACATTATTCTGTCTTGTCAACGTTTTTTTTTAACTCCCAACCTTCTGTCTTAGAAACAAGAATAGTAAAGACTAGGCATTGGGGGTTAAGTGACTTGCCCAAGGTAACACAGTTAGAAAGTATCTGAGGCCAGATTTGAACCCAGGACCTCCCATCTCTTGGCCCAACTCTCAACCCACTGAGCTAGCTGTTCCCTCTTGTCAATTCTTATATAATTTACTTATTGATTTCCCAGGATTGAGACTCTTTCTATTCCAATTTTCAAAAAGCTGGCAAAAGGACTTAAAAGGCATAAGTCTGAACCTGCTCAATGTTCCCTACTTGCCAGAAGCCATCAAGGCTGTGAGGTTAGCATGGCAACTCACAAGCTCTGACAATCCAGCACGGCAGGTTGTCAGGAGGATGGAAATTCCACACTCAGTTTACCCCATGTGATTCTTTTTACAGTGACGTTCACTTGCATTGAAATTATTGCAATCAATATCCTTATCCAGCTCAAAGGAGACACAGAAAAACAATACAGGTTCATGGCAAGAACAATCACAGCCATAGACTCCCCACTATCCCAAAATAAACCCCTGTACAACCGCCTAGAGTATAGAAATTTCCCCTAGAATCAGTCCAGTAGAAAACCAGCAGTTAGTGAGTTAATGCAAGTTTCTAAAGTTCCCAGCAAGAAAATACCTGGCCTAAGTTTGTTCCCAAACTCCTACAGACCATAGATACAGTGAAACACAAGGAAATTAAGGCAATGACAAATTAGCACAGAATCACCCTACCAGAATTGTATTCTTAGAAAAAACACCATGGGGACAAAACATTGTACCAGACTGATATAACGTAACTATATACATAATATAATTAGTAAAAATATAATTAACTATTATGCTTAGCTAGGAACTGATGTACTTGTACCTTACGCATGGCTGAAAAGAATAAGTTCAAACTAAGCCAGCCCATAATGAATAATTCTTGACAAGCTTGCTTCTTTGTTTAGCCACAGTAAGATAATTAGTAAATGTCAATCTTATGATGTTTCAAAAGTTAATATGTGATTTTGAATGTATGGGAAGAAAAAAAAACCTGTATGAGATCATAAAGAAAAGAGGGTATAAAAATTAAAATCAGCAGATGGCACAAAAGAGAGAGAAGGAACAGCCTCTGCAATTTCACTTGCACTCTGGCTCATTTTCATTTCGTTCTTTGCCACGTCATCCTACCTCCAGAGACCCAACCAAGCAAACAGCAGGCTCTTTGCACCTACTGATTCTTTAATAAAATCTAACTGGAATTTATTTCTTTATGTAAGTGCTTCCCTTAAATTGTTTTAAGGTTAGGAGGTTTTTTTTTTTAGTTTTATATTCCTAGTGCCTACCATAATAAAACTTAGTAAAAACTTGGTGAACTTGATCTTTTACTTAGCTTTTACTTATAAGTAAAATGGCTTAAGTCTGTGTGACATAATCTACAGAGAGCTAAACTAGAATTAAGGAAGATGTGGGCTTGAATTCTACCTCAATTCCTGGGCAAGTGCTTGACTTCTCTTGGACTCAATTTTCCCATTTACAAAACGAAGAGAAACAATTCGGGAGATTAAATGACATAAAAGCATTGTGGTCCCTCTATCGCTAATATAAATATTAAAATAGATGACTTTTGATGTTTTACTGAAGTTGAAATTTGTAACTTTTCTTTTCTATACCTTTTTACCCTTTGGAGGTTCTGCAAATTTTGGCAAAAGTATAAATCAAGATATGAAGTGAGGTTTCAAAATTTTATGTTACCTGGATCAACAAGAGTTTTATTAAATATTTCTTTTAATTTTTTACTCTTTACATTCCTTCCTTGTACAAGATTTCTGTACATCTCATAGCCAATAATCATTACTCCACCATTATCTTGCCATTTTTGCAGAACATGGCTTCTGTCTTGAGGGCGTTTCATGGTCGCTAATCCTGAAACCTTTGTGAATGAAAGAAAAATCAGATAACAAATAGACATGTTTCATATTAAAGAATACTAAAATGTTTCCCTAGAATAGCCCCAACATTAAGCAAAATATCCTAAATTATATTTTGTTGTAAGATTTCTTTGAAAACTATGGCACCTTGAGTTTTTCATCTTCTTCTAATCCCTCCTGCCATTTCTCAAATTCATTTATCCAGTTGTAGACAGTATTAAGGGGGCAAACTACTAAAGCTGTAGCAAACTTCAATTTGTCACATAATAGAACTGTATGAAGAAAAGTCACCACCTAAAAGAAAAAAACAAATTTTCTTGGTTATAAGATGTAATACAACCTAAAACTGGAGTAAATATTTTTTTTATTTGGCATATAGACAGGATAACAGCAACAAATTGCAGGAAATATCTTTTGGCTCCCTTAAGAAAATTAATTCTCAGGGAATAAGGAATCGAAGCTATTGATGTTCAGAAATTTCTTCCAAATTGGAGAATATTTCTCATTTTTTCAATTACTTGCTGAATATATCCTCCAAATTGTGTTGTCTCCAGTCTAGATATTCTCTGTGATTGCTTGGAATAGTTAATCACTTTGTTTTCTTCCAGGACAATTAGGACTGTGATGATAGAAGTTCAAATGATAATTATTGCTTAATGGTAATAAGAGTTGGATTTAAACATCTTAATAGCTTTTTTCTTTCATTTGTTTTTAATTCAAACACACTAAAAATTCTCTCAAGATAATGGTTGCAAAGTCTCTTTTGTTATTCAAGATCTTCCTCTATTCTTTCAAATTAAGATTTTTTACAATTATTTTCTCCTGTGTACCCTTGATGGTCATATCTATTTACGAAGACTAACAAGCATTATTGCCATTCTGTCAATTCTTATTTGAACTACATTATTTGTTCAGAAAGAAGAAAAGAGGTGGAGCCAAGATGACAGAGTAAGGCAAAACTGTTCAAGTTCACACCATAAAAATCCCCTCTAATCAACATTTTTTAAAATCCACAAAAACAAATACAGGAATGAAAGAACCAACAAGCAGAAACGACTTTTAAGAAGGGAAAGACTCAAAAGGTAGGCAGAGAGAACATCTGGGACACTGGGATGAAAGAGGAGCATAGTCAGTAAGACTATAATAGCAAGGAGTGAAGAGCAAGTCACACACCCCTATCCCACATCTGTTGTCCCAGATTTTAAATCTAAGCCCCAATCAACATTCAGACCCTGAAACCCTCCCTGGGTAAATAAAGGTCCAAACCAACCCATATCTCTTCAGGTTTCAAACCTGTAGTGAAGTCTGGAACCCAGGGCAGTCTGTGCTGAAGTGCACTGACTGGTCCACACCACACTCAGAGGAAGAAAGGAGTCCTAGTCTGAGATTATGGCAAGGACAGAAACCCCAGCTTTCGATATTTGGTTGACCTGGATCTTTTTGCCAGGGGCTCAGAGTGGAGCTCCAAGACAAAACAAACAACTGTGTGCCTGAGACAAAACTTAAGCACAAACATATGCCTAAACCTGGGACTAGAATCTGAGCAGCTCCTGTCCTGATCAAATTCAGAGTGAGATCAAAAGCTTAAGCCCAAGCCTGAGGCTAGTCTTTAAACTATCAGCATCACAAGGGTTAACCCAAACCCATCATACCACCTTGGAAGAACTAAAACTGGCAGAAACCCAAAAATAAGCTAAGGGCAGCATCAAGGAAGGATTGAAGAGGTAGGAAAAATGAGCAAACAACAACAAAAAAAGCACCTAACTCTAAAGGCTTTAATGGAGACAAAGAACAAGGTACAAACACAGAAGACTGAAAGCAAAGCAAACACAAGCAAAGTCCAAAATAAAAATATGGATTGGACACAGATTCTGAAAGAGCTCAAAAAAACACTTCAAAAACCAATTAAGAGAAGCAGAGAAAAAGTGGGGAATAAAAATGAAAGTGATGCGAGAAGAAATGGGCCAATTGAAAAAGGAAAACCAAAACTGACAGAGGGAAAATCAGGCCATAAAAATCAGAATTGACTCAAGAAACAAAAAAGTAAAATCAAAAGAATGAAAAAACAGAGGAAAGCCTGAAATAGCTTGCTGAAAAAAAAATTAACCTGGAAAATAGAGCCAGGAGAGACAACTTAAGAATTTCTGAAAGCCATGATCAAGAAAAAATCTTGGACATCATTATTACAAGAAATTATCAAAGAAAACTGCCCAGATATCCTCAAACAAGAAAATATTTAAATATTCCCAGGACTAGTCTGAGAGGAGGTGAGGAAAATGCTTATGAGAAAGTAACTCTTTGTTTTGTATATTTCATTAATTGTACTCTGAAATTAGCTTGTGCTCAAAGATTTTATGTCACAGTCCCACTCCCAACAAGGGGTCTGGACAAGAGGAGGGAGGGGAATCTTGCATTAGGGATATTATTAAAAGGACTATTTTACAAGTAGGCATAGCATTCGCCATTTAGGGGATTTGATATTTACTGCATTTTGCCTTAGTGCAAATTGCCATTAGAGAATCTGCCTAGTTAATCTACTGCCATTTTATCACATTGCTTCTCTCTGACCCAGTTTGTTTAAAGTGGGAAATTTTTTGAGTTGCATTTTAAGATCATTCCACACTTTCTTTTAAGTAACATAGTGACAGAAATACAACAGAGACGAGGATCATTAGAATTGAATGGCAGGATCCTATTTGACCCATTATCAATGTGTCTATTCTTTGAGGTCCAGCCTAACTAAATCTGAAGATAGGATGGTGAGAAATTAGAGTAACTGTTAGCTTTTGGGCACCAAGTCTTGGTTATTAAGATACACAAAGGCATGACACACAAGAAGTAGACACACTGGGTTAGGAAACTTATATTACACATTTAATTTCAAGAAAATAAACTATGCAACTTAACTTGGATTTTTATAATGACTTACCTGTAGTGTCTTTCCAAGACCCATGCAGTGGGCAAGAATGCATCCTGAGCCTGCTGATGTCTTTGTTTTTATTACAGATTCACAACAGCAATCCCACATGAACTGAACACCTATGTAAAATATATTAATAAAAAACAAAACCTTAAAATTTCTAATGTGATCTTTCAGTGAACATTTAAAAATTTCTGACATAACTATACAAACTATAATCACAATATCTCAGACTCACTAAGTTTTGTCTTCACTGAGTATATAATAAATATTTGGTGAATTTAACTTAAGTAAAAATATTCTTAAATCTATACTTGCTAATGAGAACTGTTATTATCTATTTTATGTTTATTTAGAAAAAGAAATTTAAACAATCAGTTCATAATGCATAAAAACACTCATGCATATGTCACACAATATGTCACTTTTCTTTTAGTAAAACATTAAAGTTAACAATGAAGTGATTATGTGTAGAAAGCATTCTGCAGAAAAGCCATTTAAAATTATATTTTAGGGGGACAGGTAGCTGGCTCAGTAGATAGGGAGCCAGGCCTGGAAAGGGGAGGCCCTATGGTCAAATTTGGCTACAGACGTTTCCTGGCTGTATGACCCTGGCTAAGTCACTTAACCCCAACTGTCCAACTCTTACTATTCTTCTGCCTTGGAACCAACAGACAGTATTGATTCCAAGACTGAAGATAAAGGTATAAAAATTATGTTGTAAATTTAAAAAATAATCTTACCATCTACTTGATGAGGTTTTAATTTGGTAACCAGATTTCTATGGAGCTGAACCAAAGGTTCTTTGGTTTCTTCATCTTCATCTAAAACAAGTTTGGTTGTAATTGGATACATATTAGGTGAATCAGAAACATCTAGCACCTGTACAAGAAAAAAGGAAAGATGGTAGAATAATTGTAAGGAAATTTTTAAAAAGAATTCATAGCAATTAATGCAACAAACAACATTTTCCAAAGGTTTTCTCTCAAATCTGTTATAGTATACTAACAAGACAAATTTGAAACAGAGGATTAATGTTATCTTTAGCAAAGATGTTTTTAAGAATTCTGAAGTATGAATATTGGAGGGGATGTGGCAAAATTGGGACATTACAATTAGGGAAGGCATCCAAGCATTCTTGATGAAAAGAACACAAACTCAAGAGATAAGAAAATACAATTTGACCAATGAAAAGGAAATTAGGTACTTCCCTAAAAAGAACCAGTATATAGAGAGTCCTTTCAGAATTCCATCATACTTAAGCAAACTCATAGAATAGCCAACCATTTTCTATATCAAAAGATTTCAATAAATTAGATTAAAAACAATATATGACAGAAACTGGAGAAATTATGAGATGTTAAAATGAATAATTTTGAATACATAATAAAACGTTTGTACAAATAAAATTAGTGTCATCAAGATTAGAAATTGTAAGTTTGAAAAAAAATGTTATAAACAGTTTCTAAGAACAAAGTCTCATAGCAAAAATACATAGAAAACATTGTCAAATTTATGACATTTATAACCTATGAGCTATTTCCCCTAACTGATTAACAATGATAAGATACAGAGAGAGTTAGGTATCTCAGGGAATACAAAATCAGGCTTAAAGACAGGAGGTCTATAGTTCAAATTTGACCTCAGATGCCTAAATTACTTGACCTCAATCACCTCATCT
The DNA here is from genome assembly GCF_016433145.1 of Gracilinanus agilis. Lineage (NCBI taxonomy): Eukaryota > Metazoa > Chordata > Mammalia > Didelphimorphia > Didelphidae > Gracilinanus > Gracilinanus agilis. The sequence continues at coordinate 78,643,479 of NC_058136.1, read as the reverse complement.
TTATTACTTTTATATTTTGTAACTAATAAGTAGTTGATTCCAAGAAAGAAGCTAAGGCTTTAAAAAAAAAAGACAAAACACTTTTTTGGATGAAGAAATCAAAAATTCTATATAATTACTGACTAGAGAAACACAAATTAAAACAAGAGACTTATCCTATACATCATCATATCATATCACCATATATCATCAGATGCTGCTAAAATAATAAAAGGGCAAAATTACAAATTTGGAGGGAATGTGGAAAAAATGTGAAATGAACAACTAAGCTGGAGAATAATCATAACAATCCAGAATTATTCTCAAAGAGTCTTCTCTTTGCACCTTCCAACTGTCTCTAGTGGGTTTTGTGTGAATTTAAAATAAATCTGTTCCTTTCCTTTTTAAAAGTTTTGAAAATCCATTTTGGTCTCAATTCTCACCCTTTGAATGGGTTAAGAGGAAGGAAGATGCCTTATGGCTTTAACCCTGGCACCCCAGAAGCCTGTTGCCTCTTATCCCACATGACTCCTGGCACTGGGAAGCCTGGTCTTTGACCCAGATTGAAATCAAGTCTCTCTAACCAAGGACACTCAGAAAAAGTGACATCACCAAGTTACTCGGTTATAAGTTATGCAGCAAGGAAATTACGATTTCTTTCCCAGGAATCAGTGTGGGTTTTTCTTCCCTGAGAGAAGAACCCATAGTTGTGAATAGATATGAGATTAAAAGCAAACTCAGGTTAATGCTAGGCAACAAGTCATGTGATTAGAAAGCCTTTTCTCTCTCCAAACTGCTATGTTCACTATTTAATAAATAATTATAAGTGAATATACAGTCTCCAGGGAACTGTAAGCTTAACAATCTATATTCAATCTATTTCCTAAGATGATTGGGGAAAACTGGAGATGACCATCAACCGGGGAATGAATGGCTAAGTAAATTGTGGCATATGATTGGTATTGAATACTGCCCTAAAAGAAAGGATGAGCAGGTTAATTTATTTTTAACACTTACCTTCCATCTTATAATTGTGTTGTGTATTGGTTTTAAGGCAGAAGAATAGTAAGGGCTAGGCAATGGAGTTAAGGTGACTTATGCTGGGTCACAAATCTAGGAAGTATCAAGAGTCAAATTTGAAGCTAGGACATCTAGTCTTGGCCTGGCTCTCAATCCACTGAGATTAATTAAAGGTTAATCTTTTAAAAAATGGAAAGACTACATAAAATTATGAAGAGTGAATTAAGCAGAACCAAAAGGACATTATATATAGCCACAGTTTAAAGAATGACTTGTCTATAACCAACTCTAGAAAAAGAACTGACAAATAGAAATAAGAAAGACATACTTTTACATACTTTAAAAAAAAATGTCCTCTCTAATGGAAGAAATGGAGGGAGGGAGGAAGCCACCCGAGTATTTTAATATTAGAAATTTAAATTTTAAAAACTTAATGCAGCTAAAATTAGAAAAGAAAAAAAAGAAGGGGGTTGAGTCTTTTATTAAGCATCTACTAAAGGAGTAATTTCTTTTTTTATTTTTATTTTGAATATTTTCCCATAATTACATGTTTCATGTTCTTTCCCTCTCCCGCAAACTCCCCTAACCCTTCTTAGCTGACTCACAATTCCACTGGGTTTTATATGTATCATTGAACAAACCTAATTTTCATGTTATTGATAGATGGACTAGAGTTATCATTTAGTGTCTACATTCCCAATAATATCCCCATCAGCCCAAGTGTTCATGCAGTTGTTTTTCTTCTGTGTTTCTCCTCCCACAGTTTAAAGGAGTAATTTCTAAGATGACCAAGAAACTAACTTAAATTTACATGATTAAGACATTCCTCAACTGACAAGTGATGAATGAATTTGAACAGTCAATTCTCAAAGGAAGAAATCCAAAAGAATATTTATAATATATTAGTCTATTACACATATACTAATATAGAATTAATAAAGGCAAGATGAAAAGGGATCACTTGAACAAGTAAAAAGATTGCTTTTGATAAGGCCTACCTCCCTCATCATGTGAAATAGGGTATGAAGCAAGAAAAGTGGCAGAGGGAAAAAAGATGGAAATAATCAGAATCTGAGAACTTCTACATTCTTTTTTAGTAGCTTTCCAATAGCAATTTGGAATCATGGCAAAAATAATATAAAGATCCAAATCCTTTGAACCAAAGATCCTTTGTTTTATGTATATATGCTATATATTCATATACATATATATATATAATCTATGTAGGTGGCTAAGTCAGGATATAAACACATGTATAAATATATAACTAACATCTTATATCTTACATGTCCTTCTTGCCTTCCAGACTGTCTTTATTACATTTACCCTATAGAATATATATAATGCAGCAATAAATACTCATTGCTGTTGTTGATTTTCAATATTGTCTGTGAACCCATTTGGGATTATCTTGGCAAAAATATTAGAATAGTTTGTTTCCTTTTCCAGTTCATTTTACAAATGAGAATAGAGTTCAAAAAGGTTAAGTGATTTGTCCAGGATCAAATGTCTGAATCTGGGTTTAAAGTCAGGTCTTCCTGGCTTCAGGTCTGGCATTCTATCTACTGTGCTACCTAGCTGTCCAAAGTGAAAGCTTAGAGAAAGTACTTAAAGACATAGGAAATTTTTATTGAAAAAGATATCATCAAGACAATTATGGAACAAAGAGAAAGAAAAGCCAAAAAAGGTTATAAATAAAGAGCAATTAAGAGAAGATAGTGCATGGAAATAAAAGTTCAGCCTCTTTCATTAAAGAAAACCTCCACTATATTACTATAAGAATTCTATATTTATAGAACAGGAAGAAAATGGAGAAGATATTGAATTGAAGAGAATATCTGAGATTAGGTTACCTGTAATACTAATACTAGTGAGAAGATTAAACTTCATTATCACGTTTTGTTGATCCTATTTACAGAAAATGGATTTTGTCCTGTAACTGCCTAAATCATGGTTCTCTGTCTTTGAATTTGATGTAGAAATTCAACAGCAGTAAGTTCAGAAATCAAGCTCTCCTAATAATCACTATATTCTTGCCTCAGGGAATTCTGCTATCCTTGGGAAATATGAGAGGAACCTAAGGAATCTGATTATCTTCACATATCATCATGCTATTCTTCAAGAATGTCTGGCTTATTATCCAAAGAAGTTCTCTATCTCTGACCTTTAAAGGTGAGTCAAACACTGAACATTTCTTAGGCACAAAAGAAAAGGAGGGCTGTTGGTAGTCCCTCATTGTCAACTTCAAATCAACTGTATCATTCCCCATGCCTCAGCTATTACACATTCATATTATCCTCAATCCCATGAGGGTCACCAACATTATAACCAAATGTATTTTTCCCTTGCCTAGCCTGTTCTACTCTTTGTTTTAACCTTATAAAAATTAGCTAAATCTCCACTTGGAGTCTCTGTCCTAAACTGAAGCATAAAGTGCCTTGCTTTATTAATAGGCAGAGTCCCCAATAATAAACTATGATCTTGTTCAGATAAAATATTCCTCAGTCCACCTTTATTGAATTTTACTTGAGACACCATTATTAACAATAGCTAATATTTAGATGAAATCCAGTGTGTCTTAAGCCCTGTGCTAAGTGCTTTGCCATATCATCTCATTTGACATTTTACTGTTAAGGAAATGGAGGGAAAACATGGGTTAAGTGACTTAACCAAGGTCATATTACTAGTATTTATCTGAGGTGGTGTTTGAACTCTGTTCTTTCTGACTACAGGACCAATGTTCCATACATAGAGCCAGTTGGTTATCTATCATTTGTGTGACCTTACAGAAATCACTTCACTTCTTTGCATCACTAATAGGTATATATAATAGAACTTCACTATCTACCTGAAAGCCACAATGGTTATCATCAATGAGGGGACAGTAGAATGAATTATGTGTTGCCCTGCAATAGAGGATGATGAGATTAGTTACTCATTTTGGTAGTGATCAGAAAAACAAAGTAAGAGTGAGGGGTAAGACTTGAAAAGTACAAGTTTTCTATTGGAATCCACCACACATGTCAATATAGTAAAAAAAAAGGAGCCAAATGGAAAAGAGTAGTATATAAGATGGAGAGATAAAGAAAATACTTTTATAGCACTTTAGAGTGATATGGCCATAAAGCAAACTGGAATATCTTAAAATACATTAAATAATAATTCAGAGCTTCTAGCAGCAAACCATATGAGACAACAAAGAAGCTGTCATTTTAGTAATTTTAATAAGGAAATATTGGTAAGATAAAGCATATATTCAACTCTGCCAAAGTACTATTGTAATCTTAAGACACGTAAAATTCAAATATATAGTCTGGAATCCAGATCAATTCATTCAAAGTGTTCTTAATATACACAAAAGCACAACAAAAGGAATTGGACCACACCAAAATTAATAATTTAGTTAAATATAAAACTATAGTTTTTACTTCTATTTTTTATGTATAGATATTTACATATTTATACAAAGAAATTGCAGAAGATTTTCCTTGAATTCTACATTTTTCCTAGGAAGTGGAAAATTCCAATCAAGCACCCAGTAGATATTAAGAGCAAAGTAATGGTCTCAGCCCTGAGGATACAAAGTCAAAAATTAAAGACTTTCCCTAAAGGAGTTTTACTTTTTAGATATAGGAGAAGATATGTCATTTGGAGACAACAAGATAATTTAGGAAGGGAATAAATCTGTTGAGGAGACAGAAGGCATTAACAGCTAAAGGATTAGGAAATGCTTCGAGAAGTAAGCCTTGGAAAAATCTAAGGATTTGGAGAGGGAAGAAAAATAAGCATGGAAATAGAACTTAGAAGATGAAAACTGATGACAAAAAGGGGCAATATAGGTATAACTAACACAACATTATGGGGGGCAGCTAGGTAACTCAGTGGATTGAGAGTCAGCCCTAGAGATGGGAGGTCCTAGGTTCAAATCTGGCCTCAGACACTTCCCAGCTGTGTGATCTTGGGCAAGTCACTTGACCCCCAGTGCCTAGCCCTTACCACTCTTCTGCCTTAGAACCAATAAACAGTGTTGATTCTAAGACAGAAGGTATGGGTTGTAAAAATAAAATAATAATAAAAAAAAAACATTATGTCCCAAATGCTCCAGGGAAACTCTAAACTCATTAGTTAATATTATGCATATTGGCTATTTTAGCCACAGAAATTTTAGGAGAAAAAATTTTAAAGTAATTGCTCTTTCATGTAAATTATTTAAATCCTAAGTCAAATTTTTTTTTAAACCCTTAACTTCTGTGTATTGACTTATAGGTGGAAGAGTGGTAAGGGTAGGCAATGGGAGTCAAGTGACTTGCTCAGGGTCACACAGCTGGGAAGTGTCTGCGGTCAGATTTGAATCTAGGACCTTCCATTTCTAGGCCTGGCTCTCAAAGCACTGAGCTACCCAGCTGCTCCCCTAAGTCAATTTCTAGTGCATTTTATGATTAAAATAATTTCTAAGAGGAATTCAATAAGATAAGAATCAAGTCTAACATATAGTAATTATTACCTCTCTTAATTTTTCTCTTTCTTGTTCTCTTTCAGCAAGGCGCTTTCTCCTCCATTCCTCTTCTTTAAGGGCTCTCTGTGTTTCTCTTCGTAATTTATAATCTTTAAGGATATTTCTTATTTTCTTTCTACCTTTACCTGGTGACTGTGATTCATCACTTTCAGAATTGCTCTATAACAATTTTAAGTAATCATTAAATAGAGAGGGAAATCTTACAATCCAATACAACAATCTAACAAAACAAAAATGAAAACCACTGTTTTTTTATTTTCAGTTAATTAAAACCACATGATTTGCAAATATTACAAAAATAGAAAAGGATTAACCAGAAATCACTATATCAAATGTAATTAAATGAAAGGCAACACTAAAACTACAGAGAGTCCTTTCACTCCTTTCTAAGACAGAGTTAAAGTAAAAATAATAGCACAAAAATAAATATGGGGAACTATGATCTGTTCTTTTGAGTGCTAAATTTAAAAAATTTGTAAGATAAATTAATAGCAAATCATTAATGGATGTTTGATAAGCATTTAACAACAAAGTCAATACTTTTATATAAAACAATTAAAATTATCAAAGTTCAATGACCTAAATACACTCAAGAAGGGTTTTTAAAAAATAATACTGTCCTACAAATGAATAAATAAATTAGAAAATAAATTTAGCATGAATACTAGGGTTTACCTACTGTTTGGTGAAATCTCCTATAACGAAATAAAGGACAATGAAAAGTCAATTTTCCTTTAGCATGGCTTCAGGAATAAGCATCAAAGGATATCAAAAGGATATCAAAAAGTAATTAAGAAAATCATTCACCACGATCAGGTGGGATTTATACCAGGAATGCAAGGCTGGTTCAACATTAGGAAAACCACCCACATAATTGACCATATCAACAGACTAACAAACAAAAATCACATGATTATCTCAATAGACGCTGAAAAAGCCTTTGACAAAATACAGCATCCATTCCTATTGAAAACACTGAAAAGTATAGGAATAGAAG
>NC_058136.1:78598550-78634203 GCF_016433145.1 Gracilinanus agilis | reverse complement strand
ACTCGAAACTACCACACCAATGCAACTACCAACAATTTGGAAATTGGTCTCGTTCAAGGACACATGACAAAACTAGTGGAAATGCGCATGGGTAGGGGGAGTACGGGGGGGGGGGTTGAAGGGGAAAGGAGGAGCATGAATCATGTAACCATGTTAAAAATGAATATTAATAAATGTAAAAAAAAAGGATATCAAAAATTAAGTTATAAAATTTAAGGATAAACTTTGTTCTACTAGAAGATCTTGTATCATGAAATGTAGAAAGAATGCTTATGCACAACACGCTAGGATACATTAACTTCAGATATGATCTATGCAAATTAATCTTTTTTACTTCATAAAGTTTTAAAAAGTATATATGTGCTAACCAAAATGCCATAGAATGAATATTCCATTATTAAAGAAAAAACAACAATAAAACCTGCATATATACCTTATTTTCACTTGATGAATCCTCACGTACTTTAATGTGTCTCCTTTTCTTCTTTTGTTTGTAACTCCGCTGATTAACTGTTGACTTTATGCTTTTTGCTGATCTGATGGGAAATAAAGATGCTTACAAAACCAAGTATCATAACAAAATATTAAGAAATACTAAAATTCACATCTGTAGAGAATATTATACAGAAATAGTTCTATTTTTTACATTATGCTCCCTCTAATAAAAGATGAATAGTGGAACTTGAATCCAGGTTATTAAAGGAACTATAAATAAGATAGAACACTATAAGAAATTATAGCTGGGAAAACCTACATGTCTTGATACCAAAAGTCCAGCAAATAATTCACAGAAGGATAACAATTCACAAAGTTACAAAATGATTAAGTTAAACAATTTTTAAGAATTAAGAGTGCTGATCTATGTAATCACCAACTATAAATTCAGAAGACTAATGAAACGTGCTGCCCACATACTAAATGGAATAAAGACAAAGGATGCTGAATGAAATACACAGCTAATATGTTGTAACAGAGGCTTTATTTTCCTTTTATTCTCAATTTGGGGGAAAAAGCAAAGAGAAGGATCAACTCTTCCACCCTCCAAAGCAAGTCTTCCAAACATCATCTTCTTTCATTAAATAACCCATAGTTTCTCTTCCCCCGTACCAGCGGTCGGCAACCTCTTTGGCCGTGAGAGCCTTAAACGCCGCGTTTTTTAAAATGTAATTTCGTGAGAGCCATGCAGTACTCACAGTGTGCGCTCCTGTAATAGCACCTGGAAAAAAATGGACTTTATGGCTCTTGCAGAAAGAGCCAGATATGGATCGAGAGCCATACGTTGTTGACCCCTGCCCCATACTCTCAGTTAAGATCCTTGCTTTATATTCTACAGAAACAAATTGAGGCCATGTTATTGGTTCCCTCTTCATCTTCTATCACTTAACTAGTCTCTCTCCTCCTTCACTCCATCTCACATGAAAACATGGCTTCCATTCTTCCCACCCCCTCTAACCAAATACTGTCACCCTGATTTGATCATTTACCCTTCAGTTTCACCTTTCTATTGGCTACTTCTTTACTATCTGCTCTTATCTTAACAAAAACAAAACAAAAAAACCCTTTTACTTGGATCATTCCATCCTTGCTAACTATCACTATCCTCTCCTTCTCTCTTGCCCTTTATAATTATCAGGTCAAAACTGGCAAAACAGCAGAAAACTGACCCATGGTTTGCTGCATCTCATTTTCAGAAGTTGCACCGAGTGCATAATTATCTGTGAACAAAAAGTCATGCACTAGCTTTCCCCTCTAAAGTCTTTTAAGTTAAATAATTCACTATCAGTGTGGTGGCTGACTGCTACTGTCAACCTCATTGTGACAGAGAAAGTATTCTGTTAGAGGAGATAGGAAGGAATGGGAGCCATTTCATCATATGAGATGAAGTAAAGAAGGAGATAGGACTAGAAAAGTGATAAAAGACAAGAAGGAAACCAATGGCAAATGGCTTCAATTTATTAATATATTATTATTATTGCTCATAAAAGAATTAATTAATAATTAGTAATGATTATTAACATAAAGCAACTAGGATTATTAATTATCATTAACTAATGAAAACAATTTAAGCAATTTAAAAATAAATAATTATTTGTTGAAATAAATTCAATAATATAAATAAATATAAAATAATATATAAATAATATAATACATACAATATAAATAAATATAAAATAAAACAATAAAATAATTTAATAAAATAATTAATTAAAATAAGTGGGATATTAGTTGAAATAATTAATTAGCATAATTAAAAATGAATAATATTAATTGGTTTTTAAAATTTTTTTTAACCCGTAAATTCTGTGTATTGGTGGTAGTAGAGTGGTAAGGGTGGGCAATGGTGGTCAAGTGGCTTGCCTAGGGTCACACAGCTGGGAAGTGTCTGAGGCCAGCTTTGAACCTAGGACCTTCTGTCTCTAGGGCTGACTCTCAATCCACTGTGCTACCCAGCTGCCCCCAATATTAATTGTTAATATAAAATAACTATATAATATAACTTCATATGTAACTAAGAGTACGGGAGAAGGAGAACTATGGGATATTTAAGAAAAGAAATGAAGTCCAATAACTCTGCTAACAACATCCTGGAAAAAACCCTGAGAGCAAACACACAGCCTTCTTTATTCAGAACCCATGCAAGCACACAATCACGGTACATAATACTGATGAACCAAATTTTCCCTCCCTTTCTGATCCTCCTTCTTAGCCTCTTTTGTTGAATCTTCCTCCAGATTGTAAACCATCTGGTGAGGGTTGGTGTTCCTCAGAGCTTTATCTAGAGCCCTCTACTGTTCTTCCTTGATACTACTTCATTTGGTGACTTTATCAGTTCCCATGGGGTCTGTGCTGATAATCTCTGTCACCTCTGTGCTCATGATTCTCAAATCTTCCTTTCCTGTCCCAATATTTCTACTGAACTCCAGTCTTGCAACACCACTTGCCTTTTTGATATCTTGAACTGGGCAACTAATAGACACCTTCAACTCAGTGTCCAAAATATAGAATAATTCAAACATTTGATGCCCTCTCTTTTTTAAAACAATACAAATTGGGGGCAGCTGGGAGAGCCAAGCCTAGAGATGGGAGGTTCTACATTCAAATCTGGCCTCAGGCACTTCCCAGCTGTGTGACCCTGGGCAAGTCACTTGACCCCCATTGCCTATCCTAACAGCTCTTCTGCCTTGGAGCTAATACACAGTATTGACTCCAAGACAGAAGACAAAGGTTTAAAAAAAAAAAAAGAATCTTACATTCTATCAAAAGTCTAATCATAGCTGTTTTAAACATTGTGGCTAATTCTAGATCAGGAAATTTTTCCACAAAAGAGAAATAAACTAGGAAGTTAAGGGTTTAAATAAAATTCTAGAAATATTATGCTAGATTTTGAAGGGATACAGAATGGTTATAGAAAAAGGTAGAACTATTTCTCATCTGTGAATGGTATATCCACAAAACTGACCATGTATTAATGCATAAATGCCTCACAAAAAAAATATTAAAAGTTTTCACTGACTGACAATAAGGAAATTTAAATAGCATTTAAAATGTAAGAAACTAAATAATACGCAGTATTGATTCCAAGATAGAAGGTAAGGATTTAAAAAAACAAAAATAAAAAACTATAAAAATTGCCAAAAGGGCAATTATGCAGCAATTATCAGAAACAGGAAGAACTGTGTGGGTGGGGTGGAATATATTGTTCATCAGGATTTATTTTGCCACACTGTCCTCCCAATGTACAATTTCTAGATTAAAAAACATGTACTCTTAAATATAGTTATGTGGAAATGGTAATCAGACTCAAATTAAAAATTCCTAAGAATGTAACAGATTATAATTCCTGAAACCATAGTCTTCTAAAAACATGAGGAAAAACTTGAAATTATTAAATTACCTTGGCCTTGGCCTTTGATCACCTTTAGGTTCAGTAATATCTTCAGTATCAGGAAATCCTTTGAAGTCAGAATCAACAAAATCTCCACTGCTCACTTGGAAATGAATTTTTAAAATGATTTTAAAAATAAGTTCAACTATCTTGTTATGCCTTTTTTTGAGTGGGGGGTTAGGACTTTGTTCCATAACATATAAATCTGGTGCACTTACTCTTCTTGCAAAAAATTACATAAATTTTGACTTAGATGATTATATAATAGAGATACACCTTACTACATATCAGGTCTAACTACATTACTCCTTTACACAGTAAATTTCAGTGACTTTCTGTTGCCTCTAAAATTAAATATAAACTTCTAAACGTATTTTTAATGCTCCATTCAACCACATCTCAATCTCTCTGCCAATTTGTTAAACTTAAATTCACTTTCTTACACTCTATGTAAACTGGCCTTCTATACTCCTAGCATAGACTACTCAATCTCCATCTTTGTGACTTAGTACTGGTCCTACTACCACCTGCCTCCCCCACAATCTGCTTTTCCATATCTCTTTAAGATCTCACTAAATTACAGAATTTCTGATTGTTCCAAATGCTAGTTTTCTTTCTCTTAGAATTCACTACATTGTTACATCAAGATATTTAAGTTTAAACATGCATATCTATATGTAGTCACAAAAACACATGCACAGTTGTGAATTTCTTTGTTTTCTCCTCCTTAGAATAATATAGGATTTAGTAACTGGTATGCACCAACACTTCCAGGCACTGTCCATTTTTTAATTTCCAGAGGTCTGTCATATCTAACTTTTCTAAATTTCTATTTAGATCCTTAAATTACTTCTTGTGTCTCTTCTCCCTGGTTTTTTCCTTTTTCTTAGTTTTCTTAGCAAAGATGCTGCCATCTCCTTCTCTAGCTCATTTTATAGAATAAACTCTGAAATTCCTCTTTCTAATCCGTCTGTTACTGCCTTGCAATCTATAATTCTTTTCTTTATCCTCATTTCACACCAAATCCCTCTATCCTTTTCCCAGGTTATTACCCCTGCATTGGCTACGCTCCCTTTCCTTCTTTATTTTGACTCCATGGTGAACCAGTTCAAGTTCTATCCTGTCTTTTTCTCTGAGGACCTTTCCCTTCCTTATCTTTTTTTTTTTTTAACCCTTATACTTTGGTGTATTGTCTCATAGGTGGAAGATTGGTAAGGGTGGGCAATGAGGGTCAAGTGACTTGCCCAGGGTCACACAGCTGGGAAGTGGCTGAGGCCGGGTTTGAACCTAGGACCTCCTGTCTCTAGGCCTGACTCTTACTCCACTGAGCTACCCAGCTGCCCCCTCCCTTCCTTATCTTTTTGCTGATCTTGCTCTGTGAGGCCTCAGTCTTAGATTATTTCCACCTTCACAAAACTATGCTAACAGTCTACAAATTTGTTACACAGTCTCCAATAGGCATTTATTGCATGCAGCAAGGTCATACTTCTACATCTCTCTAACTGATTCACTATCCTACCTCATCACAACTTCCTTTCCAAATCTTTCTATCCCTCCTACTGCAAACTTCTTATAACTGCCCTTTACCCTACTCTCTCTTGAGCTGAAAATCTTAAAAAAAAATAAAAAGCGACCTCTGTACCAGCAGCAATACAATGACCCAGGACAATTCTGAGGGATCTATGGTAAAGAACGCTACCTACATTCAGAGGAAGGACTGCAGGAGAGGAAACATATAAGAAAAACAACTGCTTGAACGCATGGGTCGGGGTGGACATGATTGAGGGTGTGGACTCGAAACTACCACACCAAGGCAACTACCAACAATTTGGAAATTGGTCTTGATCAAGGACACATGACAAAACTAGTGGAAATGTGCATCGGCCATGGGTAGGGGACTGGGGGGTGAAGGGGAAAGTAGGAGCATGAATCATGTAACCATGTTAAAAATGAATATTAATAAATGTTAAAAAAAATAAAAAATAAAAAGCCATTTGCCAAGAACTCCCACTTCTCACTTTCACCTTCCTTTATCCCTTTTTCTCACATGAAAACATGGTCCTTCTTGCCACAGTCACCAGTGCTGAAGCAATCCTATCCATGTTGTTCCTTCCATCTAATCTTTGGTTTCTCCCCCAACTACTGGTTGCTTTACTTCTGCCTACAAACAAATCTATTTCACCGTTCTCCAAAAGCCCTCCTTTGATCGGTCCAGTCTGCTATTTATTATCCAGTATAACTCCTTTCTTTTTATTAAAAGATTGCCTAATGCTAAAATCAATGCCTACAATTGATATTTTTTTCTGATATTTTTCTTACAAATTTCTGTGTAATCTGAACTCATCATTCACTGGGAAATCATGCTTTCCGAAAATCCAAAGGCTTTTTTTTTCTCTACCCTCATTTTTCCTGACCTCATCAATGCATCCTTTGACTACAAGGAAGTTAGACAAATTACTTCCAGATCTATATACCCAGTCACAGTGTATCTAATGGAAATCTAGTCCCAAGATTACCAAGTATCCATTAGACATTTCAAATAGGATGTTTCCCAGACTTCTCTGATACAACTTTTCTCTCAAAACTAATCCCTCTTGCTCACTTCCTTATTTCTGTTCAAGTCCCCATCCTTCCAGGGACCCATATTTATAACCTCAGCTCCTTAAATCCCCATATCCATCCAGAGGCCAATCTTGTCAACCCTACCCTCCCACAGCATCTCCACCATGAATGTTGTTCTTCCTACTTCAATCCTAATTGAAGATTCACATGACTTCTCATTTGTACAACTTCTACCTCCCTATATAAGGCCTTCCTTATTCTTTTCAAGTGTTAATACCTCCCCCATTCCAAAATTAAGAAGAAAAAAAGAGGAAGATGAGGGAAACTTTTGAAAAAGCACTGTAAGAATTGCAATGCACTTTACATACATTAACGCATTTGATCCTCACAACAATCCTAGAGTATTCTCTCCTCTTTCTCCTACCCATCCCCCCTTTTTCTTTTCCATCTTAAAAAAACAATTAGGAACATGAAAGAGATAAGGTAGATAACAAAAAACAGGCACTCCCTTTGCTACATCATTTTTAAGTGGAATAATTTTATTTTTGACTTTCTCTTACCTTTCTGTTTGCTTTCCTTTGTCTCTTCTGCAGATTCTTCTTCACTTAATTTATGGATCAACAGCCTGCATGTGTACTTAAGCTTTTTAGTTTCCTCAGAGTCTGAATCAGATTCTGAACTGCTTTTCCTATAAATCCCTAAGAACAAAAAAATGAACTTTATGTGGAAGCAGGAGTGGGTTTGGCAATCTGTATCCCTTGAAGCAATTCCCAAATAAATTGCCACTCTATTCAAGTACTGAGTATTTGAGATCTCTTCAAACTTCACCCCTAAACTATGCACACTTTGAAGGGCACCTATTAAAGTTTTTTCCTCTTTTTTATTTTTCAATAACTACTAAGTAGATCATTAATCTTTAACTGATGTGGTGGTTCCCAACAATTTTTTAAATAGCATCTGTTTGATAAATACCAATTTTTTAGTCCTCAGAAGCTGAGCTAATCAAACTAAGGAACAGACACACATTCAAGTGTCTTTTTGATGCTTCTTCTCACCCTCTCTTCTTGCATTTGTTTCATCTTTCTTTTTAACATCTGATTCTTCACTTTCCTCTGAAGAAAAACTGGCTTTGATTTCTTCAAAGAGCGTCTTCTTGACAATTCTTTAAAATAAAATATTTTCTCTAGTTAAGAACAAGTTTCCCAATGTGAATTATGAATCAAAAATATCCCAAGACAAATTAAGAATTATACAATATAATGATTTTATAAAAGAAACCATTTTATTATTAGCAAGAACTTCCAAATATAGTAAAAGAAAATAAAGAAAATATCTTAAGGCAATGCCTGTTACATATCAGGAAGCATGCTAAGCTATGGGAATACAAAAGACAAAACTTCCAAATAAGCAAAAAATAGATATATTCCTTCCTCTCAAAAAACAGTCTAATGGGGGAGAAAACATTCAGACAACTATGTACAAAGATATATAATATACACACACTTAAACAACATACATACACATAAATATACATGCATGTTGTTGTTGACACTAAGATTAAGACAAAGAAAGGCTTCTTTCAGAAAATGAGACACCAGTTTAAACTTAAAGGAAACTAGGGGAAGCCAAAAAAGTAGAGATGAAGATGGAATAAGAAATCTCTTAACTGAATCTTTAATTAAAGTTATTCTATTGTTACTTAGTGTTGCTTTCATTTCTCTAATGTGCTTGTGCTCTCTCTCTCTCTCTCTCTCTCTCTCTCTCTCTCTCTCATTATCTCAAAACTTCAAAGAAATCTAACTAAAGTGGTGATGGTAAATCTATGACACCCATTTTTGATGACACGTGGGCACATAGAGAAATATGAGGCTGCTCGGTTTTTTGGCAAATTTTGACACACCAAACTCAAAAAGTTGCCCCTCACTGAACTAAAGTAGGCCAGCAAATCTCAATGAAAATAACTTTCTGTTTAATCCCTAGCTTGAATGGACACATTATAATACTGATAATTATACTACTTTACTAGAATTTTTTTTATTACATATTCTTTATATTCACATATAGAGTAAGGTTAGTTAAGCAGTTTAATGCTTTGCTTGAAATAAGCATTTTTGGGGTCTGAAGTAGATTAATCACACTTTTTACCTGACCTAAAAATTTGAGTTTAGCAAGTTTTTAATACCTAACATTTTTCAAAATTGTTTCCCACTAAATCAGAATTTAGGTTCCTATTATACTAGGTACTTGGTCATATTAGAGAAGCTACTACCTTCAGTGTTAGCACAATTAAGTATAATGTTAATTATTATTATAGTATTTCTGTTTTGCTAAGGACCTAAATATTTATATTAGGGCAGAAGATAGAAAATTAAACTGCCTAAAATAGCCATTTTATTACCACTTAAAAATAAAACAAATTACATAAAAACTAAGTTTATCCATATTCTAGACATTCTTTAAAAGGAATCAACTTTAGATTAATCTATTTCCTATTCTGTCTTCTCACTATGTGTTGGGATCCAGGCATGAACAAATTCTGGAAATGTTATAAATGTACTCAAAAACTGACTCTTGTAAACATATGCTCAGGTATCAGACTTAAGGATGTAATTCTTATATTTCTCATTATTTGATTTCTAATCTTATGGTATTCTGACCACTCCCCTAAAACAAAGGTCAATTGGATCTCTAGGCAGGGCTCTGAGTCCTAAATTGTAAGCCTCCACCTCTTTGATCTTGTGGTTGTCAACCAAGCCAATGTTAAATTCTCTACCATTATCACATGTTGATTAACTACCTCCCCATTCTTTACTATTCCTTGATTCTGCAATTAAAAACTGGGTTCCAGTGGGGCTCTCTTTCTACCATCATAGGAGCACATAGATTGAACCTTTTGTCCTCATGTCTTTTTTTCCCTCATGTTCCCTGTCTCTTATTCCTTAATACTTCCTGTGGATATATTTGGGTCTCACTTATTTAAACTTTTTCCAATCATCAAGTTATAATCAGCCAGTTCAATGCTATTATACTCACCCGCATTTTTTTCTTTCCTTCTCTTTTTCTTCCTTCCTTCTTTCTTTTTTTTTAAATTTATTTACTTGAGAGAGTTGCATACATTGAAACTAAGATGGTGGTATAAATGCTCGATTACCCCGATCTCTCTACACCAGTGATTCCCAAAGTGAGAGCCATCACGCCCTCGTGGGTGCTGCAGTGATCCAGGGAAGTGGTGATGGCTACAGGTACATTTATCTTTCCTATTAATTGCTATTAAAATTTAAAAAAATTAATTTCCAGAGACACTAAGTAATATTTTTTCTGGCAAGGGAGCGGTAGGCCAAAAAAGTTTGGGAACCACTGCTCTACACACACAAAAAAAGAAAATCAAGGAACATGACTCAATGTGATAAGGAGTAACCCTGACAGAACCTGAACCAGCCAAATGCAGTGACTCCATGAGAAGCCTGTAGAATAGGAATGAGCCCCAACCCAAACTACTCTACCCATGTAAAGAAGGCTAAGAAGGCTAGAAACCTACAAACTCTCACATGGAA
This sequence comes from Gracilinanus agilis, assembly GCF_016433145.1. Lineage (NCBI taxonomy): Eukaryota > Metazoa > Chordata > Mammalia > Didelphimorphia > Didelphidae > Gracilinanus > Gracilinanus agilis. The sequence goes on along the minus strand of NC_058136.1, from coordinate 78,624,201 downwards.
ACTAAATGCTCCTATGTAGCAGCAGTATACCTGGGGTAGTTGAGACCAGAACCAGGACTAGAAAAAACTGGTGGAACTGGTATTGTGAGGTGTTGAATGTAGTTAGACAAAATAGCTGCAAATCTTCACAGAGAAAGCAAGCAGGACCACCTCCCTCCTCAACTGTAATAGCATGAGAAACAAGGGCAACCAGCCCTAACCCAAGTATCAGAGAAGAGGCCTCTGCAAGCTTAGAGTAGGGCATCCTCTACATCAGAAAGAAAGAAGAATCTTAATAGAGAGATAAGGGAACAAAGGTGGGGGGGAAAACTAGAAAAATGAGCAAAGGATAAAAAACAGACAAACCTGACCTCAGAATGTTACTTTGAAAGATCAATTTTGAAAGATTTAACTATTTCTCAGCAATACAATGATCTGGGACAATTCTGAAGGGCTTTTGACATAGAATGCTGTCCAAATCCAGAGAAAGAACCATTTCAGTTGGAATGCAAATGAAAACATACTATTTTTTTACTTTGTTTTTATTTTTAGGTTTTGGATTTATTTGATTATTCTCTTAAAAACAAACAATATGGAAGTATATTTTGGAACTAAAGAATATGTATGTGGAAAATTGTTACATGTAATTGGGAAAATAAAATATATTTTAAAATACACAAATAATGTTTTCTGGATTTAAAGCAAACAAATTAGTTAAAACTTAAAAAAATTTAATGTATTCAAAATTATTCATTTTCAAACATTTCCTTTTATGCCAATTATGTTAAGATTAAAAATGATAAAGACTGATATAATAATAGAAATTAGTAGTTTAATTAAAGCCATGGCCATGTTGGAAAAATATATATAAGACCACGCCTATCTTTTATATTTACCGCCGGAGCCCATCCTGTCCCTCTGGTACACCAGCCAGCTACTCTGCAAAACCCAGAAAGAGGCTTTCTCTAGGCCCTCCTCCGAATTTAAATTGCCCCATATGTGGGGACACTGGACGTCCCCACACCTTAAACCGGAAACCGGAAACCCATAGGGATCACAGGAAATGTAGTCTCAAAGTCCCCACATGTCCATTGGGAGTCTACTAGACACTTCCCTGAATTTAAAACAAATATTATGAAATCCTAGCAAGATATTATTCCATTAACTCAACTACCAAACAAACACTACAAATTTTTACAACTAGGTTGAATGGATACATCATGAATCTATAAAAGTTCAACTGGTTATAGCAATGGTTTTTCTCACTAATGGATTCCCTAACTAATTCTCCACAGAAGCTATTTCAAATCTCTTTCCTTTTCAATCCTTACAATTTCTTAGCTTTTTCTCAAATATAGACTTCCCTTACTGAGAACACTAAAAACATTTGACCACCATCTCCCTCTTTTTCCAGTTGCTTTTAGAGCACAGTCCTGTAGTTTCATCCTCTCCCTCTGTTTCTCCCCTGACCTACTATCTATCTTTATGTCATATATTTTCACTGTCAAACCTCCTAAAAAATCCAAAAAAATATTTCCTTAAGTTTGGTGGGTTAGGGTCAATCTTCCCTTTGTCAGGCACAACCTAGAAAAAAAATGAACAGCTATGTAGCATGGTGGATAGATAGCCAGGATCTGGATTAAGGAAGACCTCAATTCAAATATTACTTAGTAACTGACTCAAGGCATATCACATAATTCTCTACCTGTTCAGTTTCCTTATGTGTTAAATGGGGATAATAGCATCTGCTTCCCAGGACTATCAAATGAGATAATATTTATAAAGCACCCAACATCTTGCCTGGTACATGAAAAGTAATAAATGCTTATTCCTTCCGTTTTACTCTAGTGTCGATTACCATTCTCAGCAAACATTCAAGTGATGGTTCAGCTGCCAAATCCCTTGGTTTCTCCACCATAACCTCTGCCTTCTCAAACCTCAAACTATTTTATCTCTTTGCTGCATTGGGCACCTATGAGCACCCTATATTTTATGGTATTCGTTCTTTTCTTGGGTCCTGTGACACTACACTCTACTGGTTTTCCTACTTCTCTATCCTTCCTCTTCTTTTTATTGACTTATTATTCATACCAAGAATGGGTGTTGTTTTCCAACTCTCCTATTGCCTTTCCTCTTTCACTTCTCTTGGTGATATACTTTGTACTTGTGGATTTAGATATCATCTTTCTGAAGATGACTCCCAGAGCCATATTTAAAAATTCCAGTCACATCCCCGAGTTTTAAACCCACATCATTCAGCTGGCCTGTTGGATATTTAGACCTTGGAATTCCAAAGACAACATGTCCAACACAAAATTCATTATCTTTATCCCAATCTTTTTCTTTTTCAAACTTTCTTATTACAGTTAAGAGTGCTTCCATCCTCCTCACCACGCAGGTAATCTCAGCAACAGCTTCCCAGCAACATATGGCCCAGTATTGCCTTTTCTATATCTTTTACAAATTCCTCTATTTGTTGAGTCCCAACATCTGTGCCACCACTATCACTGATCAAAAAAAGAACAAAAGAAAAACAAACAAAAAAAAAAAAAGAAAAAAGAAGAGAGACAGTAAACCTAAGAGCCATAGGAATCGTTGCACCCTTCCCTCCACAGAACACCAGCCTTGATACAACCTAGTTCAGTGATTCCCAAAGTGGGTGCCACCGCCCCCTGGTGGGTGCTGCAGTGATCCAGGGAAGCAGTATTGGCCACAGGTGCATTTATTAATTGCTATTAAAATTTTTTAAAAATTTATTTCCAGGGGGCTAAGTAATATTTTTTCTGGCAAGGGGGCGGTAGGCCAAAAAAGTTTGGGAACCACTGATCTAGTTCTTAAAATCACCAATCATTAAGCTAGTAAGCCCTGTGGAAAAATCTGACACATTTCTTTGGAAGTCAATTGTCAGAAATGACTTTCAACAAATAACAATAGCTAGTGCTTACATAATGCCAACAACAGATGAGGAAAATGAGGTAAGCAGAGGCAGGTAAATGTCTGAGGGCCATATTCAAACGTGGGTCTTCCTTACTTCAAGCTAGAAGCTCTATCCACAGTAACGACTCACTTACCACACTGAAGATTATGAATATCTATGGGGTCATGAGGAATCAAACACAAGAAAGGTTTGAAGACAGAAGAGGATTAGAATAGTTTTTGTAGGGAATGAACTAATAAATTAATAAGGGAAGAATAAAAAAAGGCTCCCTAATCAAGTTTGGTTAATAAGCATTAAAATTAGGAGCAAATAGCATGAGTAATCTAGGGTTAACATTTTGAAAAAGAGCATTGACAAGACAAGAGGTCAGTTTTCATGAGCAGTTGGTATTGTTAGAACAGCAGGAACGTAGTAGAATACTTTTTTGAAATTAGAATTCTGATATATGAGTAAGGAATATATCAAAGAACAATACACAACTCTACAAAAACCTAAACCCCAAAAAATAAAGAGCATTAGGTAAAGATGATGATGCCAGGGAATCAGGGTTATTTCAGAGAGTAGGATTATTTTCCATTTATATTCCATAGCCTATCAAATTTAACAAGACTTTTCTACTAGTAGCAATGCAATGATCCAGGACAATTCCAGAATGCTATCCACATCCAGAGAAAGAAGCGTAGGAGTAGAAACGCAGAAGGAAAACATAGAATTGATCACATGGTTCAAAGGGTATATGATTGGGGTTTTGGCTTTAAAAGAACATTCTATTGCAAGAATGTTTTGAACAATACATGTGTAACCCCAATGGAAATGCTTGTCAGCTCCAGGAGTGAGGAAGAAAGGGGTGGGGAAAATCATAAGTCATGTAACCTTGGAAAAATGTTCTAATAAATTAATAAAAATAAAAAATATATTCTATATCCTGTTCATCACATTGTTTGCATATTTTCTCCACCATTAGGATATGAACTCCCCAAGAACAGAGATTTATTTGTATATTAGAAAAGCTCCTTTAGCGCAATACTGGTAGGTATATATAGTTAGTGCTTTAATAAAAGCTTGTTGACCCTAACCATTCATCATTTGCTCTTTCTAACAAACAAAACTTAATCTGTATACATCAATGAGATATTATGGTCATCTTGATATATGAATTAAAAAGGAAAATTATTATCTATAAATCCAATTGATCTAACTTTTGATTTGTGAATTTCAAATAAAAGACTTAAAAACATAAACAATAAAATGGACATTGAGCAAAATCTACTTTTATCTATTAAAGAAAATTAATGTATTTGTGGACTTAAAGTTTAAAAAAAAAAGCCACAACAGTGAGATATTGTAAAATCTTGGTATGTTTTCCAAGGGATCAAAAATTAACATTTAATATAATTTAATGCATTTTAAAATTTAGTTTTTAAATGATATACATACTTCTATATTAAATATGAAATTAAGCAAATACTCATAAAAATATAACCTATAAAAACATATATAGAAGACAAATTACTATTCAATGATCAATAATTCATTACTTATTCAATGCATCTTTATTTTTAAAGTTAATATGATGTCCAATATACAAAATTAAAAATAAATGCAATAATGACAGAATGTCATAAATTTTCATTTATAATTTTTGGTTGTTTAAATCTTTTTTAAAAAGTCTCATCATTGCACAAAGTTTTATATTTAACAAACTTCTTGCTATTTTTAATAATGCTATAAGAAAAAGAAGAAGAAAAATGCTGTAAGATAGTTATTACAAATAAAAAAATTGGGAATAAAGTCATACCGATTATCAGGTTTATCATCATCATCTATTAGGACAGGTACACACAAAGTATCAGTTTCATTTCCTTGAATTAAAAAAAATTTTAATTAAAAAATCAAACTACCTATTAAATTCAATTTATCAAAGCTTTAAAATGAAAGACTACTTAAAAAGGAAATAAATACTCTTGCATTAAAAGAAGTAGAAAGAGAAGGCAGCTAATTGGCTCAGTGGATTCAGAATCAAGCCTGGAGACAGTCAGTTCTGGGGTCCTGGGTTCAAATACAACCTCAGACACTGCCCTAGTGTGGAAGGGAGGGTTAAAAAAAAAAAAGAAAGAAAATTAGATATTCTTTTTTTTTTTTTAAGGGGAAAATGAAAATATTCTCTATTCTTTTTTTTTTATTATTTTATTTTAAACCCTTAACTTCTGTGCATTGACTCATAGGTGGAAGAGTGGTAAGGGTAGGCAATGGGGGTCAAGTGACCTCCCATCTCTAGGCCTGGCTCTCAATCCACTGAGCTACCCAGCTGCCCCCTTATTCTCTATTCTTGAAAGGCTCTTTCTATAGGCAATGTTTAATTTTCTTACTTAGTACTACAACATTATTAAATTTAATTTTTGTTTCAATTTAATAAGAAATGTTATTAATGTTATACATTTTACAACATTTATATATGCGTTTCTGTACATGTATACCTATCATTTGAATGGCTATATGGATGGAAACTCACTTCTGATGTCTGGTCACTGATTTCCAATTGAAACTTACTTATTAAATGCCATGAAATTTCCTTAAAATTTAATATATACAAAAAAACTTGATGTCACCAACTTCTGCATACAACTAGTTATTAGTATTTCTCTGAATGTTAATTTGCATTATTTATTCATTACCACAGGGCGAAACTTCAGATTTTCTAATCTTTTTCTCTCTCATATCCAATCATTCATCAAATCTCTATTTCATGATTCATGATTATTTTGGAAGTTTCTGAATTGATCCTGATACAATCAGTACTTAAATCATGGTTAACTCTTTGTGTCCCCATTTGAGGTTTTCTTAAGAATAATGGAGTGGTCTGTCATTTCCTTCTCCAGCTCATTTTCTCTCATCTCACTCAAGGCAAAGAGGTATGACTAGTTTAGGGTCAAATAGCTTACAAGTCTTCCTGACTTCTGCCCTAACCCTAACCCTAAAGTGTTGTATAAAATGCTCTTAAGTATTCTTAAAATACTTTTGCAGTACTGTCATATTTCAGTTCTAAAATTATGAAACCTAATATGTTAATATCCTGAAGATATCCAGGTAGTATCTAAAACCCTAAAATTGAACAAGTCAATAAGCATTTGCACTACTTAAAATAGAAAACTCAGCTACTATTTATCTAGCACTGAAAATTTTTTAAATCTGATTCTTTCATCTTTTTCCACATTTTATTTTAAAGTATTCAATTTCTGTATTATAGTATTAGCAAAAACAAAGTTCCATACTATTCTTTCTGAACAAACCGTTTTCCACCTTTGTTTTTGTTCAACTTCTTTCAGCAACATATGGCTCTCGAGCCATCTCTGGCTTTTTTGAGGGCCAGATATGGCTCTTTCTGCAGAAGCCATAAAGTCAATTTTTTTCAGGTGCCATTACAGGAGCGCGCACTGTGAGCACTGTACAGCTCTCATGAAATTACATTTTAAAATGTGGTTTTTATGGCTCTCACAGCCAAAAAGGTTGCTGACTCCTGGCTTACAACCTCAATTGTGATTTTCCTTAAAGATATTCAAATCCTAAATAACCATCAAGAACAAGGTCAAATTCTACTATCTATATCCAGTATCTACTGATATAATCCAATTCTAAAATATTCATCTCCTCTTTTGTAATTTTAAAAAGAATGTCTAGGGGGCAGCTGGGTGGCTCAGTGGATTGAGGGCCAGGCCTAGAGACAGGAGGTCCTAGATTCAAATCTGACCTCAGACACTTCTTAGCTGGGTGACCCTGGGACAAGTCACTTCACCCCCATTGCCTAGCCTTTACCACTCTTCTGCCAATATTGATTCTAAGACAGAAGGTAAGGGTTTAAAAAAAAAAAAAGAATATCTACTCAATCTAGTTGTCAATCAATCAATATTTCATTTATTGAGTTTTCCCCCTAATCTAATGTCATATTGTAACAGATTTGCTGCTTTTCTTGGGAGCGAAAAGAACATATTATAAATTTGGAACTTAAAGTCTTCAGAGATCATTTTTTTCATGACAGATCTCTGAATCAAAGGATGCAGGAGCTGAAAGGTACCATAAAAAGGTAATCTAGTCAATTCATTTACTGTAACAAAGGCATGCATCCAAATCAGAGAATGACTGATCATCATAGGCCTGAAGGAACTTTAGAAAATTTAGAATAATTGCCTCATATCTTAACAGGAAGAAATTGAAGCCCAACAAGAAAAACTACTTGGGATCATACTTAGAAAAAACATAACTCTAATTAAAATTCTTAAGAGACTAGTGGAGTTGAGATCCTGAAGTAGCAGAGCAAGAAGGAAAGAGAAAATCTCAAGTACAATTCCTTGGCTATAAATAGCAAGATAAGTGTTTTAGAGGTAAAAGGAGTTAGAGAAGGATTTTAGACATACTAATTTTCAAAACATCTTTTCTACTCTACCCATAAGTCACAAAACATGAATTTACCAGGTTATATGAATGCCAAAATATAAACTTCAATTTCCAAATTCACAAAATTCAATGGGCTTTTTTCACTATACTAGCTCTCCTGCCCAAATTTCCAGATTTAAAATATCAACTCTCAATTTACTCATATGCAAAATTATAATGATACTCCTCTTCTCCTTAACATATAGTTTCCTTGGATCATAGGTATCATATGAAAGGAAAATGTTTTGTAAGCCAAAAACAGGTATGATACATGCCTTCTAAAATCTAAATAGGTCTCTTACATTAAAGATGTAGTTTAAGATTATCATAATATGAACAAGATGATTTCAGAAAAAGCTGAAAAGACCTACATGAACCAATGCTGAATGATTAAGCAGAATTAGAAGAGCATTGTACACAGTGACTGCAAAAGTGTGGAATGAACAAATGTGCTAGATTTGCTATTAACAGCAGTGTAAAACCTAATGTAATGTAAAAACTAAAAAACATCATTGAAAACCACCCCCAAATTAAACATTTCTCCAAAAATTTAAATTTTCTCCCATACCTGGCACCTGAAAATATCCAGGACTTAATATATCAGTATTTTCTGTAATAGTCATTTCAGACTTGTCACTGTCAGATGAAGAGGAAAAAAAATAATGTTCATCCTGCTGTTCTTTGATGGTTTTTCCGGAGGAAAACTTCGAAGCTTTTCTCTTTTTATCATTAGCATCTGAATCAGAAGTGGAATCTCTTGCCTTCTTACGTTTAACTGTGTGTTGCTTTGCCTTGTCTACAACATTCTTTTCAGTACTATCATATATTAAATTAGTATCAGACTCTGAAGAGCTCTGATTTACTTTAGTAGATTCCTTTAATATAACTGACTTTTCATCTGAATCTGAACTATGAGTCATTAAATAAGATTTTTTGGAAACTGATTCCAATTGCTCTTCAATTTGAGGCAAAGAACTCTTATCTTTTTCTTTCCACTGTCCTGATGATTTTGCTTTACATTTTTTATTACTTTCTTCTTCTGAATTAGATGTAATATTTTCTATTTGTCTTCTTAAAGATGTTTTTATGTGTGGTGATCTTTGGAGGTCAGAGTCTTCCCTAAGTAATGTAGTATTATTATTATCAGAGATTACAACCTTTTCCTGAAGGACTCCAAAATTTCCTGTAACATGAGTTTGCTCCTCTGTTTTCTTTTGATTTACAGCATCTTTCAATGTGGAATCTGATAAGGAAGCTGGAGAAAGTTCAGCATGCACTTTCTTTGTTTCTTTGGCTAATGCCTTTAACTTGGCCTCTTTTTTGATATCTTTTAAAGACTCATCAATTTTTGAAGAATTTTTGGAATCCTGATCACTTTTAACATTCTGGATATCAAAAGATAATTTCAGAATCTCAAAAATATCTTCAGATCCTGAAGAAGGAATAGACCCAATGTCCATCTCAACAGATTTAGATGTACTGGCAAATTCATATTCTTCAGCTGTTGTAGAAACTTTTTCTGTACTAGTTTTGTCGGTTGAAAACTTTTTTGTCTTCAAAATAAATTTATTTTCCACTTCATGTTTTTTATCTACATTTTCAACTTCAGGGTATTTTTCTGTTTTCTCACTTGTGCATTTTTTAATATTTTCTTCTTTATCTCTAACAACCAACTTGCTTATCTCCTTATCTAAGTATTCATCTAATGTCTTGTGACTCTTACTGATATCATTCATCACAGATTTTATAGCTTGCAATTGATCTAACTTCATAGTTGAGCTGATTTGTGAATTATTGGCTATTTTTTCCAAAAATTTAAGAAAATTCAAGTTCATATTTGTAATGTTCTCAACCAGATTTTTTGTTTCTTGAATCAAATTTTTTGGAAGCATTAATGATGGGAAAAAAAATGTTATAGAACTAGAAGAATCATCATCTAACTGGGTTTTCTTTTCAGTATATATGGAGTGAAATTTATGTGGATGCTCACATTTCTTTTCATCATATGATAAGTTCTCAAACACACTGTCACATGTGGCAATCAAATCTAACAAGGGCTCAGGTTGGCAAATATAGCAATGCCATTGGTTGTTTTCATCCATTATTTTTGATATCTCCTTTCGTCCTAGGTTGCGCCAGATGCATTTTCTGCAAAAAGCATTATGGCAATTGTCACAACAAATTAAGTTTCCACCTTCTGCACACCATCTGAAATGTAAAAAAAAAAAATAAAATAAATTATTAAAGCATAATTCCTGGAGGGACCAATTATTTAAAAAATTTTAAAAATACAATTGAATCAAGATGAAAAGTCTGCTAATTATAAAAAAAGTCAAAATAATTTATCTGAATTTTAAAGAATCATATACATATACATACTGCACAAGTCCAACAAAACTCAAGGGTTAACTTTTTAAAGGAAAGCATTTTTCTAAGGAATAGTTTAAAAGAGTATTTCTCATATTTATGCATTTATTTACAGATGTCTTTATGAACACACATCTTTTTGTTTAGTCATTAAATTTAGTCATGTCTTGATTTTTTATCATTTTTATCAAAACATTTGAGATTTTCTTGGCCAACATACCAAAGTGGTTGGCTATTTCCTTCCCTAGCTTGTTTTATAGATGAGGAACCTGAGACAATAGTGTAAATGACTTGTCCAGGGTCACAGTGTCACAAAGTGTCTAAGATCAGATTTGAACCATCATTTTTTTCACATTAGCTGCCATCTAGCTCAGAAAGAATTGTGCATTTATTTATTGCTATATTCAAGACAGTGCTATCTGGAAAAACAACTAAATAAAAGAACTACTTCTGAAAGAAGTATTTTCACAAATATGGATGCCAACACATATGCAAATTCTAATGATGAGATTCTCATCTCATAGGTGCTTTGAGGTATCACCCCATCCTCACTCTCATCCACTCCCACACTTAAGGCCAGTTTTCTTCCTTAAAAGATACTGATGTCATGCCTGAGATTTGTATAGCCCAGGGGATAAAAGACTCAAGATTTATGTGATATCAAGGCTATTTAACATTATCTCATTACCTGAATACACAATATTTGATTATCTTGACTTAGATCTTGACAGAAACAACCTAGGACACTGAATTCAAGAACCTTAGGAATAGCAATATTCCCCAAACTACCAGGCCTTTTCCAGCCCAATTATATGGTCATGATTAAGGAAGAAAATACTGTAAAGAAGGAAATTCTTCTTTCCTTTTCATCACAAATAAATGCTAACAAACTTCCATCAGGAGACAGGCACAATAGTCCTGGAAGTGATACATGGGTCTAATCTGGTCCTCAGTCTAGCACTACCCTCCTTTTAAAAAGAGGCTGAAGCAATCAATTAATTGCTCACAATAGTCCATGCAAGCTATGATGGGTAAATCAAATCACTATTACTCCCCTTGATCCTGATGGGAACAATTCATTATCCTTAACCCAAAAGCCTTTGGTATAAGCATGCCCATCATCTGGAAAACAACACCCAAGATAGTCTGCCATCTATCCCTGCAAATATTAACTATTTTAGTTATCTCTGCTACTGAAGAACCAGAAAAAATAACCCTAAGTAGATCGAAGTCCTTCATATTGCCAAATGATTCCACTTTCAAGAGATGGAAATGACATAAAAGAAAAGTATTGCTGCTATGCAAATCCACTGAAAACAGACAGTTTGGCTTTGTTTTCATCAACAGTGATCAGAGCATTAGATTAGACAAAGTAAGCACTTAATATAGAGAGGAAGAAAACTGAGAAGGCAGGGAGAGCCAGTTCATGAAAAGCTTTAAAAACTGGAGGATTTCATATCTGATCCTGGAAATAATAGTTTATGTGTCACTGAAGTTTACGTGAGAGGAGGGAACTTCTGGCAAATCATCTCTATTTTTTCAGTGAAACAGGCAAAGTACTCCACTCAAAGGAAAAATGAAGAATACATGGAAGTTACAGAAGGGACAGAAAGATTGGGAGAGTGAAACAATTAGCAATATATAAAAGGACAATTTTGCTGAACTTCTCTAGCTATTTAGGTAGAGCAGAGTTATTCTTAATATTGTGAATTCAAGATCAAAGACAAATCACAAATACAAAAAACAATGCAGAATTGACCTTATTCATCAATACAAGAAAAAAGAGCAGGACTGATGGCCCCAAAAAGAATTGTGAAATGGAAGAACTATAAGACATGGAAAAGGAAAGAATAAGGGACAAAAGATTATTAGATAGAAGTATTTACCACAGAAATTAGATCATATTTGTGTATTGCTCAGATAAAGAAATTAGATCATATTTGTGTATTGCTCAGATAAGAGTAAATGAATGAGGGGGCAGCTGGGTAGCTCAGTGGAGTGAGAGTCAGGCCTAGAGACAGGAGGTCCTAGGTTCAAACCTGGCCTCAGCCACTTCCCAGCTGTGTGACCCTGGGCAAGTCACTTGACCCCCATTGCCCACCCTTGCCAATCTTCCACCTATGAGACAATACACCGAAGTACAAGGGTTTAAAAAAAATTTTTTTTTAATTTTAAAAAAAAAGAGTAAATGAATGAAATCAGGGGAATGGAGGAGACTGAAGAATTAGAAAATTATTACAAGACGCATCAACAGGTATATTAAATACCAAAATAGTACAACAGGAAATAGAGTTTTGGAGCAGTCATGGAATCGACAGAAGGATGCTATAAAGAGGATAAGCCTCCAGAATCTGGATAGGGCAGAAAACATTAACAGTGTGATTCTCAAAGCAGAAAAGCTTAGAAGTAACAAAAAGGAAAAAGGAATATTCTAGTTTTCCTTTCATGGCAAAAGAATTCAGGATTGCCCAGTGTGTAAGGAAAATTCAGATGCTTCAATATTCAGTTCCTACAGAAACCAAAATCAGAGGAGAGACAGAAGTGATCAGAAAATTTTTAAAGACAAAAGTCTGAAAGTACAATTTCAGAAAGAAAACCAAAAGTCTTAGAAGATAAAAAGATATAAGTCAATAAGAAAAAGGTATTATGGTGAAAACTATGTATCCTTATTTAGAATAATGTTTTCAATCCATAATTTAAGTAAATACTCCAAGATAGATGTTAGTAAAAGTAGAACTATAAATTTTTCTTCCAAGGTCAGAGAAACCTCATAAAAGTTATGGTTAAGAATTTTTAATATTAACTATAGCATAGTTGATTGCCACTTCAACTAGAAAATATATAAAATTAAAAACCTAAATACTTGCATGTCCCTTATTCTGAATGTACCTAATAATATAAATCATTTGATAACATGACTCAGAATCACTGATACTACAAAATAAGACTAAGATATTCCCAAATGGATATCATAATGCCTACCTGCACTGTTCATCCATTCCTTCAGAATCACGACTTATATCATCACTCATATAATATTTATAACAGTTCTAGAAAGAAATTAACATTTAGTTCTACATCTTAAAATTTCTTAAAATGTTATCATTACAAAGCACATGTTTTTAAATTATTCAAACCACTTAAGCTTAAACATAAAACTAGGGTGATAAAAGAAATGGAATGTTTTGTTGTATAAAAGAATCGGCAACAAAATATCGACCTATCATTAAGTAATGTCTAAACAAAAAGTGTATAAACTTAGCTGTACTATGCACTACAGAAAGGAATGAAGGATTCATTTTAACTGATAAATTGATTAAAAGAAAATTGAAAAGATTTCCAAAGGAAAAATTGCATAAATTGATAAACTCAAATTTTTTGGTACTGGTATTATGGTTGTTAAGAGTACTGTAAGACATCAGATAAAATCTTTCCTCAAGTAACAACCCTTTACAGAATTATTTTCTTAATTGGGAAAATTAGAATCATAATAACAACATGAAAGGAGCAGCAAGTAGCACAATGGAGAGAGGCAGGCCTGGGAAACAGAAGGATCTGGAGGGTTAAAATTCAACCATAGGCACTTCCCTAGATGTATGTCCAGCCCCTTTCCCTTCTGTCATAGAGTTGTAACTAAGACAGAAAAAAAACAACCGATTCTTGGTTTTTTTTTTTTCTTCTTCTTTTAATACATTGTCTTTGTTTCAAAGCAGAAGAAGAATAAAAGGCAATAGGGGTGAAATGATTTTCTCATGACCACACAGTCAGGAAATATTTGAGGCTAAATTTGAACCTAAAAACTCCTTTCTCTATCTAGTTAACCACTTATTTGGCCACAGAAGCAAGAGTTTTAAAACTAATAATAAAATCTTAAAATGCTATTATTAAAAAGTATTATTACAAATGCTAAATCCAGAAAAGAGGTCATTTAAAATGTCATCTTCTCAGTCAGAAGCAGGATAACTGAGGGCAGAAAACACTTGCTGATATTATCTAAAATGTGTTTTTGTTTTTTGAATTAAAATTTTTCCTTTTTGCAAGGTAACTATGCAGGATTTACTACAAGAAAAATTATGACATAAAAGTAAAATTTTTTTTAATTTAAGAGAAAGAAAATAAAACACCTTAAAGTAAACAAACAAAACAATTTAAAACAAAAAAGCTTTGACAAGACCCCAAAATAAGTATTATTCACCTGGCTAAGAATTTTAAGAGTACTTCAGGAAAATAAAGGAAACACGAGTGAAAATGAACATCTTATTTTTAAAATTTGTGTTTATAAAAATTAAAAAGTAAAGTTCATTCAAATTAACCAATTTATGAATCAAATCTTGTACCCCAATTCTGAAGAGGGAAAGCCCTTTCATTTTTGAAGTGCATAACAGAATAAATAAAAATAATAAATAAAAAGTCTAAAATGCTACAAGATCTGCCCTTTACAAAAATGATTTCATAATACATCTGATGAAGTAACAAAAGGCAGAAAATAAGATACAAATTATAATTATTAATTTTATGATTACAAACCTTACAAATAAGAACATTCAATGCAGGATGTCGATATATTGAATCCTTCTGAAAATGATTCAGCTGTTGTCCACAAGCTGTGCAACTCACAATTCTATGTAGTTCTTTCCCTAAAACAAATAAACCCATACCATATTTTATTTCCATAACCACTTATAATTATTTTTATATATCTATATATTTGCAATGCATTATGTACTTAATCAGTAGAAATTGTAATTATAAAAATTCATTTACATTATTATACTGTTGCACACTTATAGAAAAATTATTGGCAAATTGTCCAAAATTACATAGGTTTATAATAAGAAAGGATCTCATCACACATCCTTCCCAATCCATGGCTGAAATTATATCATTCAATCTCTCCTTAAAATTATCCAGCAATAATTTCAAGGCAGCCAATTAATTTTTCTGAACAATAGTAATTAATACAAAATTTTTCCTATCCTCCAACCTTAAGTCATTTTTAATAATTTCCATCCAATTTTTCTGGAACTATATATAAAGGCAATCAAAACAGTATTAACCATTAATTAATTATAGGGGGAAATACAATACTCTTGTAGGTATGCTTTCTTTCCTGGGGCAGCTTTTCAAATTCTTGAACACAGCTAACATATGTACTATATTTGATAATTACTATGATACTGTGCAAAGCTTTAAAAAGTTAATTGAATTTATTTTTTTATTTGAAATTAGAGTAGATAAAATGCATTTATATTCAATAGAAAAGTATAATTAGACTAACCATTTCAGAAAATTATTGTTGCAACAAAGTATAAAGAAATTTGAGGCAGGAAAAATTTAGGGGAGTGAAAATGAAGGCATACATTAGAATGACATGGAGTTAAAATGATTTGGGGGAAAAATTCCATGAAAGTAGAAATGACAAAAGTTGACAAACAATCACATATATGTGTTCAGGAATTAGTAGGAAAGACATGTAAATAAATATGAATATCTGAAAAAAATCATGATGGAGATACTGTTAAGTTTTGTTAAATAAAAAAAGGAAAAAAGCAAATAAAATGAACAAAAGAGAATAAAGAGATAAAGAGATGATTAACACATCAATGAGAAGAAACAAACTAGAGAATATCAACTCAATAAAATGAAAATGTTTTTAAACATGTCTGCTCTATTTTTATATTGTTTGTATTGTTTATATGTTTATATTGAGATAAATACAAATTCAGTGGATGTAGGATTAGAAGACAAAAGGCCCTTTCCAACTACAAGATTTGTTTAAATGTTTGACAAACATCAGGAATTTAAGAATATGATTAGAGAATGATAAAAAGATAAAATGAAATTTAAGTCTCATAAAAATAAATACAGAGTATAGAATAATATTTAAAATCTGATATTTAAAAGTTAAATATTTCAGGAGGCCTACTGTATAACATAGGGATTTGATAAATTGTTTCATGAATATTTAAAATTTTTTAAATATTATTATATTTTTATATCTCATTAATTTCCAACTGCAATCCCAAAACATTTAGAGGGTTTTCAAACCCTTTAAACAAAGAAAAAAAGCCAACCAACCAAACTACCTAACATAATATACTCAAATCTGAGCCTACTTCTCAATCAAGGGAAGAACATTTCCTCAACTTCTTTTTCTGCTGTTCTTTCCATACTGTGTCATATTGAAGCTCTGGGAGCTGAGAGTCCCACCTTGATTGACAGGTGAAGAACGTTGGACCTCAGAATGTTCCCAGAGGCCATGAGGACAGGGGAGAAAGCAGTTGGCCAGGGGGGGCATAAATACCCTGGCAGCCCCTGACAAGGGGGTTTTATTTCCTTTCCCTTGTTCTTTGGACCTTGGATCTGTGGACCCTGGTCTATTGGGAACTGAGGCTTTGCTTGTCTAAGTCTTGCAAGAACTCCTGTTTGAATTCACTGACACTGATCGGCCTGTATCCAGTCCGTGAATCCTCTGATTCTTCTGTCCCTAGACATTTAGACATCCAAACCATCCTTAGGTATCTAGGTATCCCGGAGCCCGGGAGGAATGGGGAAGTGGGCAGGAGAAGAAGAAGAGGGTGGAAAGGGTGGTTCCTAAAAGGCTATAGAAAGGCATAACATCTGGCAAGAAGGAGGAGCTGAGAAACATCATCCAACATTTTGTTTACTCTGGTTTGGCTGTGGCCAGGCTAAGCCAGAGGAGCTGAAGAACAAGCCAGAATTGTTAACCAGCCTATAGTTCTGAGGGATTAGAACTGTCAAAAGATTAGTGTTAGTGTCCTCTATTCCTCTTCCCCATTTTCCTAAACATTCCTTCCTTGTCATATAAAACCCATCAAGTTCCTTCCTGGAGTGGTTGTATCATCACTTCTCTGGGGAGGGAGCAAACACAGTCAGATAAACGTGTCCAAGGCTAACAGAGCCCAATACCCACTATTGATCAACCCCTGAGTCTTGCCCCCTAGCTAGATGTTGTAACAACTCTCTCCTTTATGACAACTGTCACATGCAATAGTTTATATTTCCCATATTTTCTAAATTCCATATAATAATTCAAAAAATGTACTTAACTTTCCTTTAAACTGCTCACCAGGGGCAGCTGGATGGCTCATTGGATTGAGAGCCAGACCTAGAACCGGAAGGTCCTAGGTTCAAATCTGCCCTCAGACACTTCCTAGCTGTGTGACCCTGGGCAAGTCACTTTAACCCCCTTGCCTAGCCCTTACCATTCTCCTGCCTTGGAGTCAATATTGACTCCAAAGCAGGAAGGTAAGGGTTTTTAAAAATAAAAAATAAATAAACTACTCACCAACATGCTTTTTGTGCGTTCCAGTTTTAATTTTACTTCTGTTGCTAACTTCAGGTTTTTGGAAATCATCTTCATCTTCATTTTGAAAATCTTCATCTTCTGGATATGGTTTCTGTAATAGTTCTGACTGTACAATGACAGTACCTATAATTTAACATTAGTAATTATTAATCTTTGGATGTGAAGTTAACACAGAAACTAATATTCTAAAATATATACTTCTGCTTTCTAATATTTAGCCTTTTTTGACATTTAATTTTAGAGCCTATAATGAGAATCTATGGCAAAGAACCAAAATGGTTTTTAACCTACAAATAGGGTTAGGGAAAAGTGAGGATGAGAACACTGAGCAGTGATTTCTAAAAAGAAGAAAGATTAGGTAATATAAATTTAATCTGAGTATAAGTACCAAACAAAAACTCAGAAAATGTAACTATTTAAGAGTCCAATGGGTCAAAATATTTATAAAGATGGCATAAAAATCACACTATTTTATCCTTGATGCCTTCATAGCACCAATCAAAGAATCAATCATCACTCAAGCTCTGAAAGCCACTAGATAAATGAAAATGGAAAGGAAAAAAAAAAAAGAAATTTTATTCCAGGATACTAAGGGACACTACCTTAAGTCTACAACCCTGAATTCTTATAGTTAGGTAAAAGTTTCTAAAAGTAGGTCAAAGTTAGAATTAGAATTAGATATTAATTTACTTTCAAAGACTAGAAGTAGTTCTAAATTATTTCAACTTTTGACCCAGAGGTCAAACTAAATTTGGCCAATAACAAAGAAGTCATTAGCAGCAAATAATGATGTCTACATATATTCTATTGTGATTTTCAGCAAGCCATTTTCACTTTATGGACCTCTGTTTCCTCATCTAGAATATCAGGGGTTTAGACAAGTTCTAAAATCCCTTCCAACTATGAATCTATTTTGCTATGACAAATTTTAAAACAACAAAAATTGGCTTAATGAATTTAAAACAAAAATTTCTACCCATAATTGCTGGTTATAATTTTCAAATATATATGTCTACATTTATAGAAATAAATTACAACGTGCCTTCAGTGAAACTTTTCATAGAAACAATATTTTCTGAATTTTCATCTGATTGAAATTCACTTATAGGTTCATCCATAAGCTGCCCATCATCAGAGTCAGTGTGTTTTTTAATAACTGTAAGTTTCCTAAAGAAATTTTTTAAAATGTATAATTAGAAATATGATATTAATGTGCTGTCAAGTTTTAGAAAATCGACTTAATAGATGGCAATAATAAAGTTTAATAATAATATTTCAAAGAATGTAAGTTCAAAGTTTGACTCACAACTAGTAATCTAAGTTATTCATATTCTTTATATTTGATCCAAGTTTCCTGCAAATTTTTCCCAGAATGAATAGAACATCGCTTTTGGAATCTTAACATTTAGAAAACAAAGCAAAAACTCAGGCTTGTCCGTTATGATAATTCAATCTGATATCATAATAAAGATAAATCTTTTTGCTGATTTATTTTATCATGCCTTTTGGGCACATAAGTTCATATCCTCTTCTACTGCCTTGATGAAATCAACCCAAAGTCAAAGACATCCACAAACATGAATATTTAAACAGCTGAAATAAAAGAATTGTTTCACTTATGGTAAAAAGGTAAGGTCTCGGTCTCTGTGGAGCTGACAGGCTGAATGGTCTACTCAGTTTTGAATATCTTATGAACCCAATCTGACTGAATTTCTTATAAAAAAAATTGGTTTCTTTCACAGGTTTTAAATGGGGAAAAGGAGGGAAAAAGGAAGGAGGGTCAAAAAGGAATTCCCTAATTCCAATTTTCTTAATCTCTTCCCTCCAAAAGCTAATAGATTCTCATGAATCTTTTCTTCTGTTACTTGCTGCTAACTGACAACTACTCTCTTGTCTTTCCCCAAAATTCCCTACTCTAGCTTTTCTGACTATGGCCTCTTCTGAAATAGTATGGTAAAGAAATATAGTTCAGTTGACTTTGATTAGGTATCATCCAGCTGAGAGGTCAAACAGGTATAGTCTTTCAGGTTGGCTTCTCCGTAAAAGCAGGATATGTTTCAGACAGGAACTCAGGAACATAGATGACAGATACAGATGGAAAATCCATTGGTAATTCTATATTTGGAGACCGTTTAGCTGAGTGAAGGACTTCAGCTGCAGGGTCCACAGGCTTTCCACCAGAAAGTCTTGTTATTTCCCTCACAGGAAGTTCTCTCTCAAAGTTGCAAAGGAAATAGGAACCAAATAGCCCTCTCAACTGCCCTGGTCCTCTTTTTATCCCTTCCTGACATTTCTAAGAACACTTCCTTTTGTGTTCCATTCGTGAGCCAACCTCTATACTTTGCAAATTTTCTTTCCTACATCTCTATATTTCCACATAGCATATAAAAGAAATGTTGCAAAACATTAGCAGTAATGTTTCTGATATAAAACTGCTAAGAGAAAAAAATTAGGAATTCATAAAAGAATTTCCTTCAATTACATCTAACAAGTTTCTTAATAATGAACATAATTTATTAAATATTAAGTTTAGGGTTAGGGTTAGGGTTAGGATCATGAACATAAGGGAATTTACTACAAGATATTTTGGGAAATCACCTAATAAAAGGTAAAATGGAGGATCAATTTACAGTTGTTTTTCCTTGCAATACAAGATTAAGCTTTTTCTTCAAGTATCAAGCAATCATTATATAAAATTAGAGCCCCAGATAAAGTTTTTTTTTTAATTTTTTTAAACCCTTAATTTCTGTGTATTGAGTGGAAGAGTGGTAAGGGTGGGCAATGGGGGTCAAGTGACTTGCCCAGGGTCACACAGCTGGGAAGTGTCTGAGGCCAGCTTTGAACCTAGGACCTCCCGTCTCTAGGCCTGACTCTCAATCCACTGAGCTACCCAGCTGCTCCCCCCAGATAAAGTTTTAATTAAATGATATGGATAAAAATAAAATATATTTCCTAAAAGTAATAGCAGCAAGATGCTGCCAATAATATGCCACACTTATTATTTAAAATATGGACTGAAATACAAAATGATCAAGAATTTACATAATACAAAATGTTTGAATACAAAGTACACCTACCAACTAATTATTTTGCCTTCAAGAGGAAGGTTGTCATTCTTCTACTCAGTTACAATTCCCTTACATCATTTTATAAATTACGTTTTAATTGCAAAATGAAACATCAGTGAAGGAGAATTTTAGTATGTACAGAACAGCAAAAGAATGTCAGAAAAAATGAATTTCCATTACATAAGATTCTCCTTCCTTCCTAAATATTGTGGCTTAGTTTATCAATATTCTTTTAACCTACATTCTTTGTTACTATTAAATCATAACTATACAAGAATCACATTTGAAGTAGCACCATTTGAATTCATATCTGTAAATAATTGGAATTTCAAATTTCATATTTAGAAATAAAACAATTATACATTTACAGTTACCACTTTTTATAACATTTTTGAATCACCATGATAGAAACTAAGTGGGTTTTATTTCAAAAAAGGTCAATTTTTGCTATAGCAAAAGAATTTGGAACGAAAGGCATACCTGGATAACATTTATATAACCCAGTGGAAGTGCTTATTGGATACAGGATGGGGAGGGTAGAGGAGAAGGGGGAAAATTGAAATGTATAAACATGGAAAAATATTTTTAAAATAAAAACAAAAATAAAATAATATAGTATTTGTGATTCTTTATTAGAAGCCCTTAACAATCCAGACTTCTGAATGGCACCTCTCCTTGACTCAGATGCACGTTTCTCGGCCCCTTCTTTATTGCAAAATATTTATTGTAATACTGCAATGCTTAGTAGGACTAATAAAATATTATATAAAATTTGTACTTTTTGAAATATAATGTATTATGATCACAGATAATAACTAACCTTTTTGAGCATAATGACTTTAAGGTTTTCAGTTCTTCAGAATGAGCACTATCCTAAAAAAAAAAAGTCAAATACAATTGTTGGTGAATACATAGTGAAGTTTTTGTTGTTCAGAGGTTTTACAGTTGTATTTAACTCCTTATGACCCCATTTGGGTTTTCTTGGCAAAAATATTGAAATGACTGGGTATTTCCTTCTCCAATTCATTTTATTGATGAGGAAGCCAAGACAGAGTTAAGTGACTTGCCCAGGGTCACACAGCTAATTAAGTGTCTGAGGACAAATTTGAACCCAAGTCTTCCTGAATGGTCTGGTGCTCTTCTTCAGTAAATAACCAAACTGACTTTCCACCTAAAACTGACATCTGCTTTCTAATAAAGTAAGGAAAGCAAAATTTGGCTAAAGAGTCAAAGAATATACAATCTAGCAAAAGCAATCACAAGCAAACATATGCAAAACAAGGTATATACACTGGATTAAAAAGGAAATAACAAAGGAAAAGCACTAAAGTTAAAAGGGGATGGGCCAAAGAAATAATAAGGAAAAAGACTTGAACAAAAATATTTTTAGCTTCTCTCTTTGTGATGGCAAAAAATTGGAAAATGAGAGAATGTCCTTCGATGGGGGAATGGCTGAACACATTATGTTATCTGTTGGTGATGGAATACTATTGTGCTCAAAGGAATAATGAACTGGAGAAATTCCATGTGAACTAGAAAGACCTCCAGGAATGGATGCAGAGCAAAAGGAGCAGATCCAGGAGAACATTGTACACAGAGACTGATAACTGTGATACAATTGAACATAACAGACTTCTCTACTAGCCACAATATAAGGATCCAGAGCAAGGCTGAGGGACTTATAAGAAAACTAGTCACATTCAGAGGAAGAACTGTGGGAGGAGAAACACAGAAGAAAAACATGCTAAATGATAACTCTAGTCCAACTATCAATAATATAGAATTAGGGTCTTGATCAATGATACATGTAAAACCCAGTGGAATTGTGTGTCAACTAAAGGGGTTTGGGGGTTTTGGGGGAGAGAGAAAGAACATGAATATATAACTAGGGGAAAATATTCAAAATAAAAATTTTAAAAAGGGGATGGGGAAAGCTTCTGGTAGATGTTGAGATTTTATTTCAGCCTTAAAAGAAGCCAAAGAGGTCAAGTTGGAGATAAAGCAAGAAACCTTTCCTGGGATAGCCACAAAGAATGCCCACAGATGTGAGTGTCTTATAACTGAATAGAAAGGATGCATATTGGGGAGTAAGCCTGGAAGGGCAAGATGGGACTAGATTTTGAAAGTTTTTGAATGTCAAACAATGCATTTTGTAGAGGCAATAGGGAGCTCTTGGAAATTATTTGTTGGAGCAGAGGGGAGAATGATATAAGCAAAACCTTCATTTGAGTAAAATCACTTTGAAGGCAGAATGGAGAATAGAATGCGGTGGAGAAAAACTTGAAGAAGGCCAATTCAATAGTCCAGCTGTTGTGCAAAAATCTTTAATAAAATACTAGGAAAGAGATTATAACAAGTTATCCCAAGGATTATTCACTATGACCTGGTAGGAATTATACCAAGAATGCAAGGCTGGTTGAACATTAGGAAAACTGTCCACATAATTGATCATATATCATTATTAAACAAACTAACAGAAATCACATGATTATTTCAATAGATGCAGAAAAAGTCTTTGACAAAATACAACACCCATTCTAATTAAAAATACTAGAAAGTATAAGAAGAGAAGGGCCTTTCTTCAAAATAATGAGCAGTATATATTTAAAACCATCAGTAAGTATCATCTGCAACGGGAATAAATCAGAAGCCTTCCCAATAAGAGCAGGAGTGAAGCAGGGATGCCCACTATCACCACTTTGATTTAATATTGATTTAATATAAAATGCTAGCAGTAGCAATTAGAGAAGAAAAAGAAATTGAAGGGATTAAAGTAGAAAATGAAAAAATAACTATAACCTCTTTCAAGATGTAATGATGGTATACCTAAAGAATCCTAGAAAATCAACTAAAAAAACTAGTGGAAATAATTAAAACTTAAGTAAAGTTGCAGTATACAAAATGAACCCACATAAATCATCAGAATTTCTAAGAGTTAGAAAGAAAAATTCGATTTAACATCACTCAAGTCAAAATAAATTATTTGGAAATTTATCTGCCAAGAAGACAAACTCAGGAATTAAGTAGATCAACATGACAGAAATGAGTAGAAGACTTAAATATAGTGAAATCATAAATAAATTAGGTGAATATAGAATAGTATAACTGTAAGATCTATGAGAAAGGAAGAAATTTAAGATCAAGAGATAACATTACAAGATGTAAAATGAATAATTTTGATTATATTGAATTAAAAGAGTTCTGTACAAACAAAACCAATGCAACCTACATTAGAAGGGGAGCAACAAATTGGGGAAAGAAATTTTGTAACAAAATTCTCTGACAAAGATGCAATTTCCCAAAAATATAAAGAACTAAGACAAATGTACAAAAATCAAGCCACTGCCCAGTTGATAAAAGATCAAGGGCTATGAATAAGCAATTTTCCAATGAAGAAATCAAAATTACAAATCACATGAAAAAGTGTTCTGAATACCTGATTAGAAAAATGCAAACCAAAACAACTTGGAGGTACAATATGGAAATAAAGGAAAATTGGGATTTTTGTTGCATTGCTGGTAGAGTTGTGATTTGATCCAACCATTCTGGAGGGCAATTTGGAATTATGCTCAAAGGCCTTTAAAAGATTACTTCAATCCAGCTATACCACACTACTGGGTTTGTACCCCAAAGAGATAATGAAAAATATTTGTACAAAAATATTTATACTTGTCCTTTCAAAGGTGGAAAAAAATTGGAAAATGTAGTATTCCTTGATTGAGGAATAGCTGAACAAATTGTGGTATATGAGGGTAATGGAATACTATTATGCTTTAAGGAATGATGATCTGGAAGAATTCCATGTGAACTGAATCTCCATGAAATGATTCAGATTCTGGAGAACAATGTACAGAAACTAAAACATTGTGGCTCAATCAAATGTAATAGGCATTGTTAATAATAGCAATGAAATGATGTGAGACAAGACCTATGAAAAAGAACGCTATCCATAGGTAGGGAAAGAACACTGGGAATAGAAATGCAGAAGAAAAACATATGATTTATCATTATATGGATATATATATATCATTTTGGGTCCTGGTTTTTTAAAGATTACTCTATTACAAATATGTATAGTATGGAAATAGGTTTTGAGTAATAAGACAGCTCTGGGAGGGAGGAGAGAAGAGAAGAGAGATGATGAATAATGTAACAAGGAGAAAATATTCTAAAATAAAGAAAATAATGTGTAGGAAAAAAGCTTTAAAATGTTTTTTAAAATTTTTTGTTTTACTCAGCGGAATTGTATGCCAGCTAAGGGAGTTATGAGGTTTAATGGGAAAATATTCAAAATTTAAAAATTTAAAATAATAAAATTTTTGTTTTAAATCAGTGATGGGCAAACTGCTGTTGCTAGAGGCCTGTATTAAGGGGCACATGGGAGGAGAAGAACAGAGAAAGCGGCTTCTTTTCAGAGATGTGCAAGTCTTGGCAATAATTTGGTTATGGAAGGTAAGAAAGAGTGAGAGGTCCAGATGGCTCCCAAGTTCTCAGTTTGGCTGACTAGAATTACAGGATAAGATGGTTTTACCTTCCATAGTAACAAAGAAGTTAGAAAGAGGATTTAAGGGGAAAGATCATAAATTTTTTGTTGGACTGAGCTGAAGATGGAGATGAAAAATTGAGTTGCCTTTCTTGCAGGCAAAAAATTCATTCTAAACAATACATTCTATTTTTACCTTCCTAAATATTCTGGCTTTATTTAAATCAGATTGCTTTCTTAGTTTGCCATATTTGCCATATTTCAAGTAGCAACTGTTGAAATCATGTTTGAAATAACTCCTAAAAGCCATAATTATACATTTAGTCGGTCACATTCCATGATGTTTTGTCATTATAACTCATACAGCTAATGAAAATCAAAACTACACTTTAACTACTAATAAAAACTCAGATGCTATGGACCAGAAAAGGCAGATTCTCATCTGTTCTGACAGGATCTTTGAGTTTACAGGGGTTTAAAAAAGAAGTTTCTATATGATACTTCATCACCATGTAGTAATTTTTTTTCTCAGAGGCAAAAAGCATTCTTTACAACATTCCTTTTTTTTAATTGTAAGAGTTTATGGAATATTAATTTTTAATGTTTAAAATTTATTTATTCACAATATAAGAAATGATACTTACTGCACTTTTTGGATTTTCCATTCCGCAAAATCACTGAATGAGAATAAAATGTTTGTCTAGAAAAAGAGCAAAAGAAGGAAATACTCATATCAAATATTGTAAATGACTAAATAAATGATTAAAAAAAAGGGGATCGAAAAATGTTGGAGGATTTATATTAGGTATAAAGGCTAAATTGGGATTGAGAAAACTTAAAGAGATTTTTCCATGACAAAAATGAATTTGTCTCAGTATTTCCCATGTCGCCCTCTCTATCTCTCCCATCTCCATCTTGATTCCTTATATTAAAAGGGAAAAGGAACTGAAATTAAATTATTTGCAAAAGTAAAGGAATCACAAGTGTCTCCTTCCATATAGGAAATGCTGAGGGGCAGCTGGGTAACTCAGTGGAGTGAGAGTCAGGCCTAGAGA
>NC_058136.1:78576529-78598050 GCF_016433145.1 Gracilinanus agilis | reverse complement strand
TTTCATTTTCCTCAATCATCATTGTCTTCGAAGTTTCCTTTTTCTGCTTCCGCTTTCATAGTGCTCTATCCAATGGGGAATGCATCTGGTAAAAACCATTCTATTCTGGCTCCCCTAATGGAATCCAACAGTGGCCTCCTTCAGGTTTGCAACTTTGTAGCTTACATCATCAATATTGTCCCCAAGACTCATTTCATACCTCTGTTTTGGAATTGGACACTGTGATGCTCTGATATTATTATTGCTTTCTCCCCTTTCTTGCTGGATTTGATTCTATTTTAACATCCTTTTGTATGCGCCACTGCCTGGTACTTAGTCCATTCCTCAGCCTATCCCACCCCACACTGGCAGCCCACTGATCTATGGTGAGAGGGCTCACCTTCTCCCCATGAGATAGATGCCCTATCCCGAGGGGTTGGCTCTGTTACAGGTTCTTTTCTCTATGAGTGATCTATTCCAGATTAAGGAGAAGTAGGGTTGGTACTCTGAGAACCACACCAAATTCAATGAAGGCTTTAAATCACTCATTCTACAGTATGATCTGTCTTTATCAGATGTGCATATCATTCTTGCTACTTGTTGCACCCTAGATGAAATGAAGCATATCTGGGACTTGGCCATAGAAGTAGCAGATGAGAAAGCCCTTGGTGGCACATGGGCAGGCGTTCCTGGCGCTACTGCTCTCCTGGTACAAGAACCTGGATGCGATTATGGAAATGAGAGCTGCTGGAGGCAAAGAAACCACATTTCCAAGCCATGGGGAGAGGCATTAGGAGGCGAGTGCATTACAGCTAACTTGGGTAAGTTACCCAAGGTAAAGAGGACAATCCTGCTTTCTTCCTGTCCAGACTAGTAGAAGCTATGAAACAATCTACAAATGTCGACCCTGACACTGATGAGGGGCAGCTGGCTTAAGGGGCAATTTTATAGGACAGTCAGAGTCAGCCCCAGATATCAGGTGGAAACTGCAAAAGCTCAATCTAGCACCCCAGACTCCAACTAAGCAATGACTAGATGCTGCTTTTAAGGTGTTTCACAATGGGGACCAGTTAAAGGACACACGTGTGAGAGACTGCTTGTAGCCATTCTCACTTCTTTGACCAGTGGGCAGAAGCTGAGGGGCTCTTGCCCTGACTGTAGAGGGTTTGGGCATTGGTCATGGGATTGTCCTTCTAAGGAAGGACCGCCCTCATCTCCCTGCCCAGCCTATGGATAACAGGGACACTGAAAATGTCAGTGTCCCTCCTGGCACAGACCCCGGTGACCCAAGAGGCATCCTGCTCTCTTCCAGTCTTCTGAAGACTCGAAAAAGGGGTGCTCTAGGGCTGGCTTGCTCCCTGTTTCCATCACAATGGCTGAACTCAAGGTTAATCTTGAGGTGGAAGGTAAGTGGACTATGTTTCTCAAAAGGGGACCTACTTTTTCTGCCCTTCCTTCACACAATGGTCCTACATTGCCTTTGCAGCATCAGGTAATTGAGAGAAGGGCTGAGATACCTAGGTAGGAATACCCTAGCTGGTGTCCATGAGGACAGACTATCACAGCATACATTTCTGGCCATCCCTTCTTCACTATGTCCTTTATTAGGAAGAGACATAATGGAGAAACCAAGTTCTAAATTTTCCCTTAGCTTTGTTTACATAGAAGAACACAGAACTATTAAATAGTCATAAAACCACTCTTTAATCAAGGGAAAAGGGGATGAGGGCTACTTGGCCTCTTATGCAGAGATGCGCCTTGTGCAGAGTCTAAAAGAACACTGCTTCGCTCTGCTCCCTGATCCCCCTGGGAGTGCCACCACGCTAGATGAGGACTCCCCAGAACAAAGGAAATTGGGGAACTTATATACCATTTGGGAAGATCTAGGGGCTGGGAGAGATGACTGACATTATATGGTCAGGATACAATCAAGCTTGAGAAAGGAATCATAGCTAGAGGCTAGGGTGTAAGGGAAAGGGGCTGCTTACACAATGGATACTAAAGGATGGTCCCTGCCCAGGTGTGTCTTCCTGGGGAGGGTCTCAGATACAATGGGGAAGACTACCTAGGACAAAAGGGTATTTAGCATTTACCCTAGGGTCCATTATTCAGTCTGCAACTGCTAGCCTGAGATTCCCTTCAGGGTGGATTCTCACAGGAACCAGGAACAAGCACAATCTTTGGGGGTCTCCAACCTACAAACTATTTCTAAACTTGGGGTTCATCATACCTCTCTAAGCCACATGTCAACATCTTGTTAGGCCCGGAAAGGTATCCCAATAAAAGAGTCTTGAGCCAACAATGCAATATGCAAAGGGACTTTATTGTCTAGCTCGAGCTAGGGTCTCTCCCGAAAATTTAGTGAGGGACCCAGAGCTGTGCCTGGGCTTGAGTTTTTATGGAGTGGTAGTCAGAATGGAACAGGGTAGAGGAATGTCTTTAGGTTGGGAAATCCTGCAGATAAAGAGTATTCTTGTATATAAAGGGAATATCTACAGGGAGGAGATCCTGGGGAGAAGGGGAAGGTCTGCAAGGTAGATGAGGTCAGTCCTAGGAGACTGGAGGTCGGCAAGGTTTGGGATTCCTGTGGATAATACTATTTCACCATAATGTCATATAAGGGCCGGGCCCATAATGTCATACAGGGGTCAGGATTTTTAATTCTGACTTTTTCTAGGTTCCACAATCTCAACTCAAAGTTCCCTAGACACTCCTTTGCAAAGACCTCCCACTATCTCATCAGAAATTTGGGAGAAAGTACCTTCTATTGTTTGGGATCTAGGTGTGCCAGGAAGAGCTACTCAGTCACCCCTTAACTCTCCCCTCCTGCCTGTGAAAAAAATTCAATGGGACTTAGCCTATGGTCCAAGACTTTGGGCATATTGATGAAGCAATAATTTCTGGGCACCCCATTGTTCATAACCCATATACAATCCTAACTCAGATTCCAGGAAACTCAGGGGTTTTCTGTGATTGACTTGAAAGTGTGGAACCTAGAAAGATTCAGAATTAAAAATCCTGACCCCTGTATGACATTATGGGCCCGACCCTTATATGACATTATGGTGAAATAGAATTATCCACTGGAATCCCAACCTTGCAGACCCCCAGTCTCCAGGGACTGACCTTATCTACCTCCATTCTCCAGGAACTGACCTTATCTAACCTGAAGACCTTCCCCTTCTCCCCTTGATCTCTTCTCTTCAGGAATTCACCTTATCTACCTTAGGACATTCCCCTTATCTACAAGATTTCCTAACCTAAGGACATTCCTCTACCCTGTTCCATTCTGAAGACTGCCCCATAAAAACTCTAGCCCAGGCACAGCTCAGGGTCCCTCACTAACTTTCCATGAGAGACCCTAGCTCAAGCTAGACAATAAAGTCCCTTTGCATATTGCATTGTTGGCTCAAGACTCATTTATTGGGATTCTTCTCTGGGCATAACATATGGGGGCTCGCCTGGGATCCCACAAAAATAATTGAGTTCTGACCAGCAGTGGGACTAATTGGGAATTCCCCTAAGATCCTTGCTGGCGAGGCTGCTCGGGTCTGGTAGGCTCCAATCCACGGCTTGTGCCAGGGACCAGGGAAGAGGTCTTGGAGGTTCGTGGTGTAAGGCTAAATAAGGTTTGCCCTATGCCGAGCCAGAACACAGACAGACCCTCTGAAAACATTCCTGATAAAGCTGAAGGGAGAGGGGAGCTCTGCCAGAGGGTCTTGTAGGTTCATGGGGTAAGGAAAAGCCTATTGCCAAACCAAAAACCCTAACAAGCTCTCCAAGCACGTTCCCTTCGAAGGAAAAGAGAGGAGCTCTGCCAGGCACGGGTGTCTCGATTGGGGAGGGGGGGAGAGACCTACAACTTGACTGGCCAGAAATTTAAAAGGTACCTTGTGGGGCTGGAGTCCCCACTATAAGCTTTGCCCGGGGAAAAGGTCCCCCGAGATTTGAAAAGGAACTTTCCGGTGTTGGAGGCCCCGGACCAGGGTGTTGGAGGTCCCCGGACAGGTACCTGGTGGGGTTGGAACCCCAGCTTGGTGGGTCGAGAGACCCCCGGCAAGTTGAAATTATACCAGTGGACACACTGGGAAAGAAGGCAGGTGGAAGGGTGAGTGATTGTCTTGATTGTCTTTTGTCCTAATTGTCTAGTTTGCTTTGGATCATTTTGTCTGCTTCTGTGTTTATTGTCTGTCAGCATTTTTGTATACTTTGTGTTTACTGTTTGTGTGCAGGCACTGCTAACTTCATTCCTTCTATAGGCAGTTATGGGACAAGGAGAATCCACTCCGCTTTCTCTCATGACTTCCCATTTTTCCATTTTTAAAGCCAGAGCCTATAGTTTGTCCATGTCAGTCAAAAAGGGCAGCTGGGTAGCTCAGTGGAGTGAGAGTCAGGCCTAGAGATGGGAGGTCCTAGGTTCAAACCCAGCTTCAGCCACTTCCCAGCTGTGTGTCCCTGGGCAAGTCACTTGACCCCCATTGCCCACCCTTACCAGTCTTCCACCTATGAGAAAAAATACACCGAAGTACAAGGATTTAAAAAAAAAAAAAAAAAAGGGCAAACTTAAAACTTTCTGCTCTGCAGATTGGCCGGCTCTCAGCCTGGGGTGGCCGAGAGAAGGGACCCTGGACCTGAGAATGATCTCCAAAGTCAGGGCTGAAATCTTAAATTCAAGTTTATGACCAGCTCACCTCCAAACTCCCACTGGGAGCAGATAGAAATTTTGTCACTGCAAATATTTCTTTTTAATCATGGATCCTAAAGCAATAAATGATTCTTGAGCCAACAATGCAATATGCAAAGGGACTTTATTGTCTAGCTCGAGCTAGGGTCTCTCAGGAAAAGTTAGTGAGGGACCCAGAGCTGTGCCTAGGCTTGAGTTTTTATGTAGTAGTCAGAATGGAACTGGGTAGAGGAATGTCCTTTAGGAAATCTTGTAGATAAGGGGAATGTCCTAAGGTATTCTTGTAGATAAGGGGAATATCTGCAGGAAGGAGATCCTGGGGAGAAGGAGAAGGTCTGCAAGGTAGATAAGGTCAGTCCTGGGAGACTGGAGGTCTGCAAGGTTGGGATTCCTGTGGATAATTCTATTTCACCATAATATCATATAAAGGACAGGCCCATAATGTCATACAGGGGTCAGGATTTTTAATTCTGACTCTTTCTAGGTTCCAACATTCCCCACTTCTGGAGTTGCATCATAAAGAAATCATTCTTAAATGTCATTACAATTGGACAGTATTGGGGAGATAGCTTAGTACTGTTGCCAGAAGGACCATAAGCTATACAGTGTTGATAGGATCTATGACAAAGGTCACTAGTCCATCAGAGTGGAAGCAAAAGAATTTTCCTGCCTATAGTTTGCCTGAAAACCTTTTCACTATGGGAGTACAATGTTCTATGCTGTCTCCAGGGCACAATGTCCCACAAGGTCCCGTGCTCTCTCCTCTCCCCCCCCCCCCACTTCTAAATATCTAAGGGAAGAGGGCTGATGGTTTCAATCTTCTGTAGCTTCTTCAAGCTGATAAGGAGTGCTGTATCTCTGAGAGGGGGAGCAGGAGGAGGAGGAGCTGTGGGCACAGGGTCTTCAGGGGTGTCTCTGCAGCAAATGCCAGGGTCCTGAAGGCTTGGAGAACAGGGACTATTTCCCCAGACTGGCAGACTTGTCACAAGGGGGAGCATCCATCCCTAAGGTAGAAGGATAGAACCTAGGCCTGGGGCAAAAACTTGGACACCAGATACAAAGAGAGAAAATTAGCAAGATAGAAACTGATATTAAACACTAACATTTGGGTATCTTAGCCAACAGATTTTATCCCTAGAAATCATCCTCTGACAGGAATTGAACCTTTTAGGAAATTTGATCCCTAAGTTGTTTGCAGAGTTGTCATGTGATGTTTCTATTAAAGAATATTCTTTTGCAAAGCCCACATTAATATGGCATCTATAACTACTTGAATAACAACACTTTATAGATAAATTTCTTTATCCCAGATTCTGGAGGAAATCCAGAAAGCCCTGGGTTATTTTCAGGGTCAAGATCCAAACTTCAGTTGTGGTAAGTTAAGGCTGCAAGCTATAAGTCATCTATCACTAAACTTCACCTACTTCTCTAAGTATGTTCCCTAACAATTTGATAAATTTCAATTATTGACCTTGTTAACTTAGAAAAAACGCAGAACTATTAAATAGTCATAAAACCACTCTTTAATCAAGGGAAAAGGGGATGAGGGCTACTTGGCCTCTTATGCAGAGATGCGCCTTGTGCAGCATCCACGAATTTGAACACTGCTTTGCTCTGCTCCCTGATCCCCCTGGGAGTGCCACCGCGCTAGATGAGGACTCCCCAGAACAAAGGAAATTGGGGAACTTATATACCATTTGGGAAGATCTAGGGGCTGGGAAAGATGATTGACATTATACTGACAGGATACAATCAAGCTAGAGAAAGGGATCATAGCTAGAGGCTAGGGTGTAGGGGAAGGGGCTGCTTACACCGTGGATACTAAAGGATGGTCCCTGCCCAGGTAGTCTTCCGGGAAGGGTCTTTGATACAATGGGGAAGACTACCTAGGACAAAAGGGTATTTAGCATTTACCCTAGGGTCCATTATTCAGTCTGCAACTGCCAGCCTGAGATTCCCTTCAGGGTGGATTCTCATGGGAACAGGGAACAAGCACAATCTTTGGGGGTCTCCAACCTACAAGCTCTTTCTAAACTTGGGGTTCATCATACCTCACTAAGCTAAAAGTTTGGGAACTCTAGATTCCATGTCAACAACCTAATAGGTTGTTTGGGGAGATGGAAACATTAATTTACAACTTGCATTAAGTGCTGATTATGGGAACTTTCTCCAAAAAGGGAAGGCAGAGGGGGAAAACATGTCCTCATGTCCCAAGGGACACATAATGAGGGGCTCCATGTACAGGCCAAAGCTGTCACTGGTTCATGCCATCTTTGTGTCACTCAAGGATTAGTAGCCTAGATATCTGGTCAGAAGAGGTCCAGTCCAGGTTGAGCCCTAGAATTGTCTCTCTAACCATCACAGAACATTCTCTGTCTTTTGCAATATATTGGATCCCAGAAGCCTTCTCCTTCCTTGAAGACAAGTCTTTCCCATTACAGCTCAGAGAAATTCTGCTAAGCAGCAGTCTGGAAACAATTTCCATACCTTCAAACAAGCCTTTCACATCCCTACCAGGCTGATCACTCAGTTATTCTTACATATTTTGGCAATAATTAACATATCACACTTTAGTCACAAAACCTGAATTAAGGAACTGAGTAGCTCCACAGTAAATATAAATCAGGGCTGTTATCGTCTCCTGTACCTGGATCATCTGAAAGACTAAGACAAGCCAGACAGGAATCTCTTCAGTGTAACTTTTCAAGAGAATTCCAGAATCATTTGTGATTTTTCCAACACCATATACACTAATTTTAGAAATTATTCCTAGGTCAAGGTGTTAGGGTTCAAATGGGTGGCCACCAGAGGAACACACGAGACAATGCAATCAAGCAGGAGAAAGCTTTATTGCCAGTGCACGCTGGGGGAACTCAGCAAGAGAATCCCAAGTGATGCATTCAAAAGGGGGAATATATATGTTTCGAGGGCTAGGGTTTAGGCGTCTATATCTTAGGGTTTACTTAACAGCTAGACAGTGGGAGTAGGGATGTGTCCAGGTGCCACAGGATATAACTCTTAATCTTCAAGGCTGTCTTGTCTAGGGAGGAATGGTGACCCTGGGACTGTGAGCTCTAGATAACCGTCCCGCTTGGCAGAGCATGACGTTGTAAAACCCCCCTGCTCAACAGGGTATGATAATGTCAAGCTGCTAATTATGGATGTTTTAAAACCCCCATGCTCAACAGGATGTTGTTAGGTTGTTGGTTGAGTCTCTGTTTTTCGGCTATAACATTCCCCCCTTTTCATTTTGCTCACTGAGGAATCCTCCTCAGGACCAGGCCCTCGTTGGGGTCTGGGTCAGTAGCTAGGGGTTGATATTGCAGTTGCAGGACCATGAGCTGGACTGTATTTATCCGGTCATGAATGAACCGGACAAAGCGGTTAAGAATGCAGGGGCCAAGTGTTAGCAACAGGAGGATAATCAAAAGGGGTCCTAATATAGTGGAAATGAGGGTCGTAAGCCAAGGTGACCGATTGAACAGCTGCTGATACTATGATGAGGAAGAGCGGAGGGATTTGTCCCTGGCATCTAAACTGCGTCTGAGCTCCTAAAGGGATTCCCTCACTACTCCAGTGTGGTCGGTATAAAAACAACATTCTTCATGGAGGGCCACGCAGAGACCCCCCTCTTTCAAGAAAAGGAGGTCGAGGCCGTGCTGGTTTTGTAAAACCACTTCTGAAAGGGAAGTGAGGGATTGTTCCAGGGCCTGAATGGATTTCTCAATCCTCTGCAAGTCCTCATCTACTGCATTCTGAAGGACCTGGAGGTCTGTCTGATGTGTCACGAAGGCCGCCACCCTGGTACCGACCCCTGTTAATCCAAAGATTGTTGCAAGCGTGATGGCAGTGATGGGCTCCCACTGGAATCTGCTGGTAGCTTTTTGTGACCAAAAAGCCAGGAACTTCTCCCCGGGGTGATATATAACTCTGGGGAAAATCATGACCAGGATGCAGACTTCCCTGTTATGGAGCAGAACCGAAACTGTGCAAGCCCACCGGGCCCCCGCAGGGGGAAGGTACCAAGTGGGGGATCCTGATGCCTGAGCTTAGCTATCACTCTGAGGGGGGATGCAGTGAGGCATTGAGGAGATAACAGTAGGACTGCCAATGCATCTACCTCTCCCAGAGAGGGACTGAAGAGTCAGGCCAACCTTCTGATCTGTCCAATTACAGGTGTCTGGGCTGACTGCGGTGGAACTATCATAAGTGGCATTTAGGGCGATGGCGTCATAATAAGGGGGGTGAGCGTCCAGACAAAGCCAACAAGTGACTGTCATGTTAGGAAATGTCTGGTTCAGGGCTGCATATGCAGCATCCAGGAGAGGCCACAATGGTATCCAATTGTCAATAGGAGAATGAAGGGGGGGCACTGAGGCAACCTGGACAGGTGTTGGGGAAGGGGGAATAGAAGGCCTAGAAGGCTTGGTAACTGTAACATCTACGGGTTTAGCTGGCTTAACCGGTTCCCGGAATGGTTGCAAAACTAAGTTAGGCCCCACCCCCAGTGAAGGAGGGGTTACCGGTTCCTTCTTAATCAGGATGAGTCCTCCTGGGTCGGAACCGGCCTGTATGCCCTGAGGCCCCAAGTTTTTCCCAGAACCCAAGACTGATCCTGAGGATGGAGGACAGTGAGGTTAAGAAACCTACAGGTACTGCCACTTTCACAATGCCTGCACGATGGCCTGGTCCCATGTTCGAGGGAATTACACTTCTGGGTTCACAACCCGGTGGAGACCACCTCAAAAGCAGGGAGCCATCCTGAACAGTGGTTGCCCACCCAGTGGCCAAGGTCTCACAGCCCCAATACCCACAATAAAAGTGATTAGGGTAATTACAATAGGACTGACTGGGGGGGGCGGGGCTGAAGCAGGGCAGAGGTACCAATCAAAAAGTACAAAGGACTTAACACCGGGCCCATTACATCAGACAGAGGGGATGACCTGACAAGGAGCACCGGGGTAACAATAGACACAACAGCATCTGAGGCCTCTCCATTACTAAGTGACCATTTCCACGGTTGATGGGGGTTATGGAGAAGACTACGGGGTAGCCAACCCCAACAGGGCTGAAGAAGAAGAGGGAAGGCAAAAGAGAAAATCATAATGCCCGGGAGGGAGGTCATGGGGGGACTTTTGGGGGTTGGGTAGAGTCCTGGGGCCTGCATTGTGACAGCCGAAGCTTCAAGGGGTTGTCTGGACGGCTATGAATGATCCAGGTGTCAGGCTCAGGATCCAGAGGTTCTGCCGGTCGTACGTGGGAATGGTGGACCCAAGGACTGATCCCATTGACCTTGAGTGCTGAGGGAGTCACGAATATGACAACAAATGGTCCCTTCCAGCGAGGTTGGAGAACCCGCTTCTGATGTCTTTTGACCCAAACCCAGTCTCCTGGCTTATAAGAGTGAGGATCATGCGGGGGAGGCTGGAACCGGGCTTGCAAGCGGGGCCAAAGATCCTGCTGCAGCTGGGAGAGAAAAAGAATAAAATCATGCAATTGGGGGGCTTAGTTAGCATCCGGGGAAGGGACGGAAGAGAGAATAGGGGACAGAGAACCATACAGTATTTCATAAGGTGATAGGGACAAAGGTCCTGGCGTGTTCCAGGCTTTGAAGAGGGCCAGGGGCAGAAGTGTCACCCAATTACCGCCAGACTCAAGGACCATCTTAGTTAAAGTTTCTTTTAGGGTCCGATTCATGCGTTCCACCTGACCTGAACTCTGGGGGCTATACTCACAGTGAAACTTCCACGTAACTCCCAGGGACTTAGCCAGGGACTGAATGACTTTGGACACAAAAGCAGGCCCATTATCTGACCCTAAAGAGGCAGGCATCCTGAATCTAGGAATAATCTCTTCGAGGAGTTTCTTGGCCACCACCTGAGCTGTCTCTGTCTTGGTGTGAAAAGTCTCCGGCCAGCCTGAAAAGGTGTCCACAAAAACCAACAGATATCGGTAACCACATTTCCCAGGTTTGACTTCCGTGAAATCAATTTCCCAATGTTCACAGGGGCTAGTGCCCTGTTGCCTAGTGCCAGGATGAGCGTCTTCCTTGGTGGCACAGGTCAGCTGACAGGTGGTGCACTTCCATGTTAGCGTGTCCAGAAATCTGCTGGAGCCACGAAACCGAAGGCGCCCTTTTTGGAGCAAAATCCGTAGTTTGGTAGCTCCCATGTGGGTGAGGTGGTGCAGGTGGGTGGTAAGAAGTTGGCCTGTTGTCTGGATCTTTATAAATTGTGCCAGAGAGATGCCCCGATTTAGCCCAGACCCATTCCAAGTCAGCTGGAGAATATTGAGGTGGGTCTGATGGAGGAGCAGGGATGCAGGTGTCAGGAACACCGGGCTGTGACAACTCTGTGGCTAGTACTAGCTCATACAGAGGGGCATGGAGTGCCGCATCCCTGGCCGCTTCATCTGCCAAGCGGTTTCCAGTCGCCTCTAGAGAGGTCCCCAGCTGATGTCCGGGGGTATGCACTACAGCAACTGCTCGGGGTTCCCAAACAGCCGCCAAGAGCTCCTGGATGTCCTGGAGGTGGGACACTGGCTTCCCGGTTGAAGTTACATAGCCACGCTCCCCCTATAGATGGGGACATGAACGTGCAGGGTGGCAAAGGCATACCGACTATCAGTGTAAACTGTTAGCTGCTTCCCCTTGGCTAACCGCAGGGCCATAGCCAAGGCAATCAGTTCAGCTCGCTGGGCAGAAGTCCCAGCCGGGAGGGAGGCACCCCACAAAACCTCCCCAGCAGCGTTCACAACTGCAGCTCCTGCTCATCGGCCGGCCAGGGTGATGAAGCTGTTGCCATCAGTAAAGAGGATGAAGTCGGAATTCTGAAGAGGCACGTCCTTCAAATCAGGTCAGGCAGAGATGGATTCCACAAGTACCTCTTGGCAAGAGTGCACTGGGCCAGTCTCATCACCTGTAGGCAGGAGGGTGGCAGGATTCAATGTAGCCACTACCCTGAAGGAGAGGCGGCTCCCGTCCAGGAGCAAGGACTGGTAGTGAGCAAGGTGGGTGTGAGAGATCCAACGGGATGATGGCTGCCAGAGGATGCTCTCAACCGCATGTGAGGTGGCCACAAGTAAGGGGTGGCCATGAGTCAGTTTGTCAGCATCCTTGACCAATAAGGCAATTCCGGCTATAATCCAGAGGCAGACTGGCCACCCTGCAGCTACTGGGTCAAGGCGCTTGGACAGATACGCCACCGGGTGGTCCCAGGGCCCCAGCTTCTGAGTTAGGACCCCCTTGGCTATGCCACCTGTCTCTGCTACAAAGAGTTGGAATGGCTTGTCTGGGTCAGGGAGAGCCAAGGCAGGGGCTTCAAGCATGGCAGTTTGGAGTTGCCAAAAGGCCGTGTCCATTTCTGGGGTCCACGCCCAGGAGGGAGACTCCCGAGTAGCCTCGTACAGGGGTTTTGCTAATGAGGCAAACCCCGGTGTCCACAGTCGACAATATCCTACTGACCCCAAGAATTCCCGTACCTGTCGGGGGGGTTGATGGAACAGGGATGGAAAGGATGGTCTGAGTCATTTGTGGAGTGAGCCACCACAGTCCGTCCAGCAAGCGGTACCCTAAAAAGGAAACCTCCGTCCGGGCAATGTGAGCCTTTTTGGCACTCACCCTGTAACCTGCCGCATCCAAGCAGCGGAGCAGGTTTCCAGTTGATTTTTTGCACAAGTCCTTAGTTAGGGTAGCAATTAGAAGATCATCTACATACTGTAAAAGAGTAACCTCAGGGTTTTCCTCACAAAATGGTCGCAGGTCCCGGGCCAGGGCCTCGCTAAACAAGGACGGGCTGAGTTTCAGGCCTTGGGGCAGCCGCCTCCAAGTGAGTTGTATAGAAGATTGCGTATCAAGAAAAAACCACTCGAATGCAAAGATGGGCTGGCTGACTGGCATGAGGGGCAGGGTGAAAAAAGCATCCTTAAGGTCCAGAGTAGTATACCACTTTAAGGAGGGGTGGACGTTACTCAGAAATGTATATTCGGAACAGTGGGGTGAATGTCCTCAATACGCTTGTTAACCTCCCGGAGGTCTTGCACTGGTCTGTAGTCCGCCCCCCCTGGTTTCCTGACAGGTAACAAGGGAGTATTCCAGGGGGATTGACAGGTTGTCAAAATCCCGGCTTTTAAGAGGCGAGTAATATGGGGTTGAATGCCTCTACGCGCCTCCAGGGACATGGAATACTGCTTGACTCGCACTGGCATGGCCCCACTCTTGAGAGTAATCACAATAGAGACTTGGTTAACAGCAAGACTTACTCCGGATCGCTCTACCCAGACATTGGGAAATTTGTCGACCCAGGGGAGGATGTGGGGAGGGATGTCATTAGGCGTTGGCTCCAAGAAAAGTCTATGCTCATCTTGCAGAGAGAGAGTCAAGGCATGCAGGGGGGTCCCAGAGTTATCAGTGACTATCACCCTTCCCGCAGAGAATTGAATGTGAGCCCCTATTTTATGTAGTAGATCCCTGCCAAGGAGGGGTGCAGGGCTGTCTAGAATAACCAAAAAAGAGTGAGTGACCGGTCGGGTCCCTAGGTTGACAGTACGAGAGCTGGTCCAGGGATACCGGTTGACTCAGGCCATCCCTTTTACCCAAGACATCTTAGAGGACAGTTTCCCAAGGGGGTTAGTTAAAACAGAGTGTTCCACTCCCGTGTCCACTAACTTAGGGAGTGGTTTCCCCTCTATATCTGCCGTTACCAAGGACTCAGTGAGGGGGCCCAAGGCCCGTCCCCTTCAGTCATCTTCTGTGAGGGTAAGGGCTGGCGAGGGCCGGTCACGCCACGGAGGCCTGCACATCCCCCCCTCCCCCTGCTGTTCCCTCCTGCAACCTAGGACACTGACGCTTCCAATGGTTTGGGTCTCTGCAAAGGAAACAGGTCCCTGGGGCTCTAGAATGTGTCTGGGGATGATCTGCTGGGCTGGGTTGCACAAGAGCAGCCAGGATCTTAGCTGTCTGTTGCTGGTACTTTAGAAGCTGCTTTCTGGACCTGTCCCCCCTATTCTGTGATTCTTCCTGCCTTCTTCTGTCCGCTCCTCCTCTTGTTTGTGCTGCTTTTGGCGCTCAAGATCCTCCCTCCTGAACCGCTCCACCCTTTCCTCTGGGGTTTCCCAAGAGTTAAAGACTCCTGCCACCTTGAGGAGATCTGAAAGGGGCTGGTTAACAAAGCCATCCAGTTTCTGGAGTTTCCTCCGAAAGTCAGTGGCTTCCTGATTAACAAAAGCCAAAAGAACTGCAGTTTGGCTAGCTGGGGCAGCGGGATCCAGGGGGGGGAATAGATCCTGAACACCTCCTGGAGGCACTCTAGGAATGCTGGTGGGGTCTCTTCAGGTCCCTGCCTTAATCGATTCAATTTTAGTCAAATTAGTGGGTTTACAAGCTGCTGCCCTGAGCCCGGCCAAGAGAGTCTGGCAGTAATTTCGAAGACGCTCCTTACCTTCGTCAGTGGAGAAGTCCCAATCCGGGTGGTTAACAGGAAATACAGCAGCCAGGCGGTTAGGGTCCATGGTGGGCCGACCCTCATCGCCAAGAACTAATTTATGTCCTTCAGCGTAAATGCGGTCTCGCTCCTCCGAAGATGCGGAGGAGCTGCTGGCAGTTGTCCCAAGTTGGATTGTGGGTCAAAAAGACGGATTCTACCAGGTCAATAAGTTTCTGAGGTTGCTCCAAAAAAGGTGGATTTTGGTGCTTCCAGTTATAAAGATCGCTGGAGGTAAAAGGGCCAGTACTGATGAATTAGGGGACCTCCTGGGACCATAGGGCCAACCGTGCCTCCTGGGAGGGCTGTGGTCGATGATGGAGCATCAGGAATAAAGGTAGGGCGGTCCCTTTGGTCTCGCCCCCGAGTGTGGTGGGCCGGGGGAGAGGGGAAGTCCACCAGAGGGGCTACTGGTGCTGCCTTGTTACCTGCATCCTGTGGAGGCAGCTGGGGATAAAGGGTAGGCAGCTGAACTTCTGGTGCATACAGAGGAGGGGGCACCGAGGGATCTGGAGGAGGGTCATCTGGGGTGGGCAGAACGGGGGGCTCCAACCCCTTATCTGAACTGGAGCTGGGCTTTTGGAGCTGGGTGACCAGAGCCTGGGAGGGTGTGACTGTTTCCTCGCTGGTATTAGGCCCTTTCACAACCGAAGGGAGCCAGGGTTGGGGAT
This sequence comes from Gracilinanus agilis, assembly GCF_016433145.1. NCBI lineage: Eukaryota > Metazoa > Chordata > Mammalia > Didelphimorphia > Didelphidae > Gracilinanus > Gracilinanus agilis. The sequence goes on along the minus strand of NC_058136.1, from coordinate 78,583,237 downwards.
CCAAGACCAAATCCTGCCAGGTTAAAATGTACAGCATTTGGTCTGGGTGTCCTTCCTGACCCTGGAGCAAAACTCGACCCCGAACTGCAGAAATAATAGACTGTTGCCATGTCTCACCACAGGGCCATCCAACCCCAAATGCAGGCCATTCCAAATTACAAAAGGTCTGCAACTTCCCCTTTTTTACTGATAAACCTAAGGCATGCGCACAGGTTTTGAAATCTGAATAATGACTTAGGACCAAGTCCAGGGGGGTTGATTGACTCTGGCCCATCTTTGACCAATCAAAAAGACACAGACAAAGGACAACACAAAAGACAGACAGACAGAATGAAAAACAAAAGATTCTCTTTGTGGATCCAAACAAAGTTTGAATCAGGGATGGAGCCTGCTTGAGGCTCCACCCTGCTCTCCCTGGCGTCTTCCCAAAAAGACCCAGTGCTCCGCTTCCCTGCCTGTGACGCGTCTGTCACGGGACTGTTCTGGGATTTAATTCCACCAGGGATTCTGAACCCTGGCTTTCTGGAACTGTTTCCCCCAGGAAATCAAACCCTGACCTTCCCTCCCTCTCTCACCGAGGGAGCTGCTCAAGGGGACTCCAACCCCTTAAAGTTATGTATCCCCTATCCCCGTATTCCCCATCTCCAAGGTTTCCAACCACTTCCTTCCCTCCTTCTATCCGACTCGCTTCCCGGTTTTCCCGATCTGGCTCCTCTCGGAGGTCAGAAAATGCGGCATAAACTGGTCCCAATCAGAAACAGGTGGAAATTCAGGCACAAAGGTGGGGGGGAGGGTCCCCCCACCTCGTCCTAGAACGGGGCAGACCTCGAGGTTTGTCGTAGGACATCTCCTATAAATCCGAAGAAGGAATCATCCACTTAGCCCTATGCCTATCGAGAGTCCTCAGTTTCCCCATCAAATACACACGTCATATACCATTCACACACCATTCACTGCTCACCTCTGGAAGTCGCCACGAAGGATGTGTCCAGGTGCCACAGGATATAACTCTTAATCTTCAAGGCTGTCTTGTCTAGGGAGGAATGGTGACCCTGGGACTGTGAGCTCTAGATAACCGTCCCGCTTGGCAGAGCATGACGTTGTAAACCCCACCTACTCAATAGGGTATGATACTGTCAAGCTGCTAATTATGGATGTTGTAAAACCTCCCCTGCTCAACAGGATGTTGTTAGGCTGTTAAGAGTTTCTGTTTTTTGGCTACAACAAAGGATCCAATTATAAGAGTAGAACATCTATGTATTCTCTTTCAGCTCACTATCTGTTCTCTTTCTTGTCTCCTCTCTCCTTCTGCCTCTCTCTTTTCCCTCAAACCCTCTGCTTAAAAGCAGAGCACAACTTCTATTTACCCATAAGGGATCTGCATATTCAGGATATTCAAGTCTCTCTTTCTGTGGTATTCCAATACAACATACCTCTTCACTTTCTCTAACTCTTTGTAACTATCACAAAAATAAACATACCATTTGGTATCCCTTCAAATGCTAATCAATAACTCCCAAGAATTGAAACACATCAATTATAAGATTCAGTTCATAGTACAAATTGGTAAACTGAGGTAACCACTGAGGAGTGAACAAAACCTAAGGTACAGTCAGGTTGACAATGAGCTTTTGCTTACATTCAAACAATACTTAAAATACATGTTTTAGCAACAATTTATGTAAAAATCATATTTAAAGGAATATCACAAATTTCCAAATACAAGATTTGAAACCTTTTAAGCACTGTAAACCTTAAAGCAAGCCTTTTGACAAGCAGGCTGCTTATCTATTTTTAAAACCAGAAAGTCAAATATAATAATAAAGTTAGTCAACTTTAATACACTGAGATGAAAAACCATTTGTGATAATTTTTTAAAACCCCCCCAAAAAACCATTTATGATCAATTTAAACACTTAAATCTATTTTTAAACCTCTTATGATGGGAGGATAGATAAGGATGGAAAACAGTCTTCTTGAGATTAACATGGGCTTTGTGCAGAGATGGCAGGGACCCTGCACCCCCCAACCCAAACAGGCAGTGGACAGGGAAACTCCCTTCTCCTGTAACAAAAGAGATACACCATTGGCCACACCTTGATAGCCTAAGCCCTGAGGATCCCAGACAGATCCTCCAATCACCGAATGCTGGAGTGCAAGGAGTCATGTCCACACTTTTGAAAAGGGGGTATGGGGGGCAACCCCTGACAGTTGCTTCACTCGTGCTGTCATGCCATGCCAGGGACGACCACCCCCCAGGGCTGCTCCACCCATGCTATCCTGCTGGCCACCAATCCCATCTTAGCAATAAATTTTTCTCACTTCTAAACTAAGCCTGGAGTCCTCTCATTCCTGAGAAGGGCCTCCCCGCCACCCCCAACCCAGGGGCTCGCCATTTGCATCTTTATAACAACTATACTGCTAAAAAATAAAAAACCCTGTTTTACAAGATATCCGTGACTTTTCCATCAACTCTTACTTGCTTGAACATCTCCTTAAACCCTCTTAAGCATACAATTAAAATATACTCATCTTTAAACTCTTTTAGATCTTACTTATGTACTGTGTTGCTATATCAGTTCCTAAGTATCAAAGTGGAACAATTAAAAGTATTTCTCTCTTTCCTTCCTGTTTGCTTGTGAGCAATTTACCCTAAGGCTGCCTGGCTTGATTTAGGTTTTTATGACTTAAATCTTGTCTCTTATCTCTCTTTAACAAATGAGATCACCACAATTTAAAATTTTGCATGTATCAAAGCTTTCATAATAAATTATTCTCTATGAATTTTAGTTTGAACTCCACAGCTTCTAAATAACTTCAAGTCCTTTAGTAATCTTTCAGTATGTAAACAACTGAATTGCAAAGCATTCACTCTTATTCCTTTCAAACCTCTGTTTAAAACAGGATAGAACCTCCAGTTTAGTTTCTTTTTACCTCAAAGCATTGCTACATTACTGATTTAATTTCATCGATATTACTCTGATTTACCTTTTGTTGTATCTATTTTGCACCAGAATTCACACCTATTATTTCTTTACTCTTATTTCCTCCAGCTTCTCCTTCTTTATCCTTATGTCAAACCCTATTAGATCCTGGGCTGGTCAAATTTCCCTTGTTAATTGCATACAGTTTGCACATCATATATCCTTAACCTATTCAGGTGGAAAACAATTCTCTTTATAGTGTAAATGCATACATATTTTGTATTCAGTCATCATTACTTTCCAGCAATTTGAGTCTGAATATATGTTAATCTTTAGATCACAGATTCCTTCTTATACATTGTACACATTTAAAAAACAAAAAAGCCCATCCCTTCCCTTTTGGAGTCAGTACTGTGTATTGGCTCCCAGGCAGAGGAGTGGTAAGGGTAGGCAATGGGGGTCAAGTGACTTGCCCAGGGTCACATAGCTAGGAAGTGTTTAAGGCCAGATTTGAGCCTAAGACCTCCTGTCTCTAGGCCTGGCTTCCCATCCACTGAGCTACCCAGCTGCCTCCCTGTACACATTTTTAAAGACAATTCATACAACTCTTAGTCAAAACAACACTTTTTAGAAATTCCATCTGTTGCAAAATACCCAATTCTTAGTACCTGTATTATTAAAACCGATGCAGAGATTAGCCATTTAAAAAACAAAAACTTCTTGGGTGTCATGCTAGTTCTGACAGCACATACATTAAAATAACATCTCATTTGAAAAATCCCAAGTTTAAATTCTAGAATAAGCTCTCAATAATAACATTACAACTTTATCTGAATGACTTTTACATTTACAAAGTAGAAACCAAGGCTTAACAAACTTCTAACCATGATTTTTTGTGCTCAACAAAATCTGGTTAATATTTCACATTTGACTGATAAACAGTTATCACAATAAATAAAATTACATTGTACCATATCAAAAATCCTTAGCAATCTTCAACCCTTAAAATCAAATCTTAAGTGAAAAATGCTTCTAATTGTGGAGTAATACCTCCCTTTTCTGCTCTGAATTTTTCTCTTTTTCGTACCTTTGGGGGCCCATCCAAAGGAAGAAAGAGGAAAAAATCATTGAACAGATACTTGCTTTTGTCCTCTGCTGAGGATTTTTGATTGTGGGAAGTTCAATCTTCAAACTCCCCCCTTTTCTTTATTTCTCTTTTTGTAATGTCCAATTTAAGAATACATAGAGACAAGACTGTGACAAAAACAACAGTAAACAGAAACATACAACTTTGTGACAAGCATGCTTTAAAAGGAAAAAATCAGTGCTTTAGGATCCATGATTAAAAAGAAATATTTGCAGTGACAAAATTTCTATTTGCTCCCAGTGGGAGTTTGGAGGTGAGCTGGTCATTAGGCTGATTGGATTTCTTAAGAAAAGAACTTTTAAATCCCCTTCCTATTCAGATTTTAAGTCTGCTGCCAAAGCAGGCACAGCCTCTTGTGTCATTTAAAATCACTTGGGACACTTGGAACTACATTTCCCGTGGTCCATTGGGTTTCCTGTTTTGGATTACATATTCAAGGTGAGGGACTGTTTTAAATAGGGGGGAAGTGACTTTGAACTTCCTCTTTAGCTACCTGAGTGCATGGGGAGAGGAAAAGGTAAATGGCTGAGGGTGAGGTTGGAATAGGTTTCTTACAGGTGCATGGTCAGTTTATCTCTATCAGCATGGCTTTTATTAAAATACTATTTTTCCTTTTGATCTCGGCCCTCATCATTTTTAATCATAACAGTTTGGCAAACCAGAAGGTCGAAATTCGAACTCTCAGTTTTCCAAATAGCCTAAGGAGAGCCATGCCTGTTTTTTGGCCGTCTCGCTCAACCTTTTTGGGCAATTTTTTTAAAAAAGGAAAGTGGCTTTCCTTGCCATGCTTTTGCTAAAAGTAACAGCACATTTTTGCCTCAGGCGGGACTCGGCCAGCCAGTCCAGCCCAAACCACCTTGGGAGGTAAGGCCAGCCGATTCTGGCTTTTGGCTTTAAAACTAAAATGCCAGTCCCCAGTGCCTGTGATCTTTGCTGATTTTACTGTTGCCTCATATCCCTGCCGGTCGTCGGTACAGACCACTGCCTCACGTTCCTGCCAACTCTGATCTCTGCCTCTTTTGCTGACTCACCGGAGCAGACCACTTCTCCAATCCTGCCGCTGGTGCTGCTGGAGTCCAGAACCCCGAACCCCAACAGCGATGCCCCCCCACAGCCCCCAACTGCTGCTTTAACTGCCACCCAGTCCTGACTTGCTGAGATCTTCAGAAACTTCTTTGGCTGCTGCTAAAGATTTGGTATTGCCCCCCCTCCCCTCCCTTGGTAATGGCCTGCATTCTAGCCCTCCATGTGTTTCTCTAAAGACCTAATTTAGGCAACCCCCACCCCCACAAGCTCTACATGTGGGATTTTCTACAGAACTGACCTAAGCTTTTCTCTACCCCGAGCCCACATGGACCTAGCAACTAGCATTTACCCTTAATGGGGCCACACGGCCTATTCAGACTTCTTGTGATTAAGAACTAAAAACTCAGGGGAAGGACTATTCATCCCCATACCTGCTCAAAACTTTGAACTGATAGCAAAGACTGATTATAAAAAAAAAAAAAAACACCTTAAACTCAGCAGAACTCAATCTTTTAAACCTTGGAACTGAATGAGTTTTATTTCTGTTTTAAAGAGACTATATCTTACTGTATTTTGCTAATTAGTTTTTTTTTTAATTTTTTTTAAACCCTTAACTTCTGTGTATTGACTTATAGGTGGAAGATTGGTAAGGGTAGGCAATGGGGGTCAAGTGACTTGCCCAGGGTCACACAGCTGGGAAGTGTCTGAGGCCGGATTTGAACCTAGGACCTCCCGTCTCTAGGCCTGGCTCTCAATCCACTGAGCTACCCAGCTGCCCCCTGCTAATTAGTTTTGTAAATTAATCTTGCTTATTTCATTGATTTTCCTGTTTCACTGAATCATTTTAAGTTAATGTAGTTTGTGGCTGCTAGATTAATTCTGTTTATGATTTTATTGTAACTCCCAAATAATGAAAAAAATATTAGAACTGGTAAGAGGTTTTGACCAGCTTGTTATCTGATACTCATTATATTTCCTAATTTATTTCAGGTTTCATTTTTACTGAAATCAACAACAATGCTATGTTCTCGTACCATTTGAAAATTACACATTTTAAAGTTATAAATCGCCTTAATTATGTTCAATTTTGGAGAGTTTGGTGCTTGCCTTGAGATTTAAATTGTAATTTTATGAGATGTCTTTTAAAAATTTACTTTAGATGCTTAGTATCCTTCTATATAAATGATAAGGTTTTTTGTATTTATTTTAAAGAATTGTTGTCTTAAAGGATAAGCTTTATATATTTTATTGTGAAGAATTGTTTTATACATATTTTTGTATATTAGTCTATGTTTTAGCCTCTTTTTTTAGAAGGGTCTAGAATTCTTGAGGATAATTTAGACCAGAAGGTTTTTTTTTTAAATATCAGGTTTTTATATGGAAGCAGTAACAGAATTTGTTGAGAAACCCTTAGCCAAGGTTTAAAAGTTGTAACAAGTATATGATTTTTTGAACACCATTGTTTATTGTTTTAAAATGTGTTATTAGAAATATGGTACTCTATTTGAATGTGCATTGTGAATCTGCTATTTTGTAAAACCCATTTTTCTCTCACAGAAAATCTCATTTTCGAGTAACAAAACCCTTCTAGTTCTAAGCTATATATATATA
>NC_058136.1:78470211-78576029 GCF_016433145.1 Gracilinanus agilis | reverse complement strand
GGAGCATGAATCATGTAACCATGTTAAAAATGAATATTAATAAATGTTAAAAAAAAAAAAAAAGAAAAGAAATAAAATCCTTACCCTCTCAAAAAAAAAAAAAAAGAGGGCAAAATGAGGAGGTGGAAGTCAAAACAGGAGAGAATGCACAGTAATTGTAATGGTAGAAATTTCTTTTACAAGCCTCTTTAAAGGTCTCATTTCTCAATTGAATATATAATGCACATGCACTGCAATCCTTCAGGTATCATGCCCTTAATTCCAGCTTCATACGGTACAGACTACTCATTTTCAACCATAAGTGTAATCATTTCTTTCCCCATTTCTGTTTTCAGTTTCTTCCCTTCTGACCATTCTCTCTATTAACACTTTAGTTTAGGCCCTCCTTATGTACATTTTCTCGCCCCAAGTTTCTCAATACTGCCATTTAAACACAGATCCAACTATTTCTTTCTTTTTCTTAAACAAAACTATTTTCCCTCACAGGCCAGCTCAGGTTATCTTCATAGTCTTTTCTAAATACTCCTATATACCAAAAAATTATCTTCTATCTATATAAGTATATGTTATCTTTTTCATTTTGTCTTTCATTTAATTGACTGCTGTTGAAAAGGGTAGCTAGAAGATGGCAGCTTAGGAGCCACAAAAGCTGAAACCTCACTGACTCTTCTACACCAAGCTTTGAAAAGAAATTCAAACCCAACAAGATGGAACCACAGGACTTCTGAAAACAACTTGAAAGGTAGGCAGAGAGTCGATTTCCACAGAGAACTGACACCCCTCCCCAATCCATTGAGCTGAGACCTACAATCAGACACAGATTGTAGAATTCCAGGGTGGAGGCTACAAGGCAAACCTCAGATTCACGCAAGGTCCAAGGCTCTGACAGTAGCTGGCAGGGAGGAACTTGGGCACCCTTGGCTACAGTGAAGATTTGACCTCAAAGCATGACAGGTCAGCTCAACCAGTCTAAGTATACCAGCAGATGAGAGTAAAGCTTGAAGATTCCCTCCAGGGCAAACTAGCTCAAATGCCCTGTTCCAGTAAACCAATAGAGGTTTACAGTAAGTGGGAGAGGAGGGAAAAGTGGGGGGTTGGGAGGAGTAAAAAAAAAGGGAGGCAACAATTGAAAGCTTCTACAGGGATAAAGAATAGAACCAACAGGACGACAGGCTCTAAAGAACTTCAAAAAAAGGGTAGTTTATAAGGCAGAGGCAATTACTTGTTCAATAGATACATACATCATACCGTTTTTTGGGTCATCATTAACTTAGCTGCCAAAAAAGCACTTCTATGCACAGAATAAATTCCCTAACTTTATTAACTCTATTATTTACATATTACTCCAGCATTAAATAGAAATTCTTTGTTTAGACTTCAAAGAACACTGAGAGCATTTTGTGAATCTTGATATAGAACAGAATTCTATCATTTAGAATTCAGTCCTCATAAGGGGTTTTTTTGTGGCTACTTTCAACAAATTTACCTTTTTCCCACTAGAACTGCTCTTCTCTATCTTCTCAGTTTTAACTGAGTCACCTTTTTCTTTTCCAGAGGATTTTGACTTATTTTTTTCTTTTTCTTTTTCATTTGAATGAGGAGAATCAGATGGACTTTCACTTCTACAATGTTTTGAAGTGCTAGCTGAAAAAGGCAAAAAAAAAAATGTAATGAAGTTTCCTATTGAAAATATCTAAAAAATAATATAAGGAAGTTCTCAAATGCTCAGGACAAAAATTAAAGGGGGAAAGAGTGTTAAAATAATTATAAAAGATCCTGCTACCCAGTGAATGATTTTTATAATGCCCCTTGAATGAATCAAAAAGAGAGCAAGGGATGAAGTAAAGAATATACTTAAGCTACTTTTTTTTTCCATTCAGAAGAAGACAAAGAAGTCATCAAAGACAGGCTAATTAGTACTTAAAATAGAAAAATGATTTTAAAACTTTTAAGTTGCTGTGCTGTTAAGCATTTAAGACTATTAACTATTATTATTATTATATAAGACTATTCCTAGGCAGCATAACTGAACATCATAGGTGCATTAAAAAAAAAAGTGCATTAAAAAAAGTCTCTTTCTTGGTCAGCGACAGTCATTTTAAAGCTTTGAAAATATTCCTATATACGTGGTTCTTTCTATAGTTTCAAATTGAACAAAATATGTGATTGACCTCTTGAGTCTTACCCTTTTCCTCATACCCCTTTTGTTGTTTAAGATCATATATCCTGATGATTCTACCTCTTCTACTACACCTTATTTTTTTTTTAATTTATTTTTATTACACTCTTAGGAAACACAACCAAAAAACTTTTCATTGAACCAATGCATAAAAAATTATGTATAAAACTACAAACTCTACATTATTTATAATTTGCTTTAAAAATATGTATATTACCTATGTGTGCATTAGCACATCCTCTGCCTTTGAATTCCTTTTGGGTTTCTTTTGTTTGGATACTTTTATCCTCTTGATTTTGTGGCTTTTTAAAAAATGTAATCATTTGTGTATTATTCATCTCTTCATATATTTCTTTTATTTTCTTTGTATTTCTAACATTTAGAATAGCATAATTCAATGTTTTACATTCAAATATCACAATTTATTCAGCCATTCTTCCTATTCATTGCATTTAGTGTGATTTCTAGTTATTTTGTCATAACAAACAAAACTTCCATGAAATTCAGGTTACTTTTAAAAGTCAGTTCTGGGGTAGCTAGCTGGCTTGGTGGAGTGAGAGCCAGGCCTGCAGACAAGAGGTCCTGAGTTCAAAATTGTCTTCAGACACTTCTTAGCTATGTGACCCTGGGCAAGTCATTTAAGCCATCGTTGCCTCACTCTTACCAAATTGACACAGCATTGATTATAAGATGGAAGGTAAAGACTTAAAAAAATTCAGTTCACTGAGCTCAAGAGACCGACCTGAAGAGAGCTGGAGCAGAAAAATATCATCATAAAGAGAAGAAAATAGAAGCCTGAATTCTGAGAAAGACCAAAGTTGCCAGTTAATCAGTTAGGTTAGAGGAGTCAGATGCTGAGTTGAAACCCTGAACTTTGTATCCCAAGCTGATAATCCTACATTTCATTACTTCTTTTGTACTCCTTAATGGAAGCCTGAATCTTTTACCTCTGACCATGAAGAAAGTCTATTTGCTTTTGACATTTATTTAAAATGCAAAATGTTAATAACTTTGCTATTTTTGGTGTACTTACTAGAAATACAGATAGAATTGAAGGGAAAATATCCCCAAAAAGAGAATGAGGTGAGTTTTTGTCAAAAGTTCTCAGATTTTTTGTTGTTGAAGGCATGTCCAATTTTTTGTGACATCATCTGGGGTTTTCCTGCCAGAAATACTGCAGTAGTTTGGCCCATCTTACAGGTGAGGAGATTGAGGCATACAGGAGTAAGTGGCTTGCTCATGTCACACCGCTAATAAGTGTGTGCAGACACTTTAAATCCTGGGTCTTGACTCCAGGCCCAGTGCCCAATACACTACTGTGTAACCTAGGCTAACACAAAGATCGTAAACTCTTGGTTACTACTTCCCAGAGCAGAAAAAGAATGTTTATATTATTAATACTACACAGAGATTGATACATTGTAGAATAATAAAACCAATAGACTTTTCTATTGGCAGCAATGCAATGATCCAGGACAATCCAGAGGAACTTATAAGAAAGCTGTCCACTTCCCAAGAAAGAACTGTGGAAATGGAAATGCATTAAAAAAACATGTGATTCATCATGTAGTGTGATAGGGATATGATTAGGATTTTGATGTTAAAGGATCATTCTACTGCAAGATATGAATAACATGGAAATACGTTTTGAACAAAAGTACATTTTATAACCCAATGGAACTGCTTGTTGATTTGGGAGGGGGAGGAAAAAGCAGGGGGGAGGAGGTGTTTGAGAGAAACCATGAATCATGTAACCATGGGAAATATGCTAAATTTAAAAAGGAAAACATTTTTAATATATTGTTAGTACTGGAAAAGCAATCTGAACAAAAAAATCAGTATTGGGGTGATGGTCAAACCAAAGTGGCCAAACTGCTACAGTATTAAATTTACATACTTGTTCCATTTTCTTCTTTACGTCTTTTAGTAGAATCTTGTGGGAAGTCACGTTCATTGTTTGAATGATCCTAAAGTCAAACAAATTATATATACTTAGTAAAAGTTTAAGTATTAAAAAAAGTGTACAGAGTGAGTTTCATGTCTTATTTTTCCAACTATTAATACTTATATTGATTCCCTTATATACCATTATCATCCTAGTCAGAGTTTACAAATGAAAAATATTGAATGCCCTTAGGTAAAAAGGTGCTTTATGGGATCAGCAATATGGTCTCCTTGTTACCTAAAACAAAACCCAAATCCAGGGGAAGTTATTGTTAAATGAGTTAATTAAACTTCTACTTCTTTTTGGAGAATGTTTACTGACTTGGTAAAGATTACTGCCTGAGTTACTATGGAGAAAGCAGTGTTTTACTGAGGTGGTAGCTTTTAAAAGTCATTCTTTTTAAAGGGTTGTACAAAAAATTCATAGCCACACTTGATGTTGTGGCAAAAAAAAAAAAAATGGAAAATGAGGGGGTCTCCCTCAATTGGGGAATGGAACTAGAGGATTTCTACATGAACTGGAAGAACCTCCATGAACTGATGCAGAGTGAAATAGTAGAACCAAGAGAACATTGTATACAGAAACTAAAATATTGTGGAACGATCAAATGTAATGGCAATGCAATGATCCAGGATACTCCCGAGGGACTTAAGAGAAAGAATGCTAACCACATCGAGAGAAAGAACTGTGGGAGGAGAAGTACAGAAGAAAAACATTTTATCTGGGCATATGATAGTTTTGGTTTTAAAAGACTGCTCTACTACAAAAATGAATAATATGGAAATAGGTATTAAGTGATAACATTTGTATAATCCAGTAGAATTGCTTGTCAGCTCTGGGAAGGGGGAGAGACAAGGGGAGGGAAAAGAAAATGAACATAAACACAAAAATATTTTAAAAAATAAAATGGTGATGATACATCCTATAAAAAAATTCCTTCTTTTAATCTCTTATCAGTTAAGTTCTTCTGCAGTTTACAGGTATTCCAACTGTATTTTAATCTCTGAGCTGGAATCAATAGACTGGTAAATCAGGTTTGGCTCAAGATAGACTAAAAATCCAAATTTCAGATGACTATGACTTCAGGGACTAACATTGGATGAAAATACACTGCAACAAATTAATCATAATTGACATATATGACTAGAAAAGAAATTGGTCACTTATAGAATAAATTAAATCAAGAATAACAATGTTTAATTAATAAACATTAACAATAAATAAATATTGTAATTATGGAATTAATAAAATATTAAAAGACCTAGCAAAATGCCTCCAATATGCTACTCATCATTTAAGAGGTTTGGGGAAAAAGAAAGTAAACAGAAAGGATGAAAAAAAAAAAAAAGATCAGCTATATTGTAAATGAGTGGCAGAGATCAGGAATCAATCCAGCCCTACTTTGTGGGTTATCCCTAAGTATCTTCAGTTTAAGATGCACTGTAGATTTTTTAATTCAAAATGCTAGCTAACTGAAATGTTGCTTATTTAGAAAATATTTATCATATATTTCCAATTTATAGGCTTCAATTATTAGAATATTAAATAGCGGCTTGCAGAGTTTAAGAAACTAGGATGATGAGCATTAATGGTAAGTAAATTTTCATATTCATTTTTAAAAATCACAAACCCTTTTCCGTTCTTTCCTGTCCTTGCCATCTTTCTTTTCTCTCTCTCTGGATCTTTCCCTGGACTTGTCCAAATCTTTCTTGTCCATTTCTTTTTCCTTACTCTTGGGCAGTGTTGGAGTAGTATAGTTAATGCAATGCTGTGATATGAAGGCAACATTGTTAAAGGTTTTAAGTATTTAAAATTAAATACTATTGGTTAAGAGGAAAAATGGGAAGACACTCAAATTTAAATGAAAATTTAAACTGGCCAGGTTTTATTCAAGTTATAAAAAAGAAATTATTCAAAAGGTCCAGTTTGGGAAATAAAGAAATTTTTGTTTGATTAATTAATGGGGAATTTAAGAAACTGTAATTAAGAAAACATTAACAAACTCATGAATTTATTTTATTATTCAATTAAAATAAGAGAAAACCTAACATACTACACTTCAATTACAAATATTATTCAAAAGCTTTACTAAGCACCTATAATATGTTCAATGCTGGGAGTCACAAAGCAAAAATGAAACAGATACTGCTTCACGTAGTTTGCTTTTCTATTAGAAAGAAACATAGATACAAAAATAAGTATATGCTAATCCAAAACTAGTATCTCCTTTTTCAAATTTATCAATTTTTCCTTTATTTGCTTTTATCTCCTTTTTTAATGCTTCCACAATTTCACTATCATCATCATCATCTTTCTTTTCATTAGGACCATTATAAACATACACTGCCACTCTCCTGTTCATCTAGGTCCATGTTCATCCAATTTGGGCAATTTGTTTTGAAATAGTTCTTTACTACCTGACAACAATTCTTTACAAATTATCTTCTCAGGTGTCTATTGTCTTATTGGGTGTCTTAATATCTCTCTCGCTATGTCTAAATCTATGTATCTTTCTCCTAATTCTATCAGTCAATCCATTAATTTCATTTAATTTCAATTTCCCTTTTTTTTTTAAGGCAATGGGAGTCGAGTGACTTGCCCAAGGTCACACAGCTGGGAAGTATCTGAGGCCAGATTTGAACCTAGGACCTCCCATCTCTAGGCCTGGCTCTCAATCCACTGAGCTACCCCAGCTGCCCCCTTTCATCTATTTCTTGCTTCAACTTTTCAAATTTATTCCAAGTTCCTAGTCTATCTGAACACACTCTCATTGCAGTTAGAACTGCCTCCCTAACCTGGCATAATCTTTCATATTCTTGGTCATTGTTCAAGTCCCAGTGAGGGTCATTCCAAAGCCAGTGAATTGTGCCCCAAACCTTGTTAGTACTATTAATAACTTCATCCTTTTCCCTCTTTTTAATAATTCAACTAATAAACATTCAAAATCAATCCCAAGTTGGATCAAACTGTCTAGAAATATTCTGCCGTCATGCCTAATAGTTATTAATTCTTTTCTTGGATTGAAAGTTGGCACTTCTCTTAGAAGGAATATGGTATTATCTTTTTTCTGGCTTTTAGGTTTAGTTGACTTGTTTAAATTAGTAGAAGCAGTGGCTGTCTTTGTAGTGGTGGCTGAAGCAGTGAAAAAGGTAGTATGAAAGTCCGGTTTAGTAAACAGCTATGATTTCATTTTGTTTGGAGATAGTTTCGGTCAACTTGGAAATAAAATCCTCTAGATATATGTCTAGTCTCAATTTGGATATTATTAAGGTGATTTCTTTTCTTAGCTAAAATTTGACCAACTATTAGGTACAGTTGGTACCCCTTCAATCAAAATAAAAAATCCTAAGAATTTTGGTAAATTTAAGATACCCAGAACTGTGAGTTGTACCTCACCAAAGGTTCTCGGTAAGGGGAGCTGTTTAAGGTATAAAACCTCTTTCTGCACAAGCTGCACTATGGTACTATGTTTTCCCTATACTTTTTTCTATTACTGATCAGAATCAGAGAAATCCTATGGCTTGCCAAGCTGTTATAGGTTAAAAATATTCATGGGAGTTTAATGAGAGCAGTTTGGTGCACCACAAACATTTATTTATTCAGAGGAGAGTTGAGATAGGAAATAGAAGGTAGGAAACAGAAGATTATTGCTCTTATATCATGTAGCTATGTCTAAATCAAACCCTATCCTAAAATCTCTAAAAAATCCTAAGTCTAAGGATCTTCTTGCCTGGAAGGCCTAACTAAACCTAATCTAACTAAAATTAAATTCACTATCTTGTCTAACTAATAAAATAAGTATCTTCTCCAACCTTCTTAACCAGTGTCTGAATCCAAACTGTAAACGGTGAAACTGTCAATTACAATGTCACAGACCCCCCCCCCCTTGAACTCTAACTCTCTCAGAAGTCAGAGTAATGGAGTTTTTCTTTTAACTGATTTTTCTCTTTTAGTAGGCCTCTTAAAAAGATAGTAGTTAAATCTATCTGTTACTGCCTCTAAAAGCAACAGAATGAGATAAAGTAACTCCCTCTATCATAGAAATTCTGCTCGTAATGAGACAGAGTGAAATTAAGAAAACTCCTTATAACAGGAAATAAAGTGATATTTTGCTGAAGATGGCACTAGGAACCAAGGAATAGAGGGAGATTAGTAAGAATTGCTTCTTGTAGTTTTTTTTTTAAGCACTTAAAGACACCTGGTGGGAAAATTGGAAAGAATTTGGAAGAAATCAGCACAAATTTAGGATTAGGGTTTCCTAAAATAAGCTCCAACATTGATAAGGAGTATGAAAAAATATTTTTAAAATTCAAGAAGAGGGTAATTAATTTTTGCATGAGGAAAAGGCTTAAAAAATTTTTTTAAGCTAATGTGTCTTTTTACATCATAAGAGGTGATATTAAAGTGCCCTATGTAATGATGGAGTTTTTGTTAGTGATACTAATCTCAGTCTTGTCGATCTCTTCCCAGAGGTTCACCACTAGAGACCCGTCAATTGTTTTAAAAGAACTTCCAGGATTTCTGAGAAAATATTACAAAATTTACTTGTGGTGCAGTTTTTCAATTCTTTAATTTATTACAGGTGGATCTTGAAATAGAATAACATAGTGGAGAGAAATTAGGCATTAGATTCATAATGACAACTTCTCAGGCAACACCCTACGATATGGTCAAGCAAAACAATGACTACATTGGTTATATATAAAAAAAATCCTCCACTTGGACAGTAAGCATAACTCTTCTTTATTTGGAATTGCAGCTGGACTCTTCACTGATCAGAATTCCTTAATCTTCCGAAGTTACTGTCTTTACAATATTACTGTTATTGTAAAAAGTTGTTCTTGTGTTTGTTTACACATTTTGTATTATAAGAGACTGTTGTAAAGAAACTTAAGAGTTCTGTGAACTGATACAGTTAAGTAAGCTAAGCTAGAAGAACATTTAATATAGAAACTGTAAAGTAAAACAGCCTGAAAGACTTAAGAAATTCTAATGATAAAAACATGCTAACCAGTTGCTATTAGAAAAATGAAAGGCTCAAAAAAGCAGGAATAAAACAAAAAAAAATTGGGGGATATGCACAATGTGGAAATGTGTTACTGAATATATAACAGGGGTTTTGTTCTTATTTCTTTCTCAATGAGGAAAAGGAAATAAGAGTAGAAGAGAGGGCAGATTTTTGTTTTCTGGAAAAAATGAAGTTCTTCAAAAATCATAAAAATAACCAATTCACTTATTGCAATATTCGTGTTAAAACATTAAGGATTTTTTAAAAATTTCTTTAATCTAGCCAAAAGCATTCATCCCCAAAACATGAGAAAGTAATAATTAAGAAAAATTGTAAAAATTTTTCCTTAGACAAAGTATTATATTTGTAAAGTACTGGCATCATCTACACTTTCAATGTCTGTGATCAATATTTCTACTTGATAAATACTGTAGGAAAGCTAACTTTTAAAGGAATAAATAATCCCAAAACAGCAGCCTATAAATTAATGCTAACATAGCAATATGATAGTGTGCTTAGAAAACCACTGAGAATTAACAAAAGAACAATACATTCAGGAACCAGGTTCAAGAAATTAAAAGAATACAAAACCCAGAATTCACACATATAACAAAAAGCAGAGAGAAAGAGAAATATCTATAATAACAAAACATATCTAACAGGTAGAAGTTGAGACTTAGCACAAACTACTTAAAACAAAACAAAACAAAAAACCATTTTCAACTGGAATAAAATATGTCTGTGAATCAATCATCAATGACAGAATCAGCAATTCGATTTACTGAGTACCAAAATGTCCTGATCCGGGAAGAGACAGTCAACCAATACCAAAAACTCCACCACTACATCCCTTCAAATATCCCAAAAAAACAAGAAAGGCAACTAATCCTGTTATCCAGTAGTACTATCCACTCTAGATGTGACTTGTCTATTCCTTCATGAGATACAACTAACTGCCCTAGACTAAAAGTTATGTTTACTGAAAACCCCCAAAATAAAGTTCTTACCAACAAAACTATTAGCATAATTGAATGGAAGTATATCACAAGTAGGCATATTTTACCAATAAAATATTTTACCAATATCCATTATCATCTACTTTGTTGTTGTAGCCTAAGGATTACTGGGACTTTGACTTGATTGCAACTGAAATCTGTGTTTTCTCTCCCATTTTTGTGTGACCTTTTTTTCTAACAAGAAAAAAAGAACTACAATAAATAGTGGAGAGAGAAATAAAAAAATAACTCCAGTCCTTGGTTTCAATTTGCACTCTGCTATCAAAAAGAGAGTTCACACAGAAGTTTTCAGCTATGGAAAATATCACTGGTCCTTACAGTACAGTGATAAAGCAGATTTCAACATATTTGCTAACAAAATGTCATTTCCATTGATAAAATGCTATCGATTTCTTCTGTTGAGCACATGGCAAAGAATTTTGACTGCCAGAACTTTCCTTTCCGAGTCTTTAAGGAGTTATGGCAAGAGGCTACAAGACTCCTTCCCAGAACAATGTCTGAGATTCAGAATCCTATGGTATGCTCCATCAAGATGTATGTATTCTATTTGTATTGCCAGACCTTTTGCATGGGAAAGTGTTTTTTTCTTGTTCACCTAACCCACTTAAAGCATGAGGAAAAAATAATTTAATAATTTAATTTATAAATTCTTTTATTTAAAATATACAAACCTTTGCTGAGGACTCCTTGATTTCACACAGATTATCCTATCAAAAAGGAAAAGAAAAAAAGTTGCATAAATTAGCAGTTACAAAAAAACTAAAAAACTAAGAAATGTAAATAGTAATTTTAAAATAAAACAACTACTACTTCTAGAATGGATTTGCAGGTATTTACTATACATAGTTAAAATTTTTGAAATAAGTTTGAATGTTGAATTTTGTGTCTATGTAGATAGATAACAGTGAGTGAAGAACATTACTATGAAAACAACAGAGATCTGTGAAATTATACCAAATCTGAAATATTTAAATTTACAATATTTAACATTCAAATTGATTCATAATACTGTTAGCCTAAGTAGTCTACTTGTACCTGTCCTACCTTCACAAAAGAAAAACTTTACTAATTCTATAACTTTCACTAGAAGCTTAAAATAGAAAATTTGATTATAAATAATGCATTGATTTTATTTGTAATGGGTAAATAGAAATATATGATACTAAACAGTGTTATATATCCACAGAATTATATACTACACATACCTACATAGTACATGTTTTATATATATATACACTAGATAATATTATATATAGAAAAAGTTAAATTTTTTTAGTGAATCACTTTAATGTGATTTAGAAAGTAATATTTAGCATTACTTTCCTTTAATTTTCATTGACAGTCAATTCATTTACATTTCTTTGTATTATATATTTTGCTTCTTTTTAAAATCACTTCAACTTCCCTTTTATTGACTGGATCATACTTTTAGAGCAGAAAGTTAAAGTTAAGTACTTGAAGGAAGGAAATGATAGATTAAAATAACATTTATACTACATATACTTTAAAAAGTATTTGCTTTTTCCCCATTTAAAATTAAGCTCTTCAGGAACTTAATAATGTTTCAATATTTATACTTGTATCCTCAGTTCTGAAAAAATATATGATTAATTGATATCATTTTAAAAGCTCATATATTATAAAATTAAAGATTTCTTATGTGGCATTTATGTGGTGTCCCAAGGTTTTCCAAGTGCTTTATACCCATTATCTCATTTAATCTTCAAAAAGGTATGTACTACTTTTTCTGCATTTTAGGTGACTGAGAGACATTAGAGATTAATTTTTCTAAGGACAAGAGCTGTTGTGACTCAGGCCTTCCTCACTCCAAATTTGGTATTCCATATTACTATGCCACTAAGTTACCCCTCTATCAATTTAGATGACAATATTAAAATTTTTAACTGGGGAGAGAACATTTTAAATTGCTGGTTTGAGCATTTAAAAATTCAACATGACATTTCATACATATTTATAATCACGGTGGATACCTTATCCATTTTCCCATTATTTTAACATATTTTAAGAAACTTGTGAAGAAGAAAGATGGAATAAGGAAAAGAAGAGAATGAAAGAGGAAAGGGAGGGGAAAAGAGAGAAGAAGAGGGAGGGAAGGGAAAAACAGGAAGTGAATGGAAAAGAGGAAAATGAGGGAAAGGTAGGGAAGTAGAGCGCAAGAAAAAAACAGGAGGGTGAAAGAAGAAAGGAAGGATGCAAGAAAAGAAAGAAGCGAAATAGTAAAACTGAAATCAGATGATGAATGGTACAGATATCATCAATTACAACTAATAATCAAAATGGAAGCATGCATATAGGGGCTTAATAAATATAGAAATATAGCATAGCATAAACCTCCTTGAACATATGAATTCTAACACAGAAAACAGGTGCAAGTTCAGGACCTACATGTGCTATAGTAGTTTATGCGGTAACCTAAAAAAGATATTCCTGACATTACATAGAAAAAGTGATTTGAGTTTGGTCTTTCTAATTTCAAAATTAGCATTCCATCAACTACTGTTGACTATTTTGTAATTAATGTAAATCAATCCATTATCCATCACTGATCTGTCTGATGCTTAAATCTATCTAAAAATTGTTTAAATGGATGTATCAACAATGAATTTATATTTGTATCCAACTATTTACTTATCCACCCACCCTATCTATGTGTAAGTCATTAGCTCACTGTGTTTCTTAAAATTTATGCTGAAAAAACAGGAATATTTCTCTTAGTTATAACAACAATCACAGGATTATTTAGATAGTCAAAAGAAGAAGAGAGGTCAGGGCAGACTATTCTCTTATGTAATTAAAACTAAAAACTAGATGCAACTTGCAAAAACCAATTATATTTACCTAAAATTTAAATTCACACACATGGATTCAGAGAGTGAAAAGCTATGCCCTTAATATAATAATTATGAAAATTACTTACACGATGAACCTATAGCTATTCAGTAAATAGTTAGTATAAAACCCAAAAGAAACTGAGATGCTGGCATTTCAAACAAGTAACCACAATATGGATTTGCCCTTTTCATATTTAACTAACCTTAACTGTCGAGAAATGCAATTGAGATAAGTGGGCATCAAGTTTTCGGCGTTTCTGTTCTATTAAGAGGGAAAACAATATAACTATGATGAACATCTTGTTTTCATTAGCTTCTTAATAAAAGAATCTAGGGATGTTCAAAAAGAAAGAAACATTTTTTCCCATTAAAAAACAAAATTTAACAAATCTTTTAAAAGTCACTTACCCTTTTCAGATTCTGATGTTTCCAGTCGGAGACCTGGTGACTTTAAGAACCCAATAACTGCTATTTTTTCTCCTTTTACACTTTCCTTTCCTTTGTTTTCCTTAGGAATATCTCTTTCTCGGGATGATTCTCTTTCTTTTTCTACAGTCAATTTTGAATCTATGTTGGCCCCACCCATTTTACATTTTTCATCTTTAAAAGCCTTTTCTTCCTTTTTAACTTTTTCTTTGTCACTCCTAGGTATTTTTTCTTTTGTCTCCCTTGTTTTTTCATCTTTGTTTGTCCGATCATCCTTTGGCTTTTCTTTACTCTCTTTACCAAGTAATTTAGCCTCAGCAAAAGTAGATGGAATCTTTTCTTTTTTCTCTTTACCAGTTTTCTCTTTCTCTTTCTCATTTTCTTTGATAATTTTGCTGCTTAATAATAAAAAAAGATACAAACTCTGATTTTTAGAGATATGATTATCTTATCTTAGAATATAAAACCTGTCTCATATAAAGTAATAAATCATTCAACTAATACTTGCTAAACACCACTTACATGTAGCACTACATCTGTCACATAATAAATGTCTGTACAATATACCAAAACTGATAGACATTAGAGACACAATGATTCATATGTAAGGATCCTATGTGCAATAAGCCTACATTGGGGAAGATAAAACAAGAGAACATAAAAGGTTTAAGTGGAATAAATTAAGAAAGAAAATTGAATTGGGAGCATGGCCAACTAAAATCCTTTGAACATATTTCTAGTTACTTTTTGATCATGAGGCTAGGAGTTACAACTCATGAACACAGAGAACTCTTCCATAGAGTATGAAGAAAGGACATGTCTAAGATTACAGTCAATTTACAAGAAAGCTGGGACGTTAGTCTCCAATTTAATTTTTAATCTTTGTTCAGTAGCCCCTTGTTTGATGTAAATTTATTGCATTTGTTAGTAAAGGAGATGTTTGATATTTCTATTGTTCTACTGGTTTTTTATGCATACTAACCTGGTCAGTTTAAGAAATAGTTATACTTTTTTTCCCAATCAGTAATGACAAACAGCTATTATATTTAACTTTCCTAAAATTTTCTTCAGAAGTCCTGAAACAAATTAATTTATCTACTTATTCATTCTTTGTTTATATGCTTAGTAGATTTCTAGTTCTGAAAGGGAATACAGTAAGGTCTCTTTTATTCTCTATTTCTCCTCATAAGTAACATTTTTTTTGTTTGCCAAATGACGTATTTGTAAAGCACTCGGCCTAATGCCTGGCACATAGAAGGCTCTTAATAAATATATGTTTTCTTCTTCTTTTCTCTAAGTAGTTAGATACTAAGCCATTTAATACATATTTATGTCCTGGAAAATATAAGTATTGAAAACAAACTCTGATACCATTCAGCAATATGTACCTTCCTTTTTGTTTCTTTGATTTTTGCTGTTGCTTTATCTGAAATCATGACAATTATTCTTGTCTTCTACAGGTCCTTATTTTAATTTTGAGTGAATTTTTATTGTTTTAAATGCTTTTCTTTTAAAAAATTTATCACTAGATTCTTCTGTCTCATCCATTCTACAGTATTCTGTTTCTCCAATTTTATACTTTTATAACTTCCAATGCCCCAAACCCCCTACTCTTCTCTTTACAAAGATGTTAAAGTGAGAAGTGTGCACATCACCACTGGCCTCAACTACATTTATTTGCCTCTCACCCTCTCTCCTTTTCAGTCCCCAAATTCAACTCTTTCTTTTCTTTTAGTCCTCCTTATTTTAAAACATTTTAAGAAGCCCTTTTTGGCACATTGTAATAATATGTTCATTTAGCTATGTTAATGAGCTAAGAATTGGGTTCAAATTGGATTCAAATGCTCAGAATTAAGATCAAACCAACTGGATAATAATGAATAGTCACTAAGATTTGGAAAAGGCCTATGGGATCAAAGGTGCTTTCAATGTGGATGATATGTTTGGAAGGAGAGAATGTGAAGAGGCTCCTGAGTGATAATTGCAAAAGAAGGATCTAGAAGGCAGCAACCTTCTTGACTTTCCCATCAGTCAGTCAAAAGACATTTATTTAGCACTGACTTTGAGCTAGATACCATATTAAGTCCCGGAAATATAAAGAAAGGCAAAACACAGTCCACGACTTTAAAATGCTCACAACAAGCAAATAAATATATATGACAAACATGTAAATACACAACTAACAGAGGAAAGGCATTGGTGATGACTTCTTAAATAAAATGGGGTTTTAGCTGGGGCTTAAAAGCAGCCAGGGAAGCCAGGAAATAAGCAATATAATGTATAATGTAGACATAATGGACAACTAGACAGAAAGTGCAGAGTGTCATGTATAAGGAACAAGCATCAGATTAGCATTGCTGGATTACAGAACACATGGGAAGAATTAGGTCTTTCTTGGTATAAAAAGACTGAAAGAACAGATAGAAATTTGAATGCAAAACATAAGATCTTATATTTGATCCTGGAAGTAATAAGGAGCCAGTGAAGTACTGACTAAAAAAGCAGTATACTGCACTTTAGCAAGATTACTCTGTTAAAGTAGAAGAGGGAGAAAATTGTGTCAGAGACCAATAAGCAGATGGTGGCAACAGTCAGCCATAGTACCAGCTAATCACTATAACATAAAATGCCTTCTATCACTACTAAATGCTCTCAGATCTAGATATAGAAATATTAAATATTTAAAATGTCAATACTAAGAAGTTGAGTAATTAAAACACAAGCGAGTTACAATTCTTACCTGCTGTTAAAAGTCATTTTTGATGCTGTTTTACTAAAAACTTTCAGAGAACCTTGAAACTTTTCCTTTAGTTTTTCTGAAATTAAAAACAATACAATACTAAGTTTTATTTTGAAATCGCTAAATTTAAAAAAAAGTTAAACAAATAGATAAGATAATTTGTTGTTTAGTCATTTCATCTTCATATGGGATTTTCTTGGCAAAGGTTCTGGAATGGCTTGACATTTCCTTCTCCAACGCATTTTACAAAAGAGTAAACTAAGGCAAAGAGAGGGAATTAATTTGTCTGTGGTCACATAGTTAGTCTGAAGACAGATTTTATTTCAAGATGATGAATCACCCTGACTCCAGCCCCATAAAAGACCACAGTATTCTTAAATACATGCCAAATTACTTAACATTATCTTACGAAAACATTCCGATTTTCTGACCCCCAAAAAGGTATTTTAATATATTGGAAGAATTACCTCCCTTACATTAACCAAGCAAAGAGAAGTGCATTTTGTCTTCTCTCTTAACAACTTAAGAGTTAACCTTCACATTAGCATAATGGGATATGTTTGATATGGCTTGTAATATCAATATGGCATTTTTTTGCTCATTTGTAATCCTAAAATTTGAAGTTAATTTTTTTTGCCACTCAAAAGTCTCTAAAACTTCAGTAAACAGATGATGATTTAAGAGATAAAAGATTAAAAACAAATAATAAAGATTGAGAGAGGAAAGTAGAAACTGTTCACTGCTCTCCTGTTCCATGGATGTGAGAAGGTATTTACATTTGGTGATGTGAGATTCTAGTAGTCTGTTAACATTTCAAAATATTTTAAAATAGCAATTATGTCATTTATATGTCCTCTCTTTTTTTTTGTTTTCTCAGAAATAGTATTTCCTTTATGTTTTCCAAATTTCTATCTCTATCTCTATTTCTATCTTTCTAACTCTCCTAGGTCCTAGCATAGATAGCTATATGTAGAAGATATTCAATAAATGCTTCTTGTATTGCAAAGTATTCTACAATTCCAACAAAATTAAAAATAAATTATTATTGACACGATTACATAAATAATGCAAGACAATTTGCTATCAGATTTTCAATTCGACTTATTTACAGTTATCAATATATAAAATGTCAACAATATTGGGATTTCTTTAAATACATTAAATTAGATAAACTAAAAATGGCATACCAGTGTCCACAGTACTTCTTTCTTCCATCTTAGCTGCAGTTATTGATAGTGATGCAAGTCCAACACCACCAGCACCATTTTGTATGGGTGCAGCAACTACATTTCTTGATGGAGGGTCTTTGTGATGAAATTCATTTTCTGGTACCATGAATAGTTTTTTATTTTTCAACTGCCCAGAATAGCTAAAAAGTGTTAAAAGTATTAAATGCATAAATGTAAATCAATGAATAATAATAGATGTTACTTACTCTACAAAAGTAAATTAAGAAAGCTATGTTTACCTCAAACTTGATCCTGTAAGCAAATGACTAAAAGTATGAAAGCTGTTTCTTAAAAAACGTTTACAATACACAGTGCAGTTCTGAATTTATGACAAGGTAATATTTGTGACTAAAGTTCTAATAATGATATTCTTATATATCACTTTGAGGCTACCCAATCAACCAATACAAAGAGGGTACACTATTCAATCTCTTCATATTTTAAGGGATCTTCAGATAATAGTATAAGTTTTGCAACTTAGATACATTATCTAAAATTTACAACAAACTCATATTAGCTATATTTCAAATTTAATTATACTAGTAAATCACTTTAAAATAAATTACCCCATGGCCAATGCATAAAGATCAGGCCTCTTATCTTTTTCTTCTTGACAGATCTTATGAACTCTTCTTTCCAAAGCTTGACCCAGATTCAAGACTTTTGGGTACCAAGGAAGTAGTTTTGTGAGTACAATCAAAATATTTCTGATATGAGTATATTCACCTGTTTCAAGGCAATGTACTGAAGCCTAAAATACAGATTTTAAATAATTACTTAAGTAAAATGTTATAAAAAAAACAAAGATTATCAATGAAAACTTTGGTTTTCTCTTTACCTTTGTTAGTTTATAGTGCCATTTGTGTACAACATGTCGGAAATTCTCATAGTCTAACTGATCAGCTTTGTTTCCACCATCAAATCCAGTTGCCCTTAAAATGGTAAGGAAGCCTGGATAATTACCACATTCCTAAGGAAAAATTAAGTTTTAAAGTGAGACACTCATTTCATTCTAGGGAACTTCTCCAATCACTTAGAGAAAGGTAATTGTGAAGACAGAAATAGAAATTATGCACTAACTCTATTTACCTTTAATTAGCTTTAGTGATTGACATATTAAGTTTCTATGTTTTCTTTACCTAAATTGATAAACTAACAAAAAGTATTAGATTTTCTGAATAGAGCAGTGGATCAAATTTCAAATCTGACTTCAAGATACTTAATACTGAAATAACACTGGGCAAATCAAGAGTTCTCCATTTGTCAAGTATCATCTCTTGAAAAATAGGAGTTCTTTTAATTTTTGTAACTAGTTTCATTTTTTTATTTTAATTGACATAGTTGGACAAAATTTCTAATAATTCTTTTCTTCTTAACTCATTTTTTTTTACTTTTTAAAAAATATCCTTACCTTTAGAATTTACTGTGTATTAGTTCCAAGGAAGAAGAGTAGTAAAAACAGGGAAATGGGAGTTAAATGATTTGCCCAGGGTCCCATTGTTAGGAAGTATCTGAGGCCAAACTTGAATCCATGACTTCCTGTCTATAAGCCTGTCTTATAAGCCACCTGGCTATAATCCTAATAATTTGGTTCCCTTTTAAAAAAATGATTAGCAAAAGTGATATCTACGTTATTAATATTTTTTGCACATTAAAAAAATCCCCTCTATTAATGAGTTTAAAAAATTAATCTTTTCATTAATTTTCAAAATGTCTATTTTTAATTAGAAATTAATATTTGAGTTTTTTAATTTTTCAGCTTTCTGGTGTTTTTTTAAGTTAAAATCCAATTCACTAATTGTCCCCGAACGATTTATAATGCTTCCCACAAATTTGGCTGTTACCTATTACCATTATCTTTAATGAAATTATTCTAATATTACTCTGATTTATTCTCTGATCTAGCATTCTTTATGATTAAGTTTGCATAATTTCCAAATGATCTCATTTTTTCCTATCCCTTTGTTAAATGTGATTATATATTATGGCCCAATAAAGGATATGTTTAATATTTCTGATTTTCTGTATTTCTTTTCACAACCTAAATACCATGTTCAATTTTCTGAAACTTTTTACAAGACAAATACAGAAAGGAAAGACCAAGATGGGAAATTTCAGACAAAAAAGGCTATGTCATCGCAGATGGTACATAAGTAGGAAAATTATTAATTTTTAAAATAATATTTAAAAATATTAATTTAAATTTTTAAAAGTTTAAACACTATTTTCCTACCTTTTCATATATTGTTCTATCACTATGCCACTTAGTCACAGTCTCTAGCATGTAGCACAAGAATCTGCCATATCTACTTGCTTCATTTTCAGTACAACTTGCCACTGTGTAAATTATATCAGAGAAAACCTAGAAGAGAGGAGTTTAAAATATACAATGATTTTTTTCATGAAAATTGATTTAACATATGCAGATCTCAATTTTAAGTTTTTCACAAATTTGTGACTATTGTTAAATGTTGTTTAAAGTGGTAATTTTAATTTTTCCCCTTTGCATTCTTAGATTTATTATTATTTTTTAGGTATTTTAGGAGAAAATTGTATATCCACTAAAACTCACAAACATAAGCTGAAATTCAGGGCAAAATTTTTTGGGGGAAATCTTGTTTCTGTAATTAATTTCAACCAACTTTTTGATAAATCTAAACATGAAAATGACTAAAAAAAAATTCTTGATTTGATAGGAACTTTAAAGCTATCTGGAATAATTCTAGCTCTTCCCCCAAAAAAATTTTGATTGTATACCAAATAAACTCAAAATAGAAATATTTTCCAATTCAAATCACACCACAAAAATCAGAAGGCTTTCTTTCCTTCATAAATGTATACATATCAGACCAACAAAGGGCTAAAGTTATTAACAGTTGCCACTGCTACTAGTACCCTTTTCTTTTGAAACTACTTTCAATAATTTCTAATAAAAGACTACTTTATAAAAAATTTCTAAAAAGATTTGCTCATGACAGACAGAAATGATATAAGGACACTTTCAAGATCTCTCTGAAGAACTTTGGTACTGATTTTGAAATATGGCTGACAGTGCTACCAAACCATTTTTCATGGCATGCCCATGTCAGAGAAGTTGATGTGTTCTCTGAGTAAGGCAAAAGGGTAGTAGTTTCAAAAAACAGTGAGTTGTACAAATTTAGAGACATTCCCAAAGTTCATATGATGTTTGTGTCCAAACTGCCCAAAGCTCTGTGGTCGAGCTTTATAGATACAGTTGAAAGACAAAGAGCAATTCCTTGGTAATGCTTATCCAATGTTAAGCGAGTATTCTGGGGGTCCTAGATTCTGGTCTGGGAAAGAGAGAGGGTTGATGGGGCTTTGAGACAACAATATTTTTTGTTTGTCTGTTTTTTAATTTTTATTTTGAATGTTTTCCCATAGTTACATGTTTCATGTTCTTTCCCTCTCCCCCAGACTCCCCTATCTCCCCCTTAGCTGACACACAATTCCACATTATTATTTTTTCTTTTTTTTTTTTTTTTTTAAACCCTTACCTTCCGTCTTGGAGTCAATACTGTGTATTGGCTCCAAAGCAGAAGACTGGTAAGGGTAAGCAATGGGGTCAAGTGACTTGCCCAGGATCACACAGCTAGGAAGTGTCTGATGTCAGATTTGAACCTAGGGACCTGCCATCTCTAGGCCTGGCTCTCAAATCCACTGAGCTACCCAGCTGCCCCACAATTCCATATTATTGATAGTTGGACTACAGTTATCATTTAGCGTCTATATCCCCAATAACATCCCTATCAGTCCATGTTTTGAGACAGCAATATTAAAGAAGAAACACCCTAAAAATCCAAAAATCCCTACTGCCCTAAAATAAAGATAACTTGGCTTTTGAAGTTTGTAAATATAGAGACAAAACCCAAATTTTTTCAAGTTTTATTGACTTTTTACACCATATTTACATATTACCCTCACTCTATGAAAGATGTGTAGTTCAGTTTCCCTCTTCATCATTTTATTAAAAGTATTCTGGTAATTGGTCAAAAGATTTAGACAATTTTGGATGAAAAAATATATATACATGAAAAATGCTCTAAATCATTAACTGATCAGAGAAATGCAAATCAAAACAATTCTGACATATTTCATATATATTACATTGGTTAAAATGATAGAAGGGCAAAACAACAAAGGTTATAGGGGAGTAGAAAAATGTGGCCATTGTTTTACTGTTGATAGAAAACTGAAGCAATTCAACCCATTTTGGAAAGCCATCTGGAATTGTGCTCAGTTATAAAACAATATATTCCTCTTAACCAAGCAATACCACTATTAGATTTATTTCCTAAGGTGCTCAAGGAAGATGTAAAAGAAAATATATGTTCTAAAACATTTACAGCAGCAACCTGAGGTGGCAAAGAACTGGAAATTGAAAGGATGCTCATCAGCTAGGGAATGGCTAAACAAGTTGTGAGATCTGACTGTGATGGAATGAGCAGGTTAACTTTGGAAAGACATACATGAGGTTATGAAGAATGAAATGAGCAGAACCAAAACATCATATACAAGAGAAATATTGTTTGAAAGATGATTTGTATATGTCCAGAAATGACCAACAGAAATAACTGAGGCATAGTTTCTCATATTTATACATATCTTTTTGCCAAATGATGCTTTCTCTAATTAGAGGAGGGAAGAGGAGGGAAGTGGAAGTCTTCATTTTTATAATACTGATTTTAACCGTTCTTGCCACCTCAGTATTTACTTCCTCTATTCATGTTATCTCTCTTCTCATTCCTCATAGCCCAATAATATTATATTACATAAACATATACATATAACACAACTTGTACAGCCATTTTTCAATGACGGACAGCTTTTTATTTTCCAGTTTCTTGCCACCACAAAAAAAGAACTGCTACAAAATTTTTAAATACACTTTAAAAAAATAAATATCAAGTTTGGGGTATATACAAATAAGGACTTTTTCCTATTTCTTTAATATATTTTGGATAAAGTACTAAGCAGTAGTACAGCTGGGTCAAAGGGCACATACTTTTTTTTATTAACTTTTGGGTTACATATAATTCTATGTTGCTTTTCAAAATGGTTTTTAATAGTCGGCCACCTTCTGCCTTCTTAACATTAAGGAGAAAACAGCTTTTATTACTAATTTTTAAAAAAAAACTTAAACATTATGAATCAAAAGAAATTCAGTAATACCAAATAATACTGATATTTTAAGCAAACATTGCTAGGAAAGTAGCAAAATTCTACCAAGGGGTAATAAAATTAGTAAGTCTTAAGATTCTACCTAGAAATAAACTTGTTATGCTAACCTAGTTAAATGTGGAAATATTCTGTATCAAAAGTTTGACCTTTAGTTAACAAATCTTTTTGGTAAGTTAAGAAATTTTTTAACAATAGGGTACAGAAGATTATGATTTCTATTCAAAGAGAGAGTAACCATGGTGATGAAATTAGATATTTTCTGATGTTCAAGAAAAAGTTTACTTATAAGGGGCAGCTGGGTAGCTCAGTGGAGTGAGAGTCAGGCCTAGAGACGGGAGGTCCTAGGTTCAAACCCGGCCTCAGCCACTTCCCAGCTGTGTGACCCTGGGCAGGTCACTTGACCCCCATTGCCCACCCTTACCAGTCTTCCACCTATGAGACAATACACCGAAGTACAAGGGTTTAAAAAAAAAAAAAGTTTACTTATAAACTACAAATATTTGCAAATATAAAGAACTTACTCGATCATAACACAGTAGAGTGGAAAAATTAGGAGTTTTCTGTTGGTGTACCAATTCCACAAAACGAGAACAGTAAACAGCATCAATTGCTGAAAAAATGCACCGAGGAAATATACACAACTGTAGGAATTTTGTAATGGTCTCATTTTTAGTAGACTCTACAAAAAAATATATATATTAATGGTCTAAATGATATTCATTTAACAAGTAGTTTATTTTATTTCATAATTTCCCTTCTAAGAAAACTAGGAAAGAAAATAGGTGCAGGAAAGAGGGAAGTTCCAAGGATAGATGAAAAAACATTTCTTAAACACATTATGAATCAGGCACTGGTAAGTACTAGAGATAAAATTCTCATTTTAGAGACAGTCTGTGCCTTCAAGAACTTACACTCTAGGAGCAGTTAGGTGGCTCTATGGATTGAGAGCCAGGCCCAAAGATAGGAGGTCCTGGGTTCAAATTCAACCTCAGACACTTCCTAGCTGTGTGACCCTGGGCAAGTGACTTAACTCCATTACCTAGTCCTTACTTCTCTTCTGCCTTAAAACCAATACACAGTACTGACTCTAAGGCAGAAGGTAAGAGTTTAAAAAAAATAATAAACAAATTAATTTTTAAAAAAAGAACTTGAAATTGGTAAAGATAATACATAAAGTACAGCTAGAAAGAATAATGGGATGCAATATGGTGGAAAAATAATAATCATTGACTTGGAAGAGATTTTTAAAAGTTTTCTAGTTTAACCACTTCATTTTATGAATAAGTAATGTCCCATTAACTTTCTCATTACTAATCTCATCCCCATGCAGTGAACTCAAATCATTATAGATAGCATCTCTATAGCCTCCTTTCCCCTCTGATTGGAAAACTAGCCCTTTTTTCTCCCCTTCCATCCTTTATACACTTTGCCATTTAGCTTTCTAGGTCAATCTAGAATAAGCCACAGAATCTGATGGTGGAACTGAGATTAGGGTAATTATTAAGTGTACTCCATAAACTCTAAGTTTCTTCTATCATGTCCTTTAGAAGAACACCTGAGATAATTTTCCTCTCATCACCCTTTAATCATTCTTTTTCCAGGTCCACCCTATTTCTACCAATTTGGAGATAAAACATTCTGTGGAGTAGTTATTACTTCTTATTAAATATCTTATGCGTATTTTGGCAATTTGAGAGACTTGAAAATATAAAATATAGAAAATCATTGTGGGGATTCCCAAAACAAAACTACACTTTTCAGTTTACTCCAATCCACACCATCTGTTTCTACATATATAAGTTTACCTTTGATAAATCAACAATCCCTGCCTTTGAGGCAGGAAGTCACATTTCAACAAAAAGTGTGAAGAGAACTGATAAGACCATATACCAAAATAAGATCAAAACGGCTATAGATTTGAGTACAATAGAAACTATGAAACAAATGTTCAGAAGAAGTAAAATGGATAATCTTAATTACAAAAAAGTTAAAAAGTATTTGCTCACAAATCATTACAACTAAAAAAAAAAGAAAAACAGGAATATAGGAAAACTACACAAAAGTGCTCTCAATTACAAAAAATTAAAGAAAAAGTAATCAATTAAAATATCTCTTTACTAATAACAATCAGTTTTTCAGTGTAAATTTAAAAAAAATTTTAGAAAGTTTAGAATTTTGTGCAAAAACATAAAATGCAAAATAATATCTAGAATGGCATAAAATATTACGACAAAATGTGGATGACTAACAGTTGTTATTATTCCCAAGACACTCAGACGAATGTTTCTAATCATAATATACAACATAATAAATATGCAAAAATAAAACACATTCCATAGATCAGCAGGAGAACTAGAAAAATCATACAGACTTACTAGCTAAAAGCCAATTATCTTTTTCTAGTTTTAGTCTCTGTAGAACCCTCTGAACATGTTCCATCTGTTTTTTCTCTTCTTCTAAAAGTTTATCCTGGAGAGCAGTACAGCGTTCTTTTTCTTTCTTCTTTTTATTTAGAGGCTGTCACACAAAAATAAAAATTTTAAATACATTATTTCTTTTTTTATCTTCTTAAGAGAAGACTTAAATAAAACTTCATAACAATTATTTTGAATCAAAAGAATTATTTCCAAGTATAGTAACCTGACAATTTAACATTAAAAATCTATCAACAGAAATCAATCAGAAAAAAGTCATATATAAAAAAGTAATCTTTAAGGAAAATTCAACAATGATTTTTATCTCTTTTAGAATTACAAACTAACATTGTTTTAATAGCAAAAGACATACCATTTCCTGGTTGTCATCAATTGCTTTCATCTGGACTTTAAGTTTATGGACTTCTCTTTCATAGCTGTTATGTGGTACTGCAAGGTCATACATTGTTAATGACCAGAATGTAGCATAGAACTGTGGACTGATATCGTCCCACACCTTAGAAACATGCAAAGAGATCACTGCTTCATGGACAGGAGCCATCACTAATTCACAGGATGCAATGTATTTATGAACTTTGTGCTGCTGTTTATTTCCCTTTTCAGCTTTTTTAAGTTCATCATACTTTGACTAGAGATAGGAAAAGAGAAAAAAAAATAGTAAATATTTTGCATTGGCATACTTTCTAAGTACAGTCAAATAAACTATGACATCACTGATTCTATCAGTCTTTATATTTATCCATGAATGAATAAAAAAATTTAAATTATTCATTACTATCACTGAGTGAAAATGAAAATAAGCTCATCTCAAAGCCGTAACTCTTAAATGGAATAGATATTACATAGAAGAAACTTTAGTTTCAAGTTGTATGGAAAGTCCTCAAAGATGGAAAGTTGATGAGTAGCAAAGCAAAGGGTTCCCTGGGTTGAATCAATAGGTCACATGACAATATCTAAATATCATGGGGCACAAAGACAAAGCATATGTTAGGTAAGACCTGAAGGATCAACCAGAAAGATGAAAAGACAAATGGCATGGTGTGGTGGTCTTCCATCTCAAATCAAAGAAAAGAGTTGGCAAATCTCATCTCATTCATGACATGAAGTTTGCATGGCTAGGGGAGGTAGAAGAAAGGGAATACCAGAAAAGAATATAACATAATAGGAATAAGTTTTCTTCCTGCCTGGAATTAAAGGTTATCTGGCAGCGTAGATGAGGAAGAAAGCAGGGAACTTGGAGGGGAGGGAGTTAAGGAGATCTAAAATTAAGATTTTAAATTAAAATTCCCCTACAGAGATAAGTATAATCTAATAGATTTGAATTCTTGTGCTTTTTTTGAAATATTAAAATCTTATCAACAGGAGAACACAGAATTCCAAAATTTTTAATTATTTTTTTAGTCTGCTAGAAAATTAAAGAGCATAAAAAATTATACATTAAAGTTAGTGAAAATACTCCTTTACTTACTGAAATATGGTGTGCATACATTGGCCTAGACAGGAAAAATGCTGCATCATGGGGTGTATGGTACTCATTACAGAGCACATCAATTGAAGGCACTCGTTTAATATAATCCTCTGTGCTTAGATTAGATGCCAAAAATCGACCAAACTGTACCAAGGTATCATGACACTAAATTGAAAAGAAAAACAAATAAGAAGATGAAACAGAGAGATAGAGAGAGAAATCTCTTTCTCAGTGTGTGTGTGTAAAATAAGATATACTAAATCTTAAAATATTTCTCATGAGTCATGAGGGAAGTTACCAATATTTAAGGGCAACTACCAATATTCCCATTCAAAAAAACTTTTTAAAAATTTCTTCATAAATAACTATTTTAAATAACTACTTTAAATAACTTTAAACTACTTCTCAAAATTGCTAACCAGCAAATTTAAGAGTGGCAGGGCCAACAAAAGTCAGGATATTTTCCTAGCATGAGGAAACTTAAGCAGCCATAGGAAAAAGTCTGGAACATAAGGTAGAGGTCTAGCCAGGGTACACACAGATGGCCATAGAAACAATAGCCACAACAACTACAGTTGAGTACAATAAGGAATGCAACAACACTTAGAACTGGGTGCAGTTGGCACTGACTGACAACTCTATTGCCTCTGTGCAGTTAATGGGTCATAGTCCAAGGCAAAGAGAGGAGCAGGGACCCTTCCAGGATTAAGATAAGAGTGTAGACAAGGAGAACACTCTAAACCACATCTTTACCCACGGCACATCGAAAAATTTGCAAACCCATTGTGTTAAATCTGAAAACGGCAGCATGAAAAAGCCTGGATCATGGCAAACAAAGCCCAATTTTAATAAAATGTTCCAAATCAAGAAACAAGCTGGGAGGGGGCAGCTGGGTAGCTCAGTGGAGTGAGAGTCAGGCCTAGAGACAGGAGGTCCTAGGTTCAAACCCAGCCTCAGACACTTCCCAGCTGTGTGACCCTGGGCAAGTCACTTGACCCCCATTGCCCACCCTTACCACTCTTCCACCTATGAGACAATACACCGAAGTTAAGGGTCTAAAAAAAAAAAAAAATTAAAAAAAAAAAAAAAAAAAAAGAAACAAGCTGGGAAAACGAGAAGAATGAAAGACTAAGACACAAATTCAGGAAAAAGACAAGATGAAAATGACTATCCAAAAAAGAGCTCAAAGAAAAATGTTAAATGTGTTTAAGACACAGGAGAAATTGGGGAAAGAAATGAGAATGATACAAGAAAATTATGAAAGAGAACTAACAGTGTAGTAAATGAGGCTCAAAAAATACTAAACAAAATAATGCCTTAAAAAACAGAAATGGCCCAATGTTACCACAAGATAACTTCTAAAAGAGAGGAATTTGCAAATTAGAAAAAAAAAAAACAGCTCACCAAAGAAAAGAATTTCTTAAAAATTAAAATTGGGTAGGGCAAAGTTAATGACTTCATGAGAAATCAAGAAACAAAACAAAGTCAAAAGGGGAGAAAAAGGGGACAGTTGGGTGATTCAGTGAATTTAGGAGGTCCTGGGATCAAATCTGTCCTCAGATACTTCCTGACTGTGTGACTGTGTGACCCTGGGAAACTCACTTAACCCCCATTGCCTAGCTCTTACCACTCTTCTGCCTTGGAACCAATACATAATACAGATTCTAAGACAAGAAGGTGAGGGTTTTTTTAAAAAAGGAGGAAAAAAGAAAATGTGAGATGTCTCATTGGGAAAACTAATCCAAATAACAGAACAAGGAGGAACAAGATTACCTGAAAACCAAGATAAAATAATTAGACATCATCAACTTTTAAGAAATCATCAAGGAAAATTGCCTTGGAATCTTAGATCTAGAGAATAAAATAAAAATTTAAAGAATCCATTCATACCTCCTGAAAAAATTCCAGAATGAAAACTCCTACAAATTATAATTGTAGCAAAATTCCAAAGCTCCCAAATAAAAGAAAAAATTCTTCCAAGTATTTTTAAAGGAGAGGGAAAAACAAATATACTCATTGGGGTACCGAATTATATCTTGCCCTACAGAGAAGTAGAAGAATAAGACAAGGGAAGGAGGAAGTAAATGGAGGGAGGGGAAAATGAGCAGAGAGTGGTGATAAAAAGCAAAACGCTAGTGAGGAGGAACAGAGTGAAAAGTAATAAAATGTTCAAAAGGGGAAAATAAGAAGGAAGGCAATACATAGTAATCATAACTTTGAATGTGACTGAGATGAACTCACCCATAAAATGGAAGTGAATAGTAAAGAATTAAAAACCAGAATCCTACTATATACAAGAAACACATTTGAAGCAGAGTGACACACACAGATTAAAGGTAAAAGGCTGGAGCAGAATTTATTATGCAACGTTTAAAGCAAAGTATTTTGAAAGAATATAAAAGAAAAAATTAATTCAAATTACATGAATTCAGTTTGGATCACACAAGATTTAAGACTTCCACCCTTAAAAGAACAGATGGCTTGAAATATATTCAAGGAATCATCTACGCAGTATAACTTAATTTAATCCTTTGGAAGATTTTGACATTTACTGAAATAGATGAAAAAGACTAAAGCTGAATAGAAAATGCCTACTCATATTTGACTCTTCTGCTAATAAAATCTTCACATCCTTATGTTGAATATTATACTAACTCACCCCAGGGTTTCAGATCTGTAAATTACCCTCAGAATGGTTTATTTCTCTGCCAAGATGGTTTTCATGGTGTAGTGCCACTGTGCCAGTAAGTTTCTAACAGTCATAAGAATGAGTTGGGTGACAGATAGAAACCAAAGAATCAGTAAAACCAGTCCTCAAAGGATTACACAAATAATCACAGCAGTCTTCTTGTAACACTGAGAGGCCCCAAGGAATACTATAATACTATAATTGCTATAAGAAATGACAAGGTGGATGGTTCAGGAAAAGAATGGCTAGATCTATATTAACTAATGCAAAGTAAAGGGAGGAAAAGCCAGACAATCAGCTATGAAAAACATGGCAACTCTAATCAACATAATGATCAAAGACAATTTTAAAGGATTCAAAATTTAAAATACTATCTACCACCAGAACATATGAACTCTTGAATGCAAACTAAAATGTATTTTTTATTTGTCTTACACGGTTTTTTGCATCATATCTAATATGGAAATGTACTTTTGAATGTTAAATTTCATATTGCTTGTCTACTCAATAGGGAGGGAAGTGACCGGAGAATAAAAGAGAATTTGGAACTGAAAAATTTTAATTTAATTAAAAAGAAAAGAAAAAAGGGAAAATTTATTCAATTGAATTTTGTAATAAGGTTAAACATGACAAATTTTTTCCACAAAATAAGTTTTGAAGAATGATTCATGTATAACCCAGTGGAATTGCTCATCAGCTCCAGGAAGGGGGAGGGAAAAGTTGAGGGAAAGAACATGAATCATGTAACCATGAAAAAAATATTCTAAATAAATTAATTTTTTTAAAAAAGAATATTCTTTCATGATATTTTTTCCATGTTACATGACTCATGTTCTTTCCCTCCCCTCTTCTCTCTTTTCTCCCCACTCCTAAAGCTGACTAGCAATTCTGGTTTATACAAAACATGACATAAAAATAACCCACTCAAATGATCAGCATTTCTGAACATTATCAATGAAATGAACAGTGAAAAACAAAAAGAAAAATTCATTTAAAATATCTACAAGAGAACCAGGAGAACTTTATATACAGTATCTGAAACACTGTGGTATGATCAAATGTAATAGACTTTGCTACTATTACAATACAATGATCCACAACAATTTCAGAATATAGGAACTCATGAAAA
Organism: Gracilinanus agilis; assembly: GCF_016433145.1. Lineage (NCBI taxonomy): Eukaryota > Metazoa > Chordata > Mammalia > Didelphimorphia > Didelphidae > Gracilinanus > Gracilinanus agilis. The sequence goes on along the minus strand of NC_058136.1, from coordinate 78,545,714 downwards.
GAATTCTATCCACATTTAGAGAAAGAACTATTGGAGTAGAAATGCAAAAGAAAACATGATTCATTAATCGTTTATTTGAATATATTATTTGGGATTTTGATTTTAAAAGATTATTTAAAAAATGAACAATATGAAAATAAGTTTTGAGTGATAATAAATATAAAACCCAGTAGAATTGCTTAGTCAACTATGGAAGAGGGGAGGGAGACAAAGTGAATCATGTAACCTTGGGGGGAAAATATATCTTTAAGAGTTTAAAATATTTGGGATTTTATTTGCCAACACAAATCCTGAAAGTATATTAATACAATTAGAAAATACTTTTCATTCAAAGACAACTGAAGAAATAGTCATTCTTTATGTTTAATCTCAGTCAATATAAAAAAATGTACAACTACTTAATTTACATATTTGATACTACAGCAATCAAACCATCAAAGGATTACTTTAGAGAATTAGAAAAAAAATCATCTTCAGGAATAAAAAGTCAAGAGTCTCAAGAAAACTGATGGAGGGAGGAAGGGTAGAGAAAATGAGAAAGAAGAGAGATAGTAGTGGAATCACAAAATACTATACATCTCTAATCACCAAAACAATTCAATAGTGGTTTAAAAAGCACAGATTTATTTTTTAATTTGGAAATTTTTATTTATTTAGAATATATTCCCATGGTTACAAGATTCATGTTCTTTCCCTCCCCTCCCCACAACCTCCTCCCGTAGCCGATACACAATTCCACTGGGTTATAAGTGTGTCACTGAACAAACCTATTTCCATATTATTTTATATATGCACTAGGGTGATCCCCAATCATATCCCCATCAGCCCATGTAATGGGGCAGTTGTTTTTCTTCCGTGTTTCTAATCCCAGAGTTCTTCCTCAGAATTGTCCTGAACCATTAAAGCACAGATTCATTGAAACCAAGCAAAAGATATATAGTAATTGAACCAAAAATATAAATGGTTAAATGTTAGGAATAGGCAATTTTCAGAGGAAGAAATCTAAGTCATTGATAGCTCTATGGGAAAAATAGTTATAAATTATTACCAATTAGAGAACTGTGAATCAAAATATGTTTTAATGTGAATCAAAACATATCATTCCCAACAGATTGGCTAAACTGACAAAAAGGGGAAATGATAAATATCAAAAGGGGCTTTAGGAATAGGTTGGCAAAATTATAAACTGATCTATTTTGGAAATCAATTCAGAATTATATCTGAAAAACTATTAAACTCCATTCACATACTCCAAAGAGATCCAAGAAAGAAAAGGACATACTGTTCAAAATACATGTCATATAAAAAAAAATATATATATATATATGTCATAGTTGCCTATCTATTAACTTGGTTCAGAATTCATTCACATGGTCTAAGTTTAGTATTCAGTACTGCTTATCTCTGTTCTATTCTTGCCTATTCTGCTATCCTTGAGGATACAACGTGGATCTTATATCTTTATAGTTTGATATCCAATTAAAATTGGACCATTTCTTTGATCTTGCAAGAAGAAGTACAATTCCCAATTTCCAAGCAAACACTGTTTTGCTTGTCTCAGTTATGTAATTAATCATGTTGTCCTCAACCCTATGTCATCTAACCCTATTCTATTTTTTGTTCTATATTGCCCAGACCTATAAAAAGGAAACCTGTCATTCCCCCCTAAAAGTCTTTTGGCATAATTCAAGGAAAATTCAGTTTTTTGTTTTTTTTTTTAAATATTTTTAAACCCTTAACTTCTGTGTATTAGTTCCTTGGTGGAAGAGTGGTAAGGGTAGGCAATGGGGGTCAAGTGATTTGCCCAAGGTCACACAGCTGGGAAGTGTCTGAGGCCGGATTTGAACCTAGGACCTCCCGTCTCTAGGCCTGGCTCTCAATCCACTGAGCTACCCAGCTGCCCTAAATTCAGTTTTTTTTATAAATAATCTCTTGCTCAGAAAGAATGCTCTGTTATTGAAATTCACTCATTAGAGCTGAATATTTTCTTTTTCTGGACATAGCTAATGAGATTGTTTGCCTATTCATATGGATTTATAACAGGCTTTGATTTTCCTGCCTTTGACATAGGAGAAGTTATTAAATTCAAAAATATATAATTCAACATTGTGAATATATTTATTCAAAGCTAAATCAGACTAAAAAATAATGTTAAGTGTAAGATTACGAGGTATGTGAATACTTTTTTCTTCCCTTTATATCTTTCCCATATGTATTAGAATCAATCAATTCCAGGGCAGAAGAGCAGTAAGGAATAGATTTAAATGGCTTGCTATTTATTCACTATTAGGAAATGTCTGAAGTCAGAGTTGAATCTGGGACCTCTCGTCTCTAGGCCTAGTGATCTATGTATGACCTCATTGCCCCTGAATGTGAATGTTTTTGAAAATACCTGATCATACAACTTTCCCACAAGTTTCAAATGTTTCTCTCCTCCTTCCTGGAATATTACCCCATTCCTCTGCTGAGCCATTAGTAAGCATAAAGGAAGGGCAAGATCATGATCCAAAAGTGCATCCTTTAACCTCTGAGAAGATTTTTTTGTGTTTCTGATCTGTCCAAAGTAGCCACCCTATAAAGAAGGAAAAAACTAATCAGGCTACAAATATGTATTATATAAACAAAAGCATATCAAGCTATGATCAAGACATTTGTCATATTAAAACTAGAAGTTTCAAAAAAAGAATGTGACATTAAATAAAATCCTCTTTGAGTAGTCAGTGCAGCATAACAAAAATGAAATGTGTAGTTGAACCCCTATTTCTTTTCTTTTTTTACTCTCTCTAGTCACTATAATATAAATCCCAGGTAGTCTTACTTATAATTCTAAATATCAAAATCTGAAATTCTAACTTTTCACCTTATATTGAGGTAACAGAAATAGACCTAATCATTAAAGAAAAAAAAAACCATGCTCACCTCAGCTTTTAGCTGTTCTCCACCAGTCATAGCCTCTAATTGTTCCACTGTAATTTCTTCTGTAATTTCTATTCCTGCCATTTTTTGTACTACCTCTTTCAATATAAGTAGATCAAAGCTACTCCAAGTTAGAAGGAAACTATGTTAATAACACAGACTTAAAAAGAGATGACAGCATGCAATATTTTAATATCAGAAAATTATTAGAAAAGCATCAAGGTATAGTAGAAAACTAATGTCTTGGCTCTGAAATTTATTAATATTTAACTGACATAAAAAAGTGAAATGATTCATCTCCAGATTCATATAGCTAGTTCTTTAAACTGATAAATTAAATTACTGTAGCAATTATACTTAAGACACAAGAAAAAAACAAGTCAAACTTTTTGATGCAATCAAATTGGCCTTCTCTCATTTCATCACAATCCATCCCTCTACCATATACTGTTTTCTCTTCCTTTTTCATTAAGCCTTTTCTGATAGAGTTCTCTCTTCTTCTTTTTTTTTTTTATAGGCAATGGGGGTCAAGTGACTTGCCCAGGGTCACACAGCTGGGAAGTGTCTGAGGCCGGATTTGAACCTAAGACCTCCCATTTCTAGGCCTGGTTCTCAATCCACTGAGCAACCCAGCTGCCCCCTAGAGTTCTCTCTTCTTAATCATTGTGACTTTATTATTACTCTATATATAGTTACTGACTTTATATTTTTTGCTATAATAGTTCAAAAATTTTTTTTGTCTCCCCAAACAGACTGTAAATACTTTGTAACTAAAGTTCTATACCTCTATAACTGGTGTTTCACATAAAAATAGAAATGAATTGAACTGTAGAGTGATGATAGTTTAACCTTAAAATCTCATCTTAAAAAACCTCTATCTTATTAAAACTGAGAATAATGTAAGCAGAAGAAAAAAGGACCTTGAACATAAAGAAGATCAGTTAAAAAGGGTGATAATGGATCTTCATCCAACAAAAAAAGTTGAAAAATGGAATGTAATCTAACAGTATGTTAAAAGAAACAGGTTACAGAACCTGAGAAATATTAATTGAATATAATTTCAAGTTCTGTTCATTTGACTGTGGGAAAAATGTACACAAGCAAGAAAGTTCTCCAAGTACAGTGACTATACTACCACATAAGAATCTTCTGAAGGAACTGTGAATTTTCATAAAAATAAAATGACGAAATCACAAAAACTAATATGCAAAGAAAGTACTAAAATTTTCAAAACACTTTACATTTATTGCTTCACTAAAATCATAACAAACCAGTGAGTTCAGTAATATTGAGACTCATAAATAATAGATTAAATAGCATAAAGTAGCTCATGTTTACAGTAAAGATTTAAAACAAAAAGAAGAGAATTGGTGAGAAAGCTGACATTTAGTAGAGGTTTTTAAAGATTTAAGCATTTATGTCAGCTGAAAAATACACAAAGAACTTGAAAAATGTCAGTGGTATAAGGTAAAGTTTCTTAAAGTTCATTGGCTAGAATCTATTCTAATTTGGGTTAATATATAAATGCAATAATAAAATTATATTTAATATTTTTATTATTTTAAAAATTCAAAGATAAAGAAAATTACAACTAGAAAATCTAAATTGAATATCATTTTGAAATCTAATATTAGAGGCAAAAATAACTAACAGAGCTAAATTACTTAATAGCAACCTGTTATAAAAGTAGGAATGGATTAGAACCTTAACACAATTTACATACCCACCTTTTCCCTGCCTTTAGCTGATTTGCCACATATTGCAGAAGGCCAGCAAGTTCAATTGGATATTTGCGAAAAACTGCACCACAGAAACAAGCAAGACCTATCATATGAAGAAAAGACACTTAAAATCTTCAGTAATCACAGAATTAACTCCAAATAAAATCTTTTCTAGATCATGATACTCACTTTGAAGCCAGCTTGAAATATTTGTGTCATTATGTTTCATTCTCTCCTTCTCTGGATTAGCTAGAGCTTCAATAATGCAATCTTTTATGAAATTAAGAAAAAATATTTTATGCATTATATTACTTAGTAGTTTCCACTAGTAAAATGACCAGAAATAGATCAATTTAATTACAGTAAGAAATAACAATGAATAACAACACACAATGCCCANTTCTGTAACAGTGCCAAAATAAAGTTACTCAATATCACCACTACTAATTAATGTAATAATAGAAATACTCTCTATGAAAAGCAGTAAGAAAAAAAGAAATTGAGGGAATATGCATAAGTAAAGGGAAATAAAGCTACCAGGTTTTCTGAATCATGTGATGATTCACTTAACTCCTAGAAAAACAACTAAAAAACTAATAGAAATAATTAACATCTTCAGCAAAGTTGCAAGATAAATATATACTAAATCACCATATAAAAGTGGTATTTATGTGTGTACACACACACACACACACACACACACACACACACATTGCCATGGGAAACCAAAATGAACATGTAGAAAGAGAAATTCCATTTCAAATAATTGCAGGCAGGGAACAAGTTAGGTGGCTCAGTGGATTGAGAACTAGGTCTGGAGGAGGCCCTGGGTTCAAATCTGGCCTCATGCACTTCCTAGCTATGTGACCCTGGGCAAATCACTTAACCCCACTATGTAGCCCTTAGTACTCTTCTGCCTAAGATGGAAGGTAAGGGTTTTAGTAATAACTGGACAATAACTTAAAGTAACCTATCAATGACTAGGTTGAACTAATGTAATAGCAATGACAGTTACCACCTATAATTAATTTATTTAGTCAGTGCTTTCACAGAATTAAAAAGTAACAACAAAAGTCATCTGAAGGAACAAAAGGAACTCTTTAAGAAATCAAGTATGGGTAAGGAGAGGGAATCCAGCAATACTAGATCTTCAACTACATCACCATCATAACCTGTCCAAATAAACTGATACAAGATAAGAAATAAGGAGGTTGATCAAAGGAACAGATTAGGAATACAATATGCAGAAGCCAAAGTGCATAGAAACTTGTGTTTGATAAAACTAAAGACTTTTGCTTTCAGAGAAAAGAGTATGGGGCCTACAATTAGGAAGATCTGAATTCAACTCGTCCTTCAGATAGCCTTCAGATAGGCTATGTGACTTTGGGCAAGTCTTAATCTGTCTTGCTTATATGTTCCAGTTTAAATGGGGATGATGATGTCTTTCTAGGGTTTCTGAAAGAAGTACCTGGCCCACTGAAGTTTTTAAATAATGGTGGTGGTTGTCAGCAAAAACTGCTGAGGGAAATGGAAAGCACCTTTTGAGAAATCAGGGATAACAAAATAGCTTACTCTGTAAACCGAGATCATAAAATGTTAGAAAATGAATAGCAAAAATTTTTACAGAAGATTGGGGGGAAGAGAATTTTAAGAAAAAATAATTTTTAAGAAACAATTCAGGGATCAGTGCCTAGAGGGTCAGGCCAAGAAACAGGAGTTCCTGAGTATCTAGACTAAGATATTTCCTATTTGTTTGACACTGAACATATACCACTCTTCTGCCTTAGAAATAATACAATTCTAGGACAAAAGCTTTTTTTTTTTCAAAAAACGAATGAAACCACAGTAAGGATAGCATCTGCATTAAAGGACAGATGGGTATGCGGTATTTCAGAAGGAAAATGAGCTAGGATTACTAAGAATTACCTAACTAGTAAAACTGAGTAAAAAACCCTTTGGAATTAAGAAGTAAAATGGATATTCAATCAAATAGAGGACTTTCAAGTTTTCCTGATAAAAAGACCAGAGCTGAAAAGGAAAAACTGATTCTCAAGCAAAAGACTAGCATAAAAAGTTAACAGCAAAGTAAATTAGACAAAACTGTTTATATTTCTATATGGGAATATGCTACACAATAGGGCAGTTAAGAGAATGTTTGGCTTGAAGGCATTGGTATCAATTAAATGTGATAAGATAAATTATTTAAAATTAAAAGTAAGAAAAGGAATGCACTAGGAGAAAGAAGAGGTAAAACAGGATAAATTATATTACATAAAAGAAGTATAAAATAGCTTTTATAATGGAAAAAAATGGTGAAGAATGGTGCAAGCATTTGAACATCTCATATGACCTGGTTTAATGAAGGATGAATATACAATTGCGGACATGATTTGGGATGTAGACACTAAATGACCACCCTAGTACAACTATCAATACACATGGAAATAGGTCTTGAAGGGATGACACATGAAGAAATCAGTGGAAATGCGCATCAGCTACAGGGCTGCAGGGGGGAAGGAAATTGGGGAGGAGAGAGTTAAGAACATGAATCATGTAACGATGGAAAAAATTTTTTCTAAAAAATAAAATTTAATTAACTAATTAAAGATAAATAAAAAAATAAAAAGCTATCTTACCCTCTAGGAAAGTAGAAAAGGAAGGGGATATGAGAAGGGGAGGGAAGGAAAGAAGGGGTGATAAAAGGGGGAGTCAGTGGTCAGAAGCAAAATACTTTTCAGGATGGACAAGGTGAAAGGAAAAAAAGAAACGATAAAAAGGAGAGAAAAAACAGAGAGAAACATATGTAATCAAAAGTGTGGAGAAAAATTAAAACAAATTTCTCTAATGAAGTTCTCATTTATCAAATACATAAAGAACTGAATATATATAAACACGTCATTAGTAGGTAGTTTTCAAACAGTATTCAAGGCAAAACAAAAATGTTATTTGAATAGAGAAATGCAAATTAAAACAACTACTGGTTTATATAATTGAAAAGGAAAATGACAAATTTGAGGGAGATATGGGAAAACTGGTACACTAATGCACTATTAGTTCAACCATTCTGGAGAGCGATCTGGAAATACGCCCAAAGGGCTATAAAACCATGTGTTTCCTTTGACCCAAAAATATAATTATCAGATCAAGTCTTTCAAATAATTGAAAAAAAAGGGGGCAAAAAATGTGCGAAAAATATTTCTGCTAGTTCTTTTTGTAGTAGCAAAGAATTGAACATTAAGAGGATACTCAATAGTTGGGGAATGTCTGAAAAAATATATAACCGGGATAATAAAACTATAATACTACGTGCAGGATGCAATCTGGAAAGACATAAGCTGATGCAAAGTGAAATGAGCAAAAATGAGAGAACACAATAACAACAATACTGTACAAATAGCAATTAAGCTGAGCAATACTCTGATCCAATACAATTCTGAAGACTTATGATGAAAAATATTGTCCACCCCAGAGAAAGAACTGGTAGAATGTGAATGCAAAATTATATGCACATTAGAGGATTTAAAAATTTTTTTTTCTTATTTAACTTTTTGTTCTATATTTTCTTTCACAACTGATATAGAATATTATGTTTTGCATGACTATAAATGTATGTTTTCCATCTCAGAGAGGAAGGAGTAGAAGAAGAGAGTGAATCTAAAGCTCAAAATTACCAAAAAATAAATAAAAATTATCTTTACTTGTAATCGGGAAAATTAAATTATGAATTAAAAAAAATTTTAAGAGCCATTCTAAAATTTACCCAAATATTATTATTCACTGAAACATAGGAGATTTGCTTTTCTCCTATCTTGTGGTGCCACTCCAATTTTTCATAATTTTTCAAATATTAGTAACCTACAGTGATTCAAGACACATCAGCTAGTTCTTTAAATATCCAAGATTATAATTTATATATACTATTTGATTTTAATTCATCAGGGCCAATTAGGAGATTTCTTATTTTCCTAATTATGTTGAGTTTCACATACTTTTAGCAATATTTGCACTGAAATTTCTCATACAAAAGTTACTAATTTTGTCAGAGAAATTGGAAGTGTAACAAGTAAACAGCCTTGCCTCCTCTCTCTAGTGAGTAATCAGTTAATCTAAAAAGAGCCCCTTTGATCTTATAATTTATTCTTATCTTAACACACACACACAGACACATTCCAGCACAAAGAATGCAAAAGAAAATTCTAAAATCCACAAATACACATTTCACAAACTTATTCTTCAAAAGCAAATTCTACAACCGGGTAGCTCAGTGGTTTGAGAGTCAGGCCTAGAGACAGGAGGTCCAAGGTTCAAATCTGGCCTCAGACACTTCCCAGTTATGTGACCCTGGGCAGGTCACTTGACCCCCATTGCCCACCCTTACCACTCTTTTCTACCTGGGAGCCAATACACAGAAGTTAAGGGTTAAAAAAAAAAAGCAAATTCTATATATAGTTTAATATAATATTACAAACATTTAGCTAAGTCAAACTTTTTTTTTTTTTTTAAACCCTTACCTTCCGCCTTGGAGTCAATACTGTGTATTGGCTCCAAGGCAGAAGAGTGGTAAGGGTAGGCAATGGGGGTCAAGTGACTTGCCCAGGGTCACACAGCTAGGAAGTGTCTGAGGCCAGATTTGAACCTAGGACCTCCCATCTCTAGGCCTGGCTCTCAATCCACTGAGCTACCCAGCCTCCCCCCTAAGTCAAACTTTTAACTCATGTAAGATTAACTTTTTTAACAGCTATATCCCAATGCTGTAACGATACTAGAAATTTTCTGAAATCTACCTATTTCTTAAAACTTTGTATCTGTGTTCCACTTAAATCTATTTAAAAGAAAGGTTGCAATTTAAAATTTTTGTACATATACACAAAACAAGTTTCATAAATATTAAAAATCTTTTTACAGCATTTTTGAACTTTTCTCAATATAAATGAAAGGATACATGCCAAAACATCATAATTCAAAGAAGTTAGATATTTCAAAGCATCTACTACTGGTGTAATTAAGTTATCATATTTTTGTACTTGTGATAAAATCTGAAAAACATAAAACCAGAAAAAAGCTATTGATTTTTAAGCTAACTATCTAAAATATTTTACAATACACAACAATATGCCATATGGATGAAGCCAAAAGGAAGTATACAATTTTAAACTAGTTTAAATGTAATTTTAAAATAGAGAAAACTTTGCATTTGCCCCATAATCTCTGAAAGAGTAAAATAGATTATTTTTCCATATGAGCCCAAAATTGCTTAATTATATTTTTATCATAATACTTTCTGATAGGAAAATAAATGCTGTATTTTCAGTGTAATCAAAAGTTGAGTTTCTCATTTCATTTTAAAAATATCATATGCACAACTAGGTGACTCAGGTGATTATTGAGAGCCAGGCCTAGAGACCAAAGATCCTGGGTTCACGGACAAGCCACTTAATTCCATTTGCCTAGCTCTTACCATTCTTTTGCCTTTCAGTACACAGTATTGCCTCTAAGATGGAAGATAAGGGTTTTTTTTTTAAGTATTATATGCCACAATAACTCTTCAGTGTTATTTTAAATAAAATACTATAATAAATAATTCATTTTAAACTATTCATTGCACATTAATGCAAAAATAGGGCATTTCTATAATACATTAAGTAAACATATCAATATTGAAAAAAAATTTCTATAATACATTAAGTAAACATATCAATATTGAAAAAAAATTTTCATTAAGTTATCTTGCATAAGGATATGAACTGGACCTATAATGCCAATGAAATAGAAAACATTAGGCAGTATCTTCTCCATAACTTTAAAAGTAGTGGACAGTTGCTAGAACACTCTGAATTGATCAACTATGACTTTCTGGCTCTATGGCTAGATTTTTATCCACTATTTTGCTAATCACTCAACAAGTACTTAGCCATCTATCCAATTAGCAAAATTGTTTTTAAACTTTTGTTTTTAAAAATTAAAAAAATTCACAACATACATAATCAAATAAAATAGTTGGGTTACTGTGGCTAAGCTTCCCAATCTGTCTTCCAGAAGGCTTCACATTTTCTTTTGTAAGACGTCTATGGAAAGAAAAAAAGACACATGAATGTCATCATTTTAGTTTATTTTCTAATGATTTTTTATGAATAATATCAACAACATATATTAAACTAGCTTTCTTGACTATTTACTTGAAACTGACCTAGACCTTGTTCCCAAGATTTTATCTCATTGTCATAAAATGAAAGTTTGTTTTACTAAATAATTTTTTAATATAGCAAGCATTTTTATGATACTAAATTCTGCCACATTAAATATAGTATTACAGAAGAAAAGTTCCTGTGCCAATCTATAATCACAGCAAAGCCAGACATTAGAATGTAAGCTCTATCAGAGCAAAAGTCATTAACCCACTTTTATTTGTACATTTAGCTCATCCTCCAAACAAGTACCTGATTGAGAGCCCACAATGCTGAAAATTAAGTCTGAAAAAAGTTGCATGCTGGAAGCTAAGAAAAGCAAAGTAGAAGAAAAGTCACCAGAAAACAAATCACCCCAGGACTATTACAGCCAAATTCCAGAACTCCTTAGCCAAGAAAAAACTACTAGAAGCATCTGGGATGAAATAATTTAAATACCGTGGGGCCACAGTCAGAAATCATGGATATGGTATTCCAAAAGGAAAAAGGATGTAGGACTACAATCTAGAATTGCATATCCAAAAAAACTGAGCATAACCCTACAAGGGGAAATTTGACATTTAATGAAGTAAAGCAATCAACCAAAAACACAAAGCTATAAAGAAAATCTGATGAGCAAATCTGACATTCAAGAGAAGCATTGAAAAGTAAAGTGAAAACTTAAGAATTTTGATAGGGCTTAAATTAGTACATTCATACCTGGAAAGGTGAAATTTGAAATAATTACAATGTCTATACTTGAGAAAGGCAAGGTACTTAAGATATGCAAGACATCTAAAGTAGAGTAATGAAAAGGAATATACATACACAGGAAGAAGAAAGCTTAGTAAAGTAAGATGGGCTGATACAGAAAAAAAGGGAGGATTGTGATTCTGAGGGAATGAGAGGATAGTAATAGGGAAGATAAGGAAAGGGAAGAATTTGAGGGGAAAGATTCTGATTTGGGTAATCAGAATTTAAGATACCTGAAAGGCAGCTGGAGATGTGAGATTGGAGATCAAAAGGAATTCTGGCAGAAAAGAATTAAAAAATCATCCACATAGAAATGACCAGAGCAAAGTGAGAAATAAATAAGGGACACTTTAGGATTAAAGGATATAACCTGGAGGAGGCTGTCCTGAAAATTAAAAGTCAGAAAGGGAAGAACAGAAAAGAGAGTACCTCAAAAGCCTGAAAAAAGTGATCAACACTATCAGAAGTCATTAGAGAGGTCAAGGTGATTCAGGATTAAGAAAAAGCCACTATATTTGTTTATTAAGTGATCATTAGAGGTAGCTAGATTGTGTAGTGTATAGAGTACTAGGCTTAGAGAGGGGAGATCCTTAGTTTAAATCTGACCTCAGACACACCCTACCTGTGTTCCCTAAAGAGTTAGTTAACCTCAATAGCCTAGCCCATACAACTCTTCTGCCATTGTATAAATTCTGTCAGAAGCTTTTTTTTTATTTTAAAGAGAAACCGCTATTAACAATTTGACTAGCATGATGAAGTTAAAAGTCAGACTATAAGAAACAAATGAAGGAATTAAGATTAGTAAATGGTTAACTGGAAGTGAGGGAATCACACTGATTTCTACAGCTTTGTTCATTTTCTAATGAATTATGGGTTCAATCCAAATACTCTTCTGAGACAGTTAAATCAAATATGGGATTTGGGAAAAAACCTCATTTCATTTTTTGAATCTAGCCCTTAATGGCTGGGAAACTGGATCACCTCTCCTTGCTGTTTAGAGGCTCTGAATGAAGAACCTGTAAGGGGGAAAAGGGGGCTTTTTAAGTCTACACTACCCATCTTTAGATTTAATCTAATTATCACAAACCTAAATTTTACGTTGTCCAGAAACAGTCAGATCCTAAGATGGATGTAAGGAATTTTCTCACAATTGTATATCTCAAGCAACCAATATGCTTTTTCCAAAAACTTTCCCAATAATGATCAATCAGTGATCATTTCCATGATCTTTTGATTGTTTACTTGAGAGTAATGGGACACTTCTGATTTCTGAAATTGCACCTATTCACTTCTCCCTCTCCCAACTTGGAAAGTTTTCCTCAAAGCTTTCCTCAAAACAGAAATCAAATTATCTAGCTTTGTTTTGCTTCCTTTTAATTAAATAGCCTTTAATGTAGACAAATCTCTCTCATTCTGTAGTTGGGGTCCAGACCTGAGCTAAGGAAGGAGCCTAGTCCCTATTTGTTAGGCAATCAGGATACATGAATTAATAAACTGATATACTTGGAAGCTTCAATTTTTGCTGAATGAAAAGAATGAGAAAAGTAAAGGAACTTATTATAGATGTCCTTTTTCAAGGAGTTTAGCCACAAAAAACTGAAAGGAATTAGAACAAATTATGGTCTATGAAGGAATTCTATCGAACTATAACAAATAACAAGCAGGATAATTTCAGAAAAAGCTGTCAAGATCCAAATTGACTGATGTAGAGAGTGAAGCAAGCAAAATCAGGAGAATGTTGTACACTTAAGAGCAGTGTAGTACAACGATCAACTGTGAAAGACTTAGATACTCTCAGTAATATAACAATCTGAGACAATTCTGAAGAACTTATACTGAAAAAAAATGTCCACTTCTAGAGAAATAACTGACAGAGTCTGATATATATATACACATTGTTTTTCACTTTATTGTACTGACATGTTTTTATTTTGGGGTTTTAGTTTTATATTAGTATTCTCTCACAACAGGAACAATAAGGAAATGTTCTGCATGAACAATCTGGCAATCTACATATTATGTCCTTTAACTCTTGCTACCAGCAAAGATAATAAAGGAGTGGTAAGATATGAGAAGATGGAGATATATAGATATATAGAGAGATATATATATACACACACACATATATATAATATACTATGAATTTGTCTAATGATTCTAGGATGGAATTTGAAATTTTTTGTACTTTTTCAGTTATATTCAATTGTTCATGACTCCATATAGTGTATTTCTGAGTGGTTTGCCATTTCCTGTTCCAATTAATTCTACAGATAAGGGAGAACTAAGGCAAACAGGATGATTTGGCCGGCTATGACTTTCCCAGAATCACAAAGTAGTTAACTGAGGCCAAATCTGAATTCAGGTCTTCTTGACACCAGGACGAACATTCTATCAACTGTACCACCAAATACCCACTTTGGAATGAGCATGTTTTTAAAGTAACAAAAATGTATACAGTACCACACCTATCAAACTACCAAAAAACTGTTTTAAATTCAATTAGAAGAACAAAAGGGCAAAAATATCAAGGGAACTAATAAAAAAATTATGAAGAATGATGGCTTAGCAGTACCAGATCCTAAAGTGTACTATAAAGCTATAATTATCAAAACTGCCTGGTACTGGCTAACAAACAGAAGAAGGGTGGATCAATGGAATAAACTAGAGGTAAATTATCTCAGCAATCTAATATTTGATAAACCCAAAGATCCCAGTTTTGGGGATAAGAACTCACTATTTTGACAAAAACTGCTGGGAAAATTGAAAAACAGTATGGCAAAGATTAGGTTTAGATCAATATCTCACATCATATACCAAGATGTGTCAAAATGGCACATGCTTTAAACTTAAAAGGGTGATTATAAGTAAATTAGGCAAATGTAGAACAGTTTAGCTATCAGATCTATGAAGAAGGGAAGAATTTAGGACCAAACAAGAAACAGAACATTACAAAATGTAAAATAATTTTGATAAATTAAAAAGGATTTGTAAAAACAAAATCAATGCAACCAAATTTAGAGGGAAAGCAACAAATTAGGGGAAAAAATCTGTATAATAAGATCTGATTTCACAAATACGTAAAGAACTAAGTCAAATTTATAAGAATCCAAGTCATTCCCCAGATGAAAAAAATCAAAGCTATCAATAATCATATAAAAAATGTTCTAAACCCCTCCTGATTAGAGAAATACAAATTAAAACAACTCTGAGGTACCTCCTCATACCCAAAGAAAAATAATAACTATTGGAGGGAATGTGGCAAAATTGGGACATTAATGTATTGCTAGTGGAGTTGTGAATTGATTCAACCAACTGGAAGGGGAATTTGAAATTATGCCCTCAAGGCTATAAAAGAATCTATATTTTCTGATTCAGCAACACCACAACTAGATCTATATCCCAAAGCAATTTTTTTAAATGACTAAAGACCTATTTGTACAAAAATATTTACAGCTGTGCTTTTTGTGGTGTCAAAAATTTAGAAATTAAAAGGATGTCTCTCATTTGGGGAACGGCTAACAAAGTGTTATATAGTGATGATGGAATTCTATTGTGCTATAATAAAGAATGACAAACAGGATGATTTCAAAAAGAACCAGGAGAACATTATATCACAGGACAATCAAATGTGATAGACTACAGCAATACAATGACCCAGAGGACAGTGCTGAGGGACTTATGGAAAAATGTAAGCCACCTCCAGAGAAAAAATGAGTGGAGTATAAATGCAGATGAAAACATATGATTTATCACTTGTTTATTTGAGTATATGATTTGGGGTTCTGGTTTTATAAGATTATTCACTTACAAAAATGAATGATATAGAGGGGGCAGCTGGGTAGCTCAGTGGATTGAGAGCCAAGCCTAGAGATGGGAGGTCCTAGGTTCAAATCCGGCCTCAGCCACTTCCCAGCTGTGTGACCCTGGGCAAGTCACTGGACCCCCATTGCCTACCCTTACCACTCTTCCACCTATAAGTCAATACACAGAAGTTAAGGGTTTAAAAAAAAAATTAAAAAAAAAAAAGAATGATATAGAAATGCAAAATTTGATAATACAAGTATATCCCAGATTGAATTGCTTGTCAGCTACAGGAGTGGGGAAGCAAGAAACGAAGAAAACAACCTGAAACATAACTTTGGAAAATTTATGTGGAAATTTGATGTTAAAATAAAATAAAGACAAAACATTAAAAAGTAAAAGTAACAAAAATGCCTAAATTTGACTCTCAAAAAAGGTGGATTGAGATTAAACGGACAGTAATCCAGAAGGCATTTTAGTGGTTACTTCAATGAAAGTGAAGTTCCAAAAGGGTAAACATCCAGAATTCTCAAGGAAATCAAAAACAGGAAAAAAAGTTCTCATATTCACTTGTACTTTTTACAGTAGCAAAACAATGAAAGTATAAACCAATAAATTGGGAAATGACTAAATGACAATTTCATATGATGAATCAAGTCATAAATGAAAATTTTGAAGTAATCAGAGGGTGAGAGAAACTTTGCCAAAAAGTTAAATATGTAAAACAAATTTTAACAATATGTATATGAAACAGAACTTAAATGCTGAATAATTATAACAAAGTTAGAGATGTTATCTCAAAATCTGACTCCTGAAGAAGTTCAGGATAAAGAATATAGAAGAGAGACATTGATCCAGAAGGCATTTTATTGGATATTTAAGTCAATTACCTGTTTTTATCAATAGAAACTTAAGTCTAAAAAGGGTAAATAGGGGTAGCAAATTATAACATACTATGCTTGTGAGAAATAATTAATTCTTAGCATTCTATTTTATTAAACTTGAAATGCCAAGTAAAAGAGGTTTTTTTTATACTTCCCCAAAGTGTGATTTGGATATGCACGTTTTCCTTTTTTTTTTTTTTTTTTAATTTTTATTGATAGCTTTTGGGTTTGTTTTTTTAAACCATTATCTTTCCCATCTTAGATTCAATAGTATATACTGGTTCCAAGGCAAAAGAGCAATAAGTAAACAATGGTGGTTAAGTGATTTACCCAGGGTCACACAAGTAGGAAGTGTATGAGGCCAAATTTGAATACAGGACCTCCTGTCACTAGGTCTGGCTCTCAAACACCACTGAAGCACCCAGTTGCCCCCATAAACAGCCTCTTAAAAAAATAAATTAATTTGACCATACTTGGGTTATTTTAGTAATTTACCTATAGACCAAAAACAGATAAATGTCACAAGTAGCTTTTCAGATTACTTTGCATATTACAGAAATACATACTTTAGAAATGTCATCTTTTGGGAAAATTCCCAGAATTTCTTATCTTTAAACTAATAGAACCTAAATTTTCACATTTAACTGCATCCCTTCTTTA
Source organism: Gracilinanus agilis (assembly GCF_016433145.1). Lineage (NCBI taxonomy): Eukaryota > Metazoa > Chordata > Mammalia > Didelphimorphia > Didelphidae > Gracilinanus > Gracilinanus agilis. The sequence goes on along the minus strand of NC_058136.1, from coordinate 78,528,815 downwards.
CTTTAAATCACATAACAAAATAGGCAAGTACTTACTTCATAATATATTTGGCTCTATCAATTGTTTGGGCTTTAGCTTTTATTAAATGTGGATGACTATTATAAGTTTCATTCTTCCACTGGCCATATAAACGATACCTTAAAAAGGAAAGAAGAGAAACAGTCATAATTCGTATAACATGCATACAAAACCTGACATTTAGAAAAGTAAATTTAAAAATGTAAAAAATGCTTTGAATTTTACCTGTACTGATAAGGAAATGTTTTGAACATTCCCCAAAGTTCTTCAGACATACAAGCATTACAGTCCATCAAAGTAAGAGATGGAAGAAGGACCTGGTCAGTAATACTAAGCAAACAACTAAATAAAATCTCCTAGGAAAGAAAAATTTAGACACATTTAATACATGGTAGTCAAATAATTATTAATCTTTACAATATCAATAAAAGCTACACTGTTAGTTTATAATTACTGAGAAGGCTGAGGATGATAGGCTGCTTGAACTTTTAAGATCTAAATTGCAAACCATGTCAATATAGCACAATATAATTTGCCCCCTGAAAATGCTGGAGGTGGAAAGGTAGTAGAAATTGGGAAAAACCAACAGGCTACCTAAGAAAGGGAAAACAGTTGAGGCAAGTCAATCAGTAATGGAATTAGGCACATGAGTAGCCCCTTGTACTTCCAACTTCAATGAGAAAAGAGTTCCACTCTCACCAGACAGACATATGTTTAAATATTACATATGCATAACACGTAACTGAATATAACCTACTCTTTTCTATCTTCTCTATCTTCTTATACCTTACTCCCCAAGACATACTCTTTCATTCACTGGCAATGGCCTTCTAGCTGCTCTACAAACAAGACCCTGGTGTATCCTTGCTATGCACTACGACTACGAAGCTCTTCTTACTCTCTCCTCCTAGCTTCTCTACCTCTTTTCAAGTTCTTGACTAAAATCCCATTTTCTAAAAGAAGTCTTTCCTGATCCCTCTTAATTCCAGTAACTTACTTCTGTTGATTGTTCCCAAAAAGAAAGAATTAGAAGAAGCAGATAGGAGCTTTCTGATGTCTCAGATTGTGAGTTCAAGAGCGCAGGCATAGTCTTTTATCTCTTTTTTGTATTCCCAGAATTTAACATAATGGCCCACACAAAAATGTTTATTGTCTATCCCTAGGGACTAGCATACTGTTTGGAACAAAATAGGTGCTTAATAAGTACTTGACTGAAAAAGTTACATATTTTAGGAATACAACTTGCTATAATGTCATATGATTCTATAAGGCATATAAAAATAATATGCTTATATTTAATGAAACCCTTTATGTGTAAAACAATAATTGTTAATAATTATAAAACCAAATTGTTATATATCAAAGAATTAAAAAGTATGTCATGTCATTTGAATGACACAAAAACTCTGTGACATAAATGCTGCTAGCACAACTGTCCTATTTTTACAAATAAGGAAAATGAAAAAAGAGGTATTTCTGGTTCAGTCAAAAAGAAATAGGTATGGGGGCAGCTGGGTAGCTCAGTGGATTGAGAGTCAGACCTAGAGACGGGAGGTCCTAGGTTCAAACCTGGCCTCAGACACTTCCCAGCTATGTGACCCTGGGCAAGTCACTTGACCCCCATTGCCCACCCTTGCCACTCTTCCACCTAGAAGCCAACACACAAAAGTTAAGGGTTTAAAAAAAAAAATAGGTATGAGGCACAATTTGAATGCAAGCCTTTCTGAACATAACTTAAATACTCTAAAATAAACATTTTTTATTTCTTATATGCTATTTTATTTCAGTAAATATAGACAATAGGCTTCTTTTCATATTATGTTTACAATGTAATTAAAAATGATACTTTTATTGCCAATATGCTTACCATCTTCTCTTTATCTTCTTCATTACTTCCATCAGACTGAAACTAGAAAATAGACAAATATTAAACTATAAATAATGTGCAAATAAGCTCATATAATAAAACATTTAAACATGTTCATTTAAAATGTAATTATAAACATTATACAGGGGCATGGTTTTTTTTGGTAGCTGGATGTTTTTTTGGTTTTTTTTTTAAATACTAAGAGCAAAAGAGCTTGGATTTGTGCTTTAATTTGAGATGGTTTGCCTATTTTTAGCCATTTGGCCTTGTTCTCCTGAAAGCTTATCAAATTGGTTCAGTCATCCTATCAGCTCAGCTCTATGCAAGTTATAATTCAAGCTTAAACAACTGGCCAACTTTAGCATGGATTGTGCATCAAATATCCAGTCAGATATAAAGCATGAAAAATATGGAAATAGGCACTGCATGACAGCACTGCTACAACTTTTATCAGACTATTTACTTCTTCTATGAGAGCAGACAAGAGTAAGAGAGAGAATCTGAATCACAAAATATAAGAAAATATTTATTTAAAAGTTTCTACATGTAATAGAAAAAAATGTTAAGGTAGAAAGAAAAAAATGCAATATACCATGTAACTTTTTTAAAAGAGGAAGGGTTGTAAAGAATTCCTACAATATTCCAATGGTTTGGTGTTGGGGAGACAAGTACAATCAATGAAGCAATTGCTATTTGTATAAAACTACTAAAAAGTTGATCTGCATGGGAGAAATTATAGCTAACTCAAAGCTATGTATCTATTTTTTGTATCTATCACTCAATCTAATTATATATAACAAATACTATAATGACAGAAAATTTTGAGTGAAACTGTGTTATATGTAATATACAAATCATACTTACCTCCTTCATAAATGCTTTTCCTAAGCGTACCACTTTTGCAAATAAAATAGCATCATGAGAAAGATTAGGACCAAGATGAGAGAGCATACTGAATACTTGTTCTCTTAAGTCTTCAAAATTCTCTACTTGCTTTGGTGCTCTTTTGTTTTCCAAAAAAATAATTGATTTTTTTTTAGCAGCTAAAGGTATTCCAAGTCTAAAAAATATAAGAAGAATATCTATAAATACCTTTGCCTATTTCCTAATTATTTCATATACAAATATGTAATATCATGGTGTGCTGGCAATCTCAAATTCAAGATAAGAATTTATAATAATTTACATGGCTTTTTCCTCACAATCTATGTATTAATTTTTGCCACAAAAGATGAGGGTAAAGAGAAATTCATGTAATAAAAGAACATATAGTAGAGATGTGGTAACAGTAAAATCCAAATAGTTAAATTATATGAACAGGTAACTTTAAGAGGAAAAAACCCAATATGAAATAATGCTATAATTCACAAATAACTGAAACAAGCTTACACACATCAGACTGATTAAGATAACAAAGAGTAAATGACAAATGCTAGCAGGGGTATGAGAAAACAAGTAAATAAAGTCCATCAACTAGAGAATGTCCTCCCATATATGAATACAGGTGTATCTTTCACATCATCATGGTTAGGGGCATGGCAAATCCATATAAAATTTTTTAGTCCTCCCTTCATACAAGAGAATAAATCTGTATTTTTTCTATTATGAAGTGTTTACAGAACCTTTTTGTAAAATATGGGGTAAATATTTACCTGTATTCTCTTCAAATGTCTTCAATTTAACAAATTTCTTATATTTTGTATTTTTAACGATACATACATCTTATGCATTTATGAGTTACTAAACTTTTAAAAATAGCTCCACATTTCTACTTTCATGTTCTTTTCACTAACTTGAACTTTTTGCTTATTTTAATTTAAAAAAAAAATGGATATGTTTATGCTATTAAAAGATAAAATACACTGATATTGTATAATACTCTTCATATATTTTATGCATTTCAGAGTTTCTAAACTTTTTCTGTGTGGTCTGCTGGCTTTTGCGTATTGTCTGCAGGTTCTGAAAAACTCCCAAAAAATTCCCATTTAAATTTCTCATGCCAACCCACAATAAAGCTCCTTGTCCTATAAGAAATGATGACAGAGATGGTTTCAAAGATGAGAAGACCTAAATGAACTGATGCAGCACCTGGAGAATAAATTATTTAATAACAAAAATATTTTTTTTAATCTTTTTTTTTTAAACCTTACCTTCCGTCTTAGAATCATGGTAAGAGCTAGGCAATTTTAATTTTGTGTTAAATGACTTACCCAGGGTCACACAGCTAGGAAGTGTCTGAGGTCAAATTTGAACCTAGGACCTCCCATTTCTAGGCCTGGCTCTCAAACCACTGACCCTAACCCAGCTTCCCCCTATGAAAAAATATTTTAATAAACCCAGGAATTTTGATTAACTCAATGACCAAATTCCAGAGCTCATGCTAAAATATGCTGCCCACCTCTTAACAGAGAGGTGATGGTTTAATGTTAGTGTTGGTGAAGTTTTAAATTGTAGTCTTTAAGTTTTATAAAGTGAAGTAAAATAATTAAAACAAATTATACAGTAACATTAAGACAAAATAATTATGATAAATTAATCAGCACAATGACCAATCACGATCCAAAGGAGTGACGATGAAGATACTAAGCTCAAGTATAACTAATGTCCAAAAAATGCTATTTTTTTTTGTATATTTGTTACAATTTGTCTCCAAATTGAGATTCCAATCATGATTCTCTTAAACTATTCCCATTCCCACTACTAGATGTCTGGATGACACTGACACTTCGAAAAATCTCTTCTTTGTGAGTCACTGTAAAAATTCCCATTTTGATAAATTGCCAGGAGTTCTACTTTTTAAGTTCCCATTTATGTTTTAGAAAATAAGGGATATGAGGGCAATTAGTTTTTTGAGGGTTTTTTTGGCTCATACTTACATTCCCGACATATGATAAAACCTGGTTGATTTAGTTTGAATGAGCTGTACAATATTTTAGCATCCAGTGCCCAAAAAGCAAAGAAAAACGAGGGAAAAAAGAATCACCTAAACATTTTCATTCACTTTCATCTTATTCTGTGTATAGAAGAGCTTATTTTATTTGATGTTAAGTTCAGAATTTTTTTAGAAAGGAAAGAAATTTAAAAATATAACACTTTTAAAACTGCTATTCACATTTGAGTTGTAAATGAAACTTTAAAAATAAAATAAATTTGTCTGAAACAATTTAGAATTTTCTTTACAAACCCCAAATTCCTTTAACAGAAAAATTAACAGGCTAAATTTTAACTTACCTTCGATATATAGGTTCAATAGTTACATGGATAAGCTGACAAAGGGCAAAAGCTATTGTCTTCTGTGTAGTAGCATAAAAGAGAGGCATCTGATCCATAATATTCTCAGCATGTTGCCAATCACCAATCTTTAATAATGCTTCCAATAAACCAAGTTTCTGGTTATCATGTGGCTAAAAAAAATCATAAGCAAAATACAAAATTAGATTTGGATCCCCTGTTCCCATTCTAAATAATTACTATTACTATAGCATCTATATTAGCACCCATTGTGTGCCAAGCACTGTATAGAGAAAATTCCAAAATTTTTTCATTTAATCCTCACCAATTGTGAGAAAGGTGCTATTTTAGATTCCATTTTAAAATTGAGGAAACTAAGCTAAAAGATAAAAGAAGGCTTACTTGAACTCAGGTCTTCTCAAAGCAGGCCCACTGTTTTGTAAACTCCCTCATGGTTAAAGGCCAATTAATAAAACTAGCCTCATCACTAATCATAATTGCTAATTGTTATGATAAAGATTAAATAAATTAATAAAAATTGTATTTTATTGAAAATATTTATTTTAGCAATGTGTGGAAGACCAAAATAATAAACCTCTTTGAAATATGATCTATGATTCTAAATTATTGTATTAAAATCTAAATCTCAACTAATGCATTTTCATAGAAATATATATAATTTTTGGTTAAATGACATTAATATTTATTTGATTCCATACCTGACAAAGAACTAGATATTTTTATCATGTGCTATACAAATAATAATTAAAATTTTAGAAAGATATTAGGAGTTTTAAACTCCACTAGTGTGAAACACTGCATATATTCAGATTTAATCTTTTAATATATTGATGGGTTTTGTTAACTCTCTTCTTCCTCTTACCTTTTTTTTTTCACAAATTACATTATTTGCTCTAAGTAATGGATCTCCAAAAGAGATAACTAAAAAGTGTTTAAGGAAAATTTTACAAAAGATATCAGTAAAAATTACTGTTAAAATTAAAAGTATTATTTCCACTTTACATTGAGAATTCTGAGAAAAGTATCTTTCAAATAACCAAATCAACTGCTCTTGATTAAAAAGAAAATATTCAAATAAAAATGCTCCAGAAAAACAAGATAATATAAACTAGAAATACAAATAAATCTTCAATGTTCTACCATTTTATTTAAGTATTTTTAGAAAATAAATCATTTTTGGAGAGTAAATCACTTAAAAATAAGTTGGGGGCAGCTGGGTAGCTCAGTGGATTGAGAGCCAGGCCTAGAGACAGGAGGTCCTAGGTTCAAATCCGGCCTCAGACACTTCCCAGCTGTGTGACCCTGGGCAAGTCACTTGACCTCCATTGCCTACCCTTACCAATCTTCCACCTATAAGTCAATACACAGAAGTCAAGGGTTTAAAATTTAAAAAAAAAAAAAAATAAGTCAGTTGCTGATTAAGAAAATCAGCACACATGAGCAAACTATTTTACTTTCACATCTTTTATAATGAAATAAAATGTAACAGATATAATGAAATGAAAGTTAACATCTCTATTGTTTTCAACCTATTATTAGCTTCCACAATTCTTTTATATTCTTCAAGACCAGCTTCACCTCATAGAAGAAGCTAAAAATAAGCAATGGCAGGCTTAGAGTCAAGAGAACCTCTCATTCTGAGTTCAAATTTGGCCACAAACACTGGCTATCTGACCATGGGCAAATCTATTTGCTGCAGTTCCCTCAACTGTAAAATAGAAGAAAACATCAAAACCACTCCAATATCTCTGCCAAATGAGATCACATGACTGAAACTGAACAACTTGCTTATTTAGACATTATTTCAAGTCAAGAACTATCCCTGCTAACTTTAAATAGTCAGAAAGCACTCACGATCATAGGTTTCCATAACCACCAAATGTACACCATAAAACCTAGAAACTCAAATAGCAGGCACATGTGTCCAAATCAGAAATTGTGCCCAATGTCTTCAATTCTTTGAAAATTTTAGAATGCACACTAAAGTCATTTCTGAAAAGACTCGCAAAAAGTTAGAAAGAGAACTGGTAATTAGATCAAAAGGCCAAATAATTAAAAAAGTTTTCTGATGCAGAAATACCACTTACAGATCTATATTCAAAAAAAAATTTTTTTAGGAAAAGGACCTACACACAAAAAAAATATTTATAGCACCTCTTTTTATGGTGGCATAGTACTAGAAATTATGAGATACCCATCAACTGGGGAATGGCTGAACAAGTAATAGTATATTATTGTTAGCAAACTCAAACAGAAACATATCTCTACTGGCTTCATGTTGAGTTTAAAAAAATCACAAATCTATGTTGTATTATATTTTTCTTTTTTATTTAATTAGCTATTTCCCAATTACATTGTTTAAAACTTTTACCCTCTGACTTAGAATTAATACAATTGGTTCTAAGTAAAAAAGGCAGTAAGGAATATGCAATGGATATTAAGTGACTTTCCAGTGACAAATCAGAAAGTGCCTGAAGCCAAATTTGAACCCAGAACCTCCTGTCTCTGAAAGAGGAAGAGATGATGATGAAAAAAAAGGTGCATCAATTAAAAAAATAAAATATACAAAGCTATTACTCTTTTTTTTACTGTACTAATTTTCAATTTAAATGTTAAAAAAAAAAATCTAACCTAAGAAGTCTATTAAATAGCTTAAGCATACTGAGAAACTTCCAGCAAAAAGGGTTTGTTTTTTTTCATTGTCTTGGCATACTTAAGCATATATTGACTCTCAATATGATTATCTTTTTCAAGAAAAAGTTTTTTGTATGAAGGCAGGTAGATGGGCAATGGATAAAGAAAGGACCACTTCAGTTCAAATCTGGCCGGAAGTCCCATCTGAGACTCTGAACAAAGTCATTTAACTTTTGTTTGCTCTAATTTACTCATCTATAAAATGAGGATAAAAATAGAACCTACCTCCCGGGACTATTGTGATGCTCAAATGAAATAATATGTGTAAGACACATACTATATAAATACTAAATAAGTATTTTGTTCCTCAAGTTTCATAATTTGCAAACAAGTAATATTTATACATCAGCAATATTCTTAACTTACATGTACATAAAGATCCTCTAAATCTGTAAGATTATGTTGTAGCAGTACTGCTGCAACTCTATACAAAGATGATGGAGTTTCTCCATTTGGATCCTAAAAATAAAGCAAAATAAAGAAAACAAGTAAAGAGACAAATATATTACTAATAATATCAAAACAACTGGTATTGAAATAAAAACCCAATAAATTTTTTTAAAATTTCAATGAAATTAACGAAGTCTTAACAGAAAGGAAATTACTAGCTATTAATAGGATAAATCTTTGAATACTATAAGTTCACCTACTGGTTATAGCAAAACTCAAAATCAATGCCATATTTGAAGTATACAGATGAGAAGATTAAAAAAATAAAAAAGATGATACTGTTTGCAATAATAACGACTCTAATCTGACACATTCAAATGTGACAAAAATATATGAAAGTAAAAATAAGAATAAAACAAAAAAATCTAGTCAGAATTTCTTAGAAGTTCAACTGCTACACAGAAGTTGTCTTAAGAAAGAAGGAAAGAAGCCAAAAGATTCTCCAAACCATAACAGTAATTTGGTCTCTGTTGAGAAGATGTAAGAGTTAAGGGCACACCAGAGTTAAGAGTAAAAGATCATTTGTTAGGGAGGAATAGACTGAAAAATTACAAACTACTGATGAAGTTGTAAAAGTAAAATATTTTGGAAAATAACTTGGACTTATGGAAAGTAAAATATCTACAACCTTTCTCTAAATGAATCTCCTATTAGGGAGATTTCTCCTATATACATAAAATATGTATAGCCTTCAGCATTAAAGAACTGGAACAAATTAAACAGCCACCTCAGTTTAGAAAATTCTAGTACATAAATTAAATACTGTGCTGCAAAAAACAAGATTTTTACTGGTAACCATGGAAAAACATAAAATAACATTGAATAAAATAAGGAGGGAAAAAACCAATATCCACGATGACCAAAACCTTGTAAACAAAAAACAAAAATGAATTCTAAAAATTATACAAAGTAGCAAGTAATAAACATGGCCACATAGAAAAACTCTGAGAAGACACTTCCCTAACTCCTTTGCAAAAATGAGCATGGGACTCATATTTTCAAAAGAACGTGAGCAGTTTTTCTGAAGTTTTTGTCCTCTTTTTATTCCCTTAAAAAAGGAGAACTAGAAAGAGGGGAAGCTAGGTAATATAGGGGCAAGTAGATAGCTCACTGAATGCAATACCAGGCCTAGCGTAAGGAGGATCTGGGTTGAAATTTGACCTCTCGCATTCCTAGCTGTAAGCCCTAAGAAAGTCTCTTAAAATTACCTAGCTTTTTTTAGCTATTTGACCCTGGGCAAGTCACTTAATCCCCATGGCCTAGCTCTTACTGCTCTTTTGACTTGGAACCACTATTACTTTCAAGGAACAGAAAAAAGGCCAATTTGGATTGATAATAAAGTTGAAGATAGAAAGTAATAGATAGAAAGTCTAATGAGGCCAGAAAGATAGAAAAAATGAGTTCATACTTAATCCTAACATTACATAGAGCCCCTATAGCTAGAAAAAAAAAAGCACCAATTGGATGCCTTCAAAATAAAGATGTTTGGAAAAGTTATGGGTTTAGGAAGAAAGATAATTATGTTCGAATTGTCTTAAAAGAAAACATGAGTTCACTGGTGACATGAGCAAGAAATAGAACTGGAATAAGTCAATTAAACTCATAACCAATTAAGTCACTGAAAGAGTAGTATAGAAAAAAAGGTGACAAATATGGAGTGAAAAGCTAATTTAACTGGCAAAGTATAATGAAAATCTAAATTAATCTTCATGTCAAATATAATCACATCTCTACTAGATCCAAAAACATTCAGGAGTTACATAAACATCTACTGTTGTTCAGTCATTTTTGTCATATCTTTAACTCCTCATGACCCATTTGGTCATCCTCCAGCTCATTTTCCAGATAAAGAAATGGAGGAAAACAAGAAGTGACTTCCAAGTTTTGAACCGAGCAAAATGAGTATTCTACCTCTGAGATAACCCAAATATCTATTAAATGAAGATCAAATTTCTTTTGTCTTTATTTATACTCTCTGATCTTCTAATGAAATTATATAATATTTATTATCTTGTTTTTCATTCATTCTTTTGTAATCCTAGGGAACTCTATGTACTTCTAAACAAAGGCTTAATTTTCTTTCAAAACATTTCCAACACCAATGAAAGCACAAGATCAAACAAAAAGCAAATTACTTTGGGGAAAAAAAAAAAAAAACAGGATTCAGGCTCCCCAAAGGAGGAGAATGTGTAAGGACAAGCAAAGCTAATGATTTCTTTGACCTTGCCTTCTCAAGGGGAACATAGGTCAGAAAAAGATTAGGAATTAAAAATAAAATAATTTTTGTATTGTGGTTGATACATTTTTATCTAATGTTTTCTATCATTAATTTAATAAAACTTGGCATAAAATTCTAAATACAAATTATGAGATACTCATTAAATTTAAGGTCAATACTTTTAAGAATAGAAATGTAACAATGTATATGTGTCAGAATATTTTATTATTTAATTTATCATATAGAAGAAAATATTTATAATATACATAATTATGTGAATAAAATGGAAAAAAAATTAGTGATTATTTATAAATGTCATACAGAAAAACTACCTGGTAAAACTTGAATCGGAACCCAAGAATATGACAGAGTGTTTCAGGTTCACATAAATACATGTAAGATTGGATTAAAGACACAAAGAATTCATCATATTCTGGCCTGCATTCATAAACTTCTAATATGATATCCAAAACTCTGTTGGGGTCCAAATTAAAGCATCCTATAATATAAAAAACATAAAAAGAAAAACTTTTAACTATTTTCATTTAATATTTTTACGTTTGTGACATTACAATTTTACAAAAATACATGACTATTTTTCATTAAAATTATGTTAGGGATGATTCTTATCCGAAGGAGTCTCAAACTTTGCATCAGAATAAAATGATATTGGACAGAATCACAGATAAATTTCATACTGTTGCCTTTTCCTCAGCTTAGGAACACATTATTCATTTTCCTAGTATTCTTCACCAAAGGAGACCTTTTAGTGTCAACTACTCCAAATAAATTCCTAAATCTCAACTTCAATATTTTGTCAACATTATTTTGTTCTCAAAAGAGGATAAATGATGTATTTTTTTTAAAGCACACAAGAGGACAAAAAGGAATAAGAAAAGAAGCACAAAGCAGATTAACTCTAAAACTTAAGGTGATAAATTTATTCTCAATACATCTAAAACTGACACCTTATTTCTGATGATCAATCAAAAAACATATAGAAAGTGGCAATACACAATCTATGCCTTCTTCATAATCTATTAAAGGAAACAATATCAAAACAAATATATAGCATTTTGAGAAACAGAGACAGAAGAACTTGGGTTCAAATCTGATCTCAGATACTTCCTTGCTGTTTGACCTGGGCAAGTCACTTAACCTCTATTATCTAGTACTTCTCATTCTTCCATCTTCTATCTATATTACACAGTACTGATTCTAAGACGGAAGATAAGAGGTTTTTTTTTAACTTAAGCAAAATTTATTAACATTTTAGATAAGCTCAAAAAATAAGGATAGAAATAATATTAGACAAGATAATAGTCAAAATACACATGATTCAGGAACAGATAAATTCCATTATGCTTAAAGGGCTTATCCAATTAATTAATCTAAATATATGTAATATATGATATAAAAGAGTCATTTACATGAATAGTCAAACAATTTTAAGGATCTCCTTTATGGGTTGGATGTTGAACTAAAAAAAAAACAAAAACACAGGGGTCAGCTGGGTGGGTCAGTGGATTAAGAGTCAAGCCTAGAGATGGGAGGTTCTAGGTTCAAATCTAGCCTCAGACACTTCCTAGCTGTGTGTCCCTGGAAAAGTCACTTAACCCCCATTGCCTAGCCCTTACCACTCTTCTAGCCTTAAAGCCAATATTGGCTCCAAGATATAAGGTAAGGATTTTTTTCAAAAATGGTAACACACGGGGCAGCTGGGTAGCTCAGTGGAGTGAGAGTCAGGCCTAGAGACAGGAGGTCCTAGGTTCAAACCCGGCCTCAGCCACTTCCCCAGCTGTGTGACCCTGGGCAAGTCACTTGACCCCCATTGCCCACCTTTACCAATCTTCCACCTATGAGACAATACACCGAAGTACAAGGGTTAAAAATAAAAAAATAAAATAAAAAATGGTAACACAAAGGCAAAAAACAGTACCCTGCCTCAAAGTGCTCAGGGGTAAATAGAAGAGGCAACAAGAAAACAAATGTGAACCAACAAAAATAAGTAGGAAATAGATAAATAACATAGGGAAAGCATTAAAATTAAGAGAATCTAGGAAGAGCTTTCTGTAGATGGTGAAGCCAAGAAAGCCAACATTTAGATATGAGGAAGAACACAAGGAAGAGCCAAAGAAAATGCCCAAAAAGGGAACTGTTTTGGAAAGTAGACAGAACTCGGTAATAAAGAATTTAAATGCTTCACAAATAATTTTAAAATTGATTGTGAGGTAAAAACATGACAATTAAGAATCATAATATAAACCTTTTAACATTTAGACAAAACTAACCAAAAGATAATAAAAGATATTAAGAACCTGAATAGAATTTTAGAAGTTATATGACAGACCATTGCTAATTAACGAATTAGAAGAATAAACAATATTAAAAATTTAGCCAAGTATTTTGGCCTAGGGCAACAGCGGAAAGAACACCAGGTGTGGAGTCAGGAATACTCATCTTCTAGCCTCAGACATCTACTAATCATGTTACAATTCCCTCAGTTTCCTCATCTGTAACATGAATAGAGTCTGTAAAATAAATAGCAAATCACTCCAGGATCTCTATCAATAAAACTACAAATGGGGTCACAAAGGTTGGGCACAATTGAAATAACTGACAATACAATTTTAGTTTTATCTAAAACATCAGGAGAACTAGGAAAGAGTGATATGCTGAAAAGAATTCTCTAAAATGTTTTTTAAACTTTTTCCTTTAAAAAAGTTTCCCTAAAAGAAATAAAGATCAGATGATTAACAATCAAGAAAAGATTAAAAAAAGCTAATGGATATTGCATAATTAAGAGATTCTTGTCATTTCAGAAAGAAGAGTTTTAAATGGTGAGGTGGGAAACCAGCCATTGAGAGTTTAAGAATAGTGAGAGAAGAGGAAGGTCCCTGTTTTAAACAACATTCTCAAAGAATTAAGCCATAAAAAAGAAGAGATGCACGATGACAGGTAATAAGAATGAAATGATTTAACTTTTCTCAAACTTTTTTTGTTTTTGTGATTCTTTTGGATACTTGCCTAACATAAAAGAAAAACAATGAGATGACCACTTTTGTTTTAATATGTGAAAATTTTAATGAACAATCCAATACATATTAGGAATATGTATATTAAATTGATATGTGCAATAAAAGGTTTATGAAAAAATAGTACAATGAATGTGCAAAATTTTGTTGAGAGTGAATTTCCAAAAATGAAAAGATACTTATAAGCATAATAAACTTCAAGGATATGAATGGCCAGGAATGTACTGAGAAAAGATGTCAATCAAAGAAGGAAAATTAAATAAATATATAAGTGGAAGCATATAATAAGCCCACATTTCCAAAAAAATATTTTTATAAACTGTGGTTCTACTTTATGTTATTATTTATACTACATTTGCAATACTTAACATTAACATTTTTAACTTTTTTTTAAATTTTGTTTAGTTAATTTATAATTTTTTTTACATGGTTACAAGATTTGTGTTTCATTCCTCTCCATCTCCCCCCTCCCGTAGTTGACATGCAATTTGATTTTTTTTTTTATAACATTACCTTCTTGAATGATGTAAACTTTTGTTGCTATGGCCAAAAAAAAAATCTACTGCCTAGTATCCAACTTTCTGGAAATGAGGCACACTAAGCTCTGGTTAGTTCATGGATAAAATAAAGTCTCTCATCCAGTTTAAACTTCAAGTTTCTGTGGTTTGTTTTTTTCTTTGGAAATATATATGCCCATGTTATAAACAAAAAAATCAAATATTAATCAGTTCATAAAATAGGGATTTGTCAGGGAAATGTTAGATGCTTTTATAAATAAAACATAGCATTCATTCATTTGTATTCATTAATAAAAACCAAAAGTTAACATAAATTCTCCTTACCTATTAAAGACTTTATATTTTCCAAGATCAAGTCACTAGTAATATGTCCAGATAAATCTTGACCCAGTTCAGCAATCAACTTTGCATAACCTTCATTCTCTTCTCTTAGTAAATTGAATTTTTGTTGCTTATAACTGAAATTAAATAAACATAATGGGTATACAATGAAAAGGTTTTTTAAAAAACAAGGATGATCCTTAATGTAATTAACTAATATAATAAATCATTACCATTACCTTCAATATTTACCCCATGACATGCAAACAGAAACAACACAAGACCCTGAATCAAATAACCTTGCCAATAATAGTTTCAGTCCACCTCCATCATCTATTATTCAGGGAAAGAATATTCAGACCCAAACAGGTAAGGTAAGTCAGGTAAAATAGCAAAGGAGTAATCACTGTGAGAAAGATTCCTCCCTTTACAGACTGAAAATCAAGTATCTTAGTAATGGCAACATACCCCAAACCATTGGGGCTTTGCCTCCAAAGTACTCTCCATTATCAAAGGATTTTAACAGTAGAAATGAATTTAAAGATGCATCATCGTAAGATTTACTGCTGTATCCTAAGGATCCCAAGACCTTTCCATTGGAGGTTACTAGAATGTGAACTCCATGAGAGCAATATCTTATTTTTCTATTTATATCTCCAGTGTTCTGCATAGTAAATGCTTAACTAACATGTAAAGTGTTTTGTAAACATTAAAGGACTGTGTGTATATATATATACACACATATATGCGCTAGCCATTATTTAAAATGTTATTTCATAGATGCATTCAAATGCTTCTAATAAAAAATTATAATATAATTACTATATAAGTTTGCTATGTTTAATTATAGAAACTTAGAAATACAGAAATAGACTATTTCTTACTAAAGAAGCAGCTTTTTCGGTCACTGGTCAAAAAACATGGAAAAAAGCTACCTTTTCTAATCTATTAAGAGCACAGACATGTTTTATAATAATAGTAAACACAAAACAGCATATTAAATTATGACTAATCTTACATTCTTTGATAAACATTCAATGTTATGTTATGGCTGACAAAATTGTTTTTCAAAAGCTAGGGGAGAAATAGTAGTTTTATCTCTAAAAGAAAATATAAAACAGTAACAAAAAATATTAATTATATTAGTTACTTAATTTATAGCTTGAAACAAATGTACATACAAGAGTTTTGTCTTGATTTTAACAGATTTCTGATTAAACTGCTGGGATTGTTTAATAAGTCCTAATGATTCCAATGTTTCTGGTTCCAAGCGCTCTTTTAAAGTTGTTTCTGAAACTAAATACTACAACAACAAAAAAGGGTAGTTAAAGCAAGTTATTTCATTATAAATATTTTTAAAACAATTCAATTTAGCCTTACCCAAAATAAGCTATTAAAATTTTTTTTAATTCAAGAAACAATTTCTAAAAAAAATGTTGCTAACTTGCAAAAGTGCTTTTTTTCCCATCTAACCTTGCTCTATAGTTCTAAGAAACTATAGCATGGGTAGCTCTGGTAAACCATCTAAGCAGATTGTGGCTAACTCAGGTTTAGGGTTACCAACAGGCCTCAAATCTATCTAGGGAAAAGGTGGATTAGAACTATTTGTTCCAATGGCCATGAAGATCACTAAAACACACATTCGAGCTAGTCACACATCAAAGAGGTCACAGTCATCATACACATCTCGAGCCATTACCAGTTATCCCAACTTTTCTTTTGCCACTAGACTTGAATGACTAGAAGAAAAAGTAAAGCCAAAAACTATACAACATCCAAATCACTACAATTCAAGCCTCCATACCATGAAGTCATTGGTCCTTTTTGAAAACAAAGGACAAATAACAGATAATCAACCAACAAAAGTCCTATTGAAGATGCCAAGCACTATACTGAGAAAATAATGGAGATGTAAAGACATAAAAATAAATCTCCAAAAATTAAAATAAAAAATTCCATTTATATGTGGAATCTGGGACAAATAGGTAGTAAAGGAGATGGTCTGGAGTCAGGAATACCTGGATTTAAATCTGGCTCGTATAACCCTAGGCAGATCACTTAATTCTGTTTGCACCATTTCCTCACTGGCAAAACTGGGTAGAGAAGGAAATAGCAAACTACACCAGTGTCTTTGCCAAGAAAATCCTAAATTAGGTCACAATGACTCAGGTACTCTAATTAACAATTATTAAGAATCAGCTGAAAAAATTAAAAATTACTTTAATAACATGTTCACAGGAAATAATCAATAAGGGAAATGTACTATAAGTATAGTAATTTGTAACTAGAGTTATAGAAGATGGAACAGGGACTGGCAAAGATTTGAAGAAGTCAGGAAGTAGAGATGAGGAAAATAATGAGGGATAGGCAATAAAAAAGGCAAAAGTAGGAAGTTCTCTTATTAGAGAAAGAGCAATAAGACCAGGGTCATTAGATCAAGGATTTTATAATGAGAAATATGAAGTGGTCAGTGGGAGGTTAGATTATGAACAATATAATATGTCCAAGAGAGTATTTTATATTTAATCCTGGAGCCAAAAATTGAGCAGCTATAAATTTTAAGGTTTCCACCAAATGAATTTTCATTTAAGAAAATAAAACATAAATAGTTTTTAGCAACAAACAATTTCTTATTATAAATATAACTATTCTAATGGAATGTCAATTGCACCTTCATATAAAAAAAAACTCTGTGGTAATGTCAGTATTTATTTTACGTAAGATGCTCTAAGGCCATCTATGTGAATTGGATGATCCTCACTATGGGCACTATAAAGTCTAACCTCTGGGAAATAAGTTATTTCTGACAGATAGAAGAACTGCCACTTTCCTGAACTAAGTTTCACTACCCTGAGAAAGGCAAAGACAAAAGACAATATCATCTAGTTTTTTATTAATTATAATCAACAAGAATTTCCCTATGCTAGGTTATTTCCATTGTTATCTTATATGCACTTTACCATATTTCAGACTCAAGAATTAACTGAATGACTTCCTGGTTAATTATGTACTAGAAGTGGGGAAAGTACTTTCAAGAGTCTGCAGGCTAAAACCCAAACCAATTGTTTGCAAAAAACTCAATGTTGATCTAGGCTAGAAAAATGACTCAAGATAATGTGTCATATCCCATAACACTTCCAGATTTTCTCATATGAGTATCATCACCTCGATGAATAAAGGAATCTGAGCTTCTTCTATCTATCCAATCAAGTTTCATCCCAACAAGTCCCATAAACATAAAAACAACCATTTTTCTTCTCAAAATTCTTGCCATATAGTATATACCACATTCTAATTCTGATGGCTTTTTGATTATAAGACATTTCTCATTCTACTGTTCTAATCACTCTTTTTTGTGTCCTGTCAACACCATTTTTCTTTTCTAAAATCATTAGATTTCTCCAAATTCACCTGAGCTATTTCACACATTTAACTTTGTCCTCAAATATCACTTTTGTAGTTTTTATGACTTCCAAACAAACCCTGGGATACCTGGACACCAGAAATATAGACAGGTTTGAGTTTTAAAAGGCCCTTCAAGAAGTGCCCTCTTCATTGGGAGAAGAGAACATTATATTCACATTATTACTTCAAAAAAGGGTAAAGATTTAAGATTGCCACTTACCAAACATGCTAATACTAATTGTATGAAATGGTCTCTTTTACTTTTTTCTTCTAAACAACCTGTCTCAATATCTAAAATGACAAAAGTAAAGAAATAAATTATTGATATTTAAGTAGCTTACTTCCTAGGAGGTGATTTGAAAACAGTAAAGACCTGTGTTGTCTCTCTGAATTTGTCCATTTTACTGGAACCAATCATAATCATAAGTGCTTCAAAAGATGAGAATAGCAAACTTTTAGAAATCTATGCGGGGAGGGGGGGGAGCAACTGGGTAGCTCAGTGGATACAGAGTCAGGCCTAGAGACTGGAGGTCCTAGGTTCAAATCCCGTCTGACACTTCCCAGCTGTGTGACCCTGGGCAAGTCACTTGACCCTCATTGCCTACCCTTACCACTCTTCCACCTAGGAGCCAATACACAGAAGTTAAGGGTTTTAAAAAATTGAAAAAAAAAAAAAGAAATCTATGCCAGGATTTTCAGTATAACTTACAGAAACCATGCCACATGTAGAAATAAACTTGGAAAATACTATGCAGAAACGGGGGACTGAAGTGGAATAAATACAACTTCTGTTTTGGTCTATCTTCAAAGTGAATGTCCCTTTAAAAAGTCAGAAAAAAGTTCTAGGTTTTAAGGCTTAGTTCAATGCAAAAAAAATTTTTTTTGGTTTTTGGGGGTTTTTTTAGGAAAAAGTAGAAAGCACTAGAAAGCAATAGAAAACTATTTTTCCTAATGGTAATGTATTTATACATGCACAGTTGTTTCTAATTCACAAATGTAAAAAATAATGATCATAAACTATGCCAAAACACACATCTAACTTTCATAGTATATTAAATTGTCTTCAGAAATGAGAATCTTAGTATCTCTCTGTGTAATCAATCTAATTCTATATTAATATCATATTTTTATCAATAAGGAATAATAATAAAAAGTTCAACTTATGTAGTTTTCTTGTAAGTAGAAATATAATTTTATACTACCTAATATGCAGAATACATCAGCGAGAATCGAGGGCACATCATCACGAAATTCCTGTTTTAAAGGATATATTATTTAGAACACTAGAATAAAACTGAATTATCATCAATTAGAATCTAATAAATTTATATAAAAGCTGTAAATCAAGATAGAAAATAAATTCATCAAAATTATAAGCTTTTGTATGGTACATGAAAACATCCAAAACATAAAAACTAAATAATTCTTTTAAAATAACATATTGATATCTCCTTTTAACATCACTTTCATTTCTGAATATTTCTCTTGTTCCTTACCATCATCCCCACCCTTAAAAAATGTAAAATCCATTAATTCTGATCCAAACAATCCACAGCAATTTATAATAAAAATTAACTTCATATTTTCTGAAATTACTACAACCTCTTTTATATTTTTAAATTTCTTTATTTTATTTAATTTAAAATTTTGATTCCTTTGATATTCTTTACCTACTTATTCCTTCAGATTAATTTTATCATTTTTTATAGTACTGTAAAGTAGTTGTTTCACAATCTCGTACGATACTAAATAATTAATTTCAGCAATGTTGTTTTTATTTTATTGACTCAGTCTAATAATGAGAATTGAAATTTCTCTGATTAGTTAACTTGAAATTTGTTAAAAGGTAGGCTAGAGCAGAATTTATTTGACTTCAACTCAAGTAATAAAAAGCAAGAGAAGCAATCATCTCAGACAAAGCAAAATTAAAAATAGACCTGATTAAGAGATAAGGAAGGAAACTACATCTTGGTAAAAGGTAGAGAATAAAATAACAGCAATACTAAACATATATGTACCAATTGGTATATAGCTTTCAAATTTTTAAAGGTGAAATTAAATGACCTAAAGAAGAAATAGTAAAACTATACTAATGAGGATCCTCAACTTTCTCCTCTCAGAAATAAAATATAAATATGAAAAAAGGTAGGACAGTGGACAGAATTCTAAAAAAATTCAAATTAGTAGATCTCTAGAGAAAAATCAAATGAAAATAGAAAGGAAATACCTTCTTTCAATGAAACATGACATCTACACAAAAACTGACCATATACTAGGGCATAAAACCTCCACAACCAAATGCAGAAACAAAAACAATGAATACATCCTTTTCAGATCACAATGAAATAAAAATTACAATAAATAAAGGGCCATGGAAAAACATCAAAAATTAACTATAAACTAAATAATGTAATTCTACAAAAGTAATAGTCAAAAAACATTTTAGAAACATTCAATAATGTCATTAATGAGAATGACAATGAGGAGACAACATATCAAAATTTATGGGATATAGTGAAAACAGTACTTTGGAAAAAATTTTATCTAGGTTCACGAGGAGGACATCATATCCACCCACAAAACAGAACTGGCTAGCAAAAAGGTATCAGAAATCAGAATCTACACAGAACTGATTTTTGACAAGACACACATGCAAATAAAGATTCACTAAGATTTTTAAATGAGGATTTTTCAAAATTAAACAAAAATGCAAGCATACTAATTCAAAGTACTGTTCTTAAAAATAATAGTTAGGGTTAAAAATCTACATTTACAAAACCACCAATAATCATATGAAAAAATATTCTAAGTCCCTCCTGATTAGAGAAATGCATAACATAACTCCTCAAAGATACTATCTCACACCTATCAGATTGGCCAATATAACAGAAAAGGAACATAATAAATATTGGGAATGTGGCAAAATTTAGTCACTTAATACAGTGCTGGTGGAGTTGTGAATTGATCCAACTATTCTGGAAGGCAATCTGGAATTGTGCTCAAAGAGCTTGAAAAGAAAGCAAGCCCTCTGTTCAAGCAATTAATACCACTACTAGATTTGTATCTCAGAGATTAAAAATATTTAAATGGTGGCAAAAAATTTGAAACTATGGGGATGTCCCTCAACTGGGGAATGGCTAAACAATATTGTGGTCATGGAAGGAATGAAGAATCGAATGATTTCAGGAAGAATTGGAAAGACTACATGAACTGATACAGAAGGAAATAAGCAAAACCAAGAGAACATTATACACATTAATTAAAACACTGAGGGATGATCAAATGCAATAGATTTTGCTACTAAGAGCAATACGAGGATCCAGGACAATTCTGAAGGACTTATGAAAAAGAATGCTATTAACATCTATAAAAAGAACTATGGAAGTAGAAAGGTAAAATGAAAAATTAAAAACATGATTTACTGCATTTTTATTTGGGTATATGATTTGGGTGGGGTTTTAAAAGATTAATACAAAAAAGAATAAAATGGAAATAGGTTTTGAGTGATAATATATTTATAACTCAGCAGAATTACTTGTCAACTCCAGGAGACGGAAAGGAAGATATAATCATAGAAAACTTATATTTGTTACTGGAATAAAGAAAACTTTTTTAAAAATAAAAATAACAATACTACCAAAATTTTACATTTGATTTTGTTTTGAAAAGGTTCTTTGTGTGGGGCAACTAGGTGGCTCAGTGGATCAAGAGCCAGACCTAGAAATGGGAGGTCCTAGGTTCAAATCTGGCCTCAGATACTTTCTAACTGTGTAATCTTAGATAAATTACTTAAACCCCAATGCCTTATTGCTCTTACTGCTCTTCTGCCTTAGAATCAATATACAATATTGAGTCCAAGAAAGAGGGTAAGGGTTTTTTAAAAAACTTCCTTGTGCACACCAAAATATTAAGATAAATAATTGTAGCAGCAAGAACCATAAATAACATAAATGTCTACAAATTTATGGTCTGTGAATGTAGATAAATATAATTACAACTTAAGGGGTATAGAGAAGCATAAGAAGAACAAAGTGAAGTACAAGTAGGAAAAAAAAATAGGTCAAGGAAGTACACCTATTTTTTAAAACTCTAATGTATGTTCAGGTAAAGAAATCAAAAATATCAATAAGTACATGAGAAAGTGTTCCAAATCTCTAATAATTAGAGAAATGCAAATCAAAACAACTCTGAGGTATCACCTCACACCTAGCAGATTGGCTAAAATGAAAGAAGGGGAGAGTAATGAATGTTGGAGGGGATGTAGCAACATTGGGACATTAATGCATTGCTGGTGGAGTTGTGAACTGATCCAGCCATTCTGGCTGGCAAATTGGAATCATGCTCAAAGGGCTATAAAAGAGCCTGCCCTTTGATCCAGCCATACCATTGTTGGGTTTGTACCCCAAAGAGATGATAGATAAACAGACTTGTACGAAAATATTTATAGCTGCGCTTTTTGTGGTGGCAACAAACTGGAAAAGGAGGGTATGTCCTTCAGTTGGGGAATGGCTGAACAAACTGTGGTATATGCGGGTGATGGAATACTATTGTGCTAAAAGGAATAATAAACTGGAGGAGTTCCAGGCGAACTAGAGAGACCTCCAGGAACTGATGCAGAGCAAAAAGAGCAGAGCCAGAAGAACATTGTACACAGAGACTGATATACTGTGGTAAAATCGAATGTAATGGGCTTCTGTACCAGCAACAATGCAATGACCCAGGACAGCTCTGAGGGATTTATGGTAAAGATGCTACCCACATTCAGAGGAAGGACTGCAGGAGAGGAAACATATAAGAAAAGCAACTGCTTGAACGCATGGGTCGGGTGGACATGACTGGGGATATGGACGCAAAACTACCACACCAATGCAACCACCAACAATTTGGAAATAGGTCTTGATCAAGGACACATGACAAAACCAGTGGAAATGTGCGTCGGCCATGGGTGGGGAGAGTGCGGGGGGCGAAGGGGAAAGTAGGAGCATGAATCATGTAACCATGTTAAAAATGATTATTAATAAATGTTTAAATTTTAAAAATAATAAAAATAATAAAAATAATAATATGGAAAAAACTCTAATGTATGAAATTTTATAATGACCACACTTTTAAAAGTAATATTGCTTGGACTCGAAACTACCACACCAATGCAACTACCAACAATATGGAAATAGGTCTTGATCAAGGACACATGATAAAACCAGTGGAAATGTGTGTGGGCCATTGGTGGGGAGAATGTGGGGGGGGTGAAGGGGAAAGTAGGAGCATGAATCATGTAAACATGTTAAAAATGAATATTAATGAATGTTTAAAATTTTTAAAAAAAGTAATATTGCCCATATAATATTGAACTAATTTGATATTAGCCTAGTTTTTCTTTCCTTCATTTTTAATTTTTTAATATTTAATTTTTCCCCAACTACAAGTAAAAACAATTTTTAGCATTTTTTAAAATTAAAATTAAAGCCTGCTCTCCATAATAGTTGGATCAATCAAATTTCACCAAAAAGGCATTAGTTTCCCAATTTTCTCATATTTCCAATATTTTGCTTTTCTGTTACATTAGCCAAGTGATACTCCAGTCTTATTTTAACTTATTTTTCTAAACCTGAGTGATTTAGAGCATTGTTTTCATGACTAGACGGATTTGATTTCTTTTATTTTTCTGAAAACTGTCCATATCCTTTGACCATTTATTAATTGGGGAATAATATGTTCCTATAAATTTCATTCAGTTCTCTATATATTTGAGAAAAGAGGCTTCCTAGTTGTTATGTGGTTTTCCACAGGTAAACTAAAGATGTGTGTTATTCTATAAATAATTCCCATTTGATCAAAGAACATGAAGCTTGACATCTTGTGATACTAGAATGATTTTTCAATGTAAAATCAACTGTTATTATGGTCACTTCGGTAAGAAAATTATTTCTAAGAACTGTTACTGAACACTAAAATTATTCTTTATCTTACCCTCTGCGCAAGATGTAAGAAAAACAAATTATAAATACTCACAATAATATCGCTGAGAACATTAGCTGCTTGGTCATGCTTTAGATTTCCTTGTATGACATGACATGAGAGCTCATAGAAAGCCTGCTGAATATCTAAAAGGGGAAAAAACAGGCAGGTTAATCCCACAATACTTAAGGTTTTCTGTCCTACATTTCCATTAACATATATACTAAAACTCAATACAGAAAAAAACATTGGTTTAAGAGGAAGTCTTTCACTGAACATATAGAAAAAAATTTAACAAATATTTAGGCTAGAAGAGGAACTGCTAAGAAATTGAAATATCACTTCTCTATATTCATTTTATTTCTCTTAAAACTGTAATTTCCAATTTTTCTTTTTCCTTATATATACTTCTGTTACCTCTCTGATGCTCCACCATTCAGTCATAAAATTTCTTCAGGGAAAAAAAAAGTCATTCCTAGTGACCCAAGAGTACTACAGCTATTTAGAGTTCCCAACTAAGAAAGAATCTCAGAGACCTGTTTGTAGTTCTTTAATCACACTGATCAATAGTTATCAATTTTGTTAGTAATTTCCAAGTATACCTGAGGGTTATTTTGTTCAAGAGTCTTTTTGAATTCCAATTTAACTTTTCTCCTCAAATATTGGAAATTTCCTCTCTTTATTGTACATTTGAAACTATTACCTCCGAAATTTTGTAAATGCATATTCCGGGGGAACAGACATAAAAGTAGAGTAGAATTTAATCCAGGACTCTTAACAATTACTCCATAAAAATCTAGAAAATTAAACAAAACCAAGTCCTAACAAATGTCTTTTACAACACAAAAATACCTAAAAAGCAGGAGGAATAAAAACAGAAAAAAAACTAGAGGCCAATTTCCCTATTGAATACTGATTTCTAAATTATTAAATACAATCCTAGGAAGAAAATTCAGCTATATGCCAAGACTGCTGGACTGGTTCAATAGGAAAAGGATCAGCATAACTGGCTATTATCAATAACAGAAAAAACAAAAATCATATGATTATAACAACAGATGCAGGAAAAAACTTTTGACACAGTAATAAATGGACCTTTCCTTTAAATGATAAGAAGTATTAGCTAAAACTTTCAAAAAGCATCATCTTTAACAACTATAAGCTAAAAGCACTTCCCACTAAGGTCAGGGAATGAAGCAAAGATGTCCATATACAATAGCAAAAGGAAAAGAAAAAAAAATGAAGGAATTAGAATAAGCAATAAGGAACAAAACTATCATTCTATGCAGATTATGATTATGTATTCAAAGAATCCTAGATAATCAAATAAAAATATTATAAAAGAAATAACTTCAGCAAAGTTGAAGTATATAAATTAATAGATATAAATCATCATTTCTATAATTACCAACAAAGATGAGATCGGGGGAAAAAAGGAGAAATCCCATTTAAAATAACTACAGACAGCATAAAATACACATTAAGTCTACCTGACGATACAAACCCAAGAACTATATGAACACAATTAAAAAATACTTTTCACACAATAAGATGGAAAAATATTAATTTCTCATGGATAGGTTGAGCCAATACGATAAAAATGACAGTGCTCCCCACATTCACTAATCAGTGAATATTCAGTGCCATACCAAACTACTTAAAAAAAAAAAAGTTTTTAGAGCTATAAAAAACCAACAAAATTTATCTGGGAAAACAAAAGGTCAAAAATATCAAATGAATCAATTAAAAATTATAAGGGAAGGTGAGCCTAGCCCTATAAGTTAAAGTTTGATAAATCCAAAGAACCCCAATTTCTGGGAAAAGTACTCACTACTTTACAAAAACTGCTGAGGAAACTCAAAACAGTCAAAATCCTAAGATCAAAATAGGTATATAATTTAGACATAGAGGATGATAACAATAAGCAAATTAGGGGAGGGAAGAAAAATGCCAAGGGAAAAAAATCAAAGCTAAGGAAAATGTAGAAGCCTGTGAGAAACGGAGGCAACTTACCCAAAAACAGTCCTTAAAGAGCCTAACTGAATAAACAAGGGCAAAAGTTAAAGCAGAGCAAGATGAAAATCCAGATCAACTAAGAAAACAGAATATGATGCCAACTAGTACCTCCACCAACTAGGCCAAGAACAACAGCATTAAGAAATTATACAAGAAAGGAGATCCTAGTCATAAGGCTTTATAATCATAAACATGGAAGCAACAAAAAAAACAGACTGTTTAAAAATATTTATATTCATAAAAATGAACTCATTTTGGCAAAATATGACAAAAGGGACAAAAGACAAACTGATTTCAATATTTACAGACAATTTATATAAAATATTGATAAGCAAAACAACAGCCTAAATAATTTAAGATAAAAGTAAAATAATTATTAAAAATACATTTAAAAACCTGTAATAGGAGACATCAACCTATTGGTTAAAGAACTAAATATAAGAATTTAAGTATATAAAACTTTAAAATGCAGAAAAGCAAAAGTATCAAACACATCTTTAGCCCACAATGCAATACATAAATAAAGAAATTTAAGACATAAATAAAGAAATGCTGAAGAAACTATTAAAAAGTGAAGACTAAATAAATAATTCAATAGGAAAGACTGAAGAAAGAAGTATCAAAGAACATAATCATTAACAAAATAAAATATTTTTTAAAATGCATCCAAAAAAGTAAATCAAACTTTTAATAAATGGGAAAAAAACTAAAAATGAAAAAAACAGTAGTTAGAAGGCAAATAAAAAAATTTTAATAAGATCAGAAGTTGGGTTTTTTAAAGGCCAATAAAAGTGATATTTCATTAGATATTTTTAAAAGGAAAAAAAACAAATTACCCAAAACCAAAATAACAAAAGTTTAATTCACAACAAAAGAAAAAAGAAACAAAGGCAATTATAAGCAACAATTTCAATCAATATGTCAATAAAAAAAATTACCACCTAAATGAAATGGATGTACATTTACAAAAATATTAAATTCTCAGAAAACAAATCAAGTAGAAAACAAAACAATCTCAGAAAAAGAAAATAAACTAGTTTTATGTGACCTACAAAAGGAAAAATCTGAGGACCAAGTGGATTTACCAGCAAATTCTATGAAACATTTAAAGAAAAATTAAGTCTAAAGGTACAAAAGTAATTTTAGAAAATAAGGGAAGGCACTACCAAATTCTTTCAATACTTCAATAATTATAATAATCTTGATACCTGCACCAAAAGATTTTTTCTCAAAAGAAACCAAAGATTAAATATGTCTAACAATGATGCAAAATTTTTTAAATAAAATATTACCAAAAATAGAAACACACAAAGATATCACCAAGACCACATGGGATTCATTCCAGTTTCAAGAAATATATCAATATAGCAGACCAGAACAATAAAAATCATGACTATATGATTAAAAAATTGTTCCATAAAATATGACAACCAAAGATGTTTTGTTTTGTTTTGTTTTTTTAAACCCTTACTTTCCGTCTTGAAGTCAATACTGTATATTGGCTCCAAGGCAGAAGAGTGGTAAGGGTGGGCAATGGGGGTCAAGTGATTTGCCCAGGGTCACACAGCTGGGAAGTGTCTCAGGTCGGATTTGAACCTAGGACCTCCTGTCTCTAGGCCTGACTCTCAATCCACTGAGCTACCCAGCTGCCCCCAACCAAAGATGTTTTAAAAAACACAGAGGAGGAGGAGGTCCTAGGTTCAAACCTGGCCTCAGCCACTTCCCAGCTGTGTGACCCTGGGCAAGTCACTTGACCCCCATTGCCCACCCTTACCAATCTTCCACCTATGAGACAATACACCAAAATACAAGGGTTTAAAAAATTAAAAAAAAAATTCTAAAAAAAAAAACACAGAGGAATGAAACTTTCCTTAATAATAAGTAATATTTTTATAAAGTGACCATATCACTTTATAAAAACTAGATCTTTCCAAGATCAGAGGAAAGCAGATTTTTTATTATCATCATTATTCTTAGACTAAGTACTAAAATAGTGATGAGGAAAAGAAATGGAAAAGCATCAGCAAAGAGGAAATAAAATTATCACTTTTTGTAGATGAAATGATATATGATTTTATGTTTATAATTATAATCAATTTATGGATATATGATTTCTTAGAGAACCCTAGAGGATCATCTAAAAATTTACTGTAACAATAATGCTGGCAAAGTTTTAGGATAAGCAAGAGATAGTTATTCTACTTAAAAGAAATAGAGACTATAAAAATACTTGGGAGTCAACCTGCCAAGAACTACAAAGGAATAATACTAAAAAATATTTTTAAAAAAAGACAAAAAATAAATAACTTTGAGAAATATATATTATATATTACCATTTACCAAAATAAACATTCGGTTAGTTAAAAATTTAACAAAAATTTACATGGAGAAAAAAAATCACTAATCTCAAGGGAAATGATAAGAGGAGTACCAGAAGAAAGGATCTATGATCACTAAAGCAAAGAAACTGGTATCTGGCTTTTCAAAAAATGTGTAAGAATAAGTTCCAATTCTCAAATGACAATTGGTAGTTATTTACCACCCTATGAAAAAAATCTCCAAATCACTCATAACTAGAAAAATTCAAATTAAAGTAATTCTGACTTTGAAGATTTTTTACACCAATCACAAATATCAGACTCACAAAATTAACAAATAAAAGCAACCAAAGAATGTTGTAGATAAAATGCCTGTAATATGTTAAGCATATAAACACTTTTTCTTTCTCTCCTTAAATCGAATGGTGCTGGAATACTGGAAATCTGGAAAAATCCATTCTGGAAAAAATGTGGAACTCAAAAAGCTATTTAACTATGCACTTGTTGACTTTACACATACTATTAAACCTGTATTTCCAAAGATTAAAGAGAAAAAGATATGTAAAAATGTTGTTATGAAATAACCTACCTCTAAAAGTCATATTTTCATGGCCTTTATTTTCACTAAGCACACGGCATAACTTCAGACTGAAATAAAACAAAATTCATATCAGTTATTAAAAAAACTAATATCTCAGGCCTTGTACTTGACAAGTTAATTTTAAGACTATTTTTAAGTTTAAAAGATTAAACGTATGTTAGAAGTCTCCAAATATTTTATTAAAATAATTTTTTATTTATATAGTATAATTTTCCTCCCTTCCAGAAAAGCATTCCATAAATAAATACCACATATATTGAAGCAAACTAAATCACACATTGATTTTTATACATCAAAATATACTTTATTTCTGAACCTACTTACCAATGTGTAGAAGGGAGGGCAGTTAGATTGTGTACTACCTAGACAGCATGCCACGCACCGTCTGGAGAACCTGAGTTCAAATATGATCTCAGACACTCCAGCTGTACCTCCTAGTTCCCTCCTTTCCAAACTACGTTGCATTTCAATTGTTTATTGTTTATTGTTTTTATTACTTATTAATTTTGTTTTGTCTTATTTGATTTTAATTTTATTATTTATTAATTTTGCATTTACATTTCTCATATTAGTTATTGCTAAATTAAAATGTAAGATCTTTGCAGTTTTCATTTTTTTGAATTTAATATTCCTAACAGGACCTTACAAATCATAGACACTAAATGAATACTTGATTGAATTACTGACGCTCCACAAACAGGAATACTGGAACATTTCACTAACTGGATAAATACACTTCAATCTTGAACCTATATTGTTTTCTATAAGTGCCAAATGCTTTTTGCAAGCACCTATCTGTCTGTCTTATTTCTTATCTGATATTTATTGTTACTGAAATGATGGTGTCATTGAAAAGGATGTGTTTTCCTATAGTAATATTTTCAAGAAATCTTAAAAGATTTTGGTAGTATACACCTTGTCATTCATTGCATTTCATCTCATGAAACTATGTGCTAGAAAGTGGCATAGGGCAGAGAGTGCTAGGTGGGGTCAGAATGACTCATTTTTCAGAGTTCAAATTTGTGTGATCCTCAGCAAATCACTTTTGTTTCTAAGTTTCCTCCTCTGTAAAATGAGCTGCATAAGAGCTTGGCAAGCTATTCCAGTATTTTGCCAAGAAAATCCCAAATAGGATCACAAAGAGACACAACTGCAAAAAACAAAAATACTAGGCACTACAGTAAGAGTTTGGGATTAATAATAATAGCTATTGTTTATATAGTATTTAGTACATGGCAGACAATGTACTAAGTCCCTTACAATTAATTTCTCATTAGGTAAGATATAAACAACTTTTACATATAAATTACCTGAGGTAGCCAGATGACTGACTTGATAAAGGTGACAGAGTTAGATATTAAATGAGTTTAGATTTAAATTTAAATTCATGTCTTCTTGACTCTCCATTTTTATTATCATATAATAGCTTTTCCTTTCAAATGGCACATCAAGTAATTCAGTCTATAATTATCTCTCAAACTGTTTATTTTTGTATTCTTAGACTTAGTGTCTTCCTCTTGGATTTCCATATTGTGTTAAGTATTAAAAAATTCTTAAAGTTGGTTTGCTAAATAGATATAAAAGGAAAGAAACTAAAAGTGAAAAAAATGTATTACCTCTGGCAGTTAATACTAAATAAAATGGTAAGATTCATCTGGCTTTAAATTTTCTTTTAAATTTGAACTGTAGTCCGTGTTCTAGGTTTTAATCTAGTTTAATCAAATCATACAAAACTATTACTTCTTTAAGAACTAGAAATTTTTATTGTTAGTAAGTCAAAATAGTTTAGTTAAAAGTTATAAAGAGTATATTAAGATTAGTTTTATCTAGAAGTACCATGATTCATTTTTACCAATCTAGAGAAAATTCTTTCAGTGGAACATCCTTTTTACAAGTATGCAATATTAAGCTGTCAATGGAAATCTTTATACTTTTTTTAAGTAGTGAAGAATAATTATGAACTGAAAAACAAAATTTTGAAGGAATTCTTTGGTAGAATATTCATTTATTTTACTTTTTAAGGCAATTTTTAGGCTTTTTTAGTTTTAAATCACAAAATAGTAAATGTTTGTAACTGATCTTTTAATACAATGTGTTTTGTAATAGTTAAATTTGTTGGTATACATTAAATTTTATTTTTTTTAATGATGCTGCAATGATTAAAGATTCGGTAATCAAAATAGTAATTAGTGAAGTGTTCGCATATTTTTAGTATATTACATTTGACATTTTTTATTTTAATTTAGTTCTTGAATATATTTGAAAAGGTGTTACTGCAGTTTTATTAGGATGCTACCTAGTAAAATGTGTTTATTTTTTTAAATGAGTGATTTCTCGATATGCTCGGTATTTTACTGAAAAGACCATTTTTACAAAAAAAAATACTTGTTACATTATTTTGTTTGACGAAAAATTATGTTAATATCTACTATTTGTGTTTAAATTAATTTTAAATGTCTAATTTGACGTCGTTTTAGTTATTTAAGTTTAAATGCCTTTTGGTAAAAAGCTTTTTTAAATATTTTAACTGACTTTCTACAAAGTTTTTTTTCGTTTTTTCTTCACGTAACAATAATGTAGGCAAATGTTTTACAATATTTTTGTAAAGGGGAGGCAGTTTTTCTAGAAAAAGAAATCCAGTAAGATGATTAGTTTTGAAAATATTACGGAGTTCGCCTCTAACCCAGAAAAGGCGGCCATTAATAACGTACTACCGGCCCAAAATTCATCATTTTAAAACGTTTCACAAACCCTCCCTTTCAGACATATAGCTGTTTTGGTTTTGTTTTTAAGAAAGCCCCCCACTCCTCACTCACTCACAATTCGTTTTTTCCCGATTTCTCCCAGCTCGTTATCCACTCCGCCGGGACCATCGCCGCAGCCATTTTCCTTTTGGATTCCGGAACCCACATTTGCGCCGGATGTTAATACCTGAAAGGTCAAACATACACAGTATTCTGGGAACTTGTAGTACTTCCTTCCACGGTTTAAAAAAAAAAAAAAAAAAAAGCACAAAGCCTTACTTTCATGTACAAATTTTTACTTGCCCAAGTAAAACTTACTGTTTGTCCAAAATTAATCTTAAATCTTTAGTGCAGTATTCTTTTTGAAAATAGGAGTAATTATCTTAGTTGTAGCAATATTCGTAGGATATTTAGGTATCCAAAAGAAGAAAATCGGTATTCTCTCGTGTAATTGGACACAGTAGTAACTGGACACAGCTTACAAAAAACAATATTATAGTTGCCTAAAATCTATATACTTCTTTCAAGATACGCACGTATTCAGAGAGAGATAAGGTATGCCCTTCATATAATAATAATTAAGAAAATTATTTACATGATGAACCTATAGCAATATTAGTAAACATTTAGCATAAAACCCAAGAACTTCGTTGTTGGCATTGCAAACAAGTAACCACAAAATGTAGATTTTGACCTTTGCGGGTTTATATTAAACTCAACTGTCGAGGATTAGTGGGCATCATGTTCTATTAAGATGGAAAATAATAATCAAATGAAAGAATACTTGATTTTAAACCACAATTGTTTTCTATTAGCTTAATAAAAGAGCTTCAGGATTCTCAAAAAGAAAGAACTTTTTTTTTTTTCATTAAAAAGTTAAATTAAATCTTTTTAAAATCACGTAAGCTTTTCAGATTCTGTTGCTTCCAGTCAAGAGATCTGGTGACTTAAAAAAAAAACAACTAATAACTGCTTTTTTTTTCTCTCCTCATCCTTTCCTTTCCTTTGATTTCCTTAGGACTATCTCTTGCTCTGGATGGTTCTCTTTCTACCATCAATTTTTAATCCATGTTGATCCCACCCATCTTACATTTTTCATCTTTAAAAGCATTTTCTTCCTTTTTTTACTTTTTTTTTGTCATCCCTAGTATATTTCTTTTGTGTCCCTTATTTTTTCATCTTTTTTGTCCTATCATCTTTTGGCTTTTTTTCACTCTTTACCATGCAATTCAGCCTCAGCAAAAATAGATGGAATCTTTTCCTTTTTCTTTCTCCTTACCAGCTTTTTCTTTTAGTTTGATAATTTTGCAGGGGCCTCTTGACTTTCCCATCAGTCAGTCAAAACATTTATTTAAAACTTACTTTGAGCCAGGCACTCTGTTAAGTGCTGGAAATATAAAGAAAAGCAAAACACTCCATGTGCCAACAGCTCACAACAACAAGCAAATAAACGTATTATTATATATAGGGTAAATACAAATAATTAGTAGAGGAAATGCATTGTAATCGAGGACTGAAAAAGGCTTCTTGTAGAAAGTGGAACTTTTGCTTGAGTTTAAAAGCAGCCAGGGAAGCTAGAAGATAGAGATGCAGAGGGAGAATATCATAAGACTCAGGGACAGCCAGACAGAAATGTAAAATATTTATGATTTCAGAAAAATCTGGAAAGACTATATGAACTGATACAAAATAAAGTGAGCAGAACCAAAAGAAGATTGTACAAAGTGATAACAATATTCCTTGATGAACAACTGCTGGAATCTGAATGCAGAGTGAATATGCTACATTTTATTTTGTTTCTTTTTCTTTTTTTTCAAATTTGAGATCTCTTCCACAAAATTACTAATATTTTTTAAAGTTTTATATTATTACAGATGTAAAATCTATATCAGTTTGTTTTACTCTCTCAAAGAAGATGAAGACCAGTGAGGGAGTGAAAAAGAAGGCTCAGAAGGGAGAGAATTTGGAATGTAAAACTTTTTTTTTAATGTTTTACTAACTGAGGAAAAGAAAAAATTTGTTTGCCTTGTCCCCTACCACACTTTTTTTTTTTAACTATTTATTGCATGAGAGAAGAAAATCCTTCAGAGCCCAGCCAAGAAAGCAGAATTAAATAGCTTTGCTAGAGTTAGGCTTAGGCTTAAAGGGCTTAGGTTTAGGCTTAGGGAAATTGCTTTTGAATTTATTCAAATTCAAATTTTGAATAAATTCCAAAAATGAATTTAATGTTGTCTTCTATCACAGCCAAGGAATAATTCTAATGAAGTAACCAACAGAGGTGTAGCCAGACAAAAGGTGACTTGAGATCCATAGTTCCCTAAGAAGAAATGATACTAATGCAGACATTTCAGAGTAGTAAATTGCACAAATCACATAGGTTATCCTAATTTTTATGCCTCACTGCTAGACTTTGATAAGTTTGTGTTTGTCCTTCCTTGTGGACACAGTATGGTTTGGTGAGGTTGTATCCTGAGTTTATAGATGGGCTCCTAGATGAGTTATCTTTGCTTTGCTTTTTAAACCACACACACAAATGTTTAAAAATTTGCTTTTACATATAATAATTGAAAATTTAAAAAAATTTCAAGGCTACACTATCTCTACAATATTACTGTCAGGGAGAAAGTGAAAGCCCTGAACTATTCATATAGGGGGTTGTGACTACAATTCCTCATTGAAAGATTATTATTGGCTTGCCAGAAATTCTTTTATTCATTTATTTTATTTATTTTTATTCTTTTTGTGTCCATTTGTGAGCCAGCTCTCACCTGTGGCTGAAATCAACTGTAAGCATGCACAGCACCCATACCCTGGTGTACCATTGTGGAAGATGACTAAATCCTAGTTGAGGATAACTGATAAGCCTCAAATTCTTAAGTGAGATATGTGGAGACTTCTCCCAATCAGAATGTGTGAATGAGAATAGAAATGAAGGCAACACTAAAACAGCTATCGTGGAAGGCTTAGGACATGGTCAAATATCAAAGACATCAAGGTCATCATTGCATTTTGGGCTATCATAGTTGTACTAGCTGACAACTTTACAAAACTCTGTTTTACTTACGTATAATTTATGTACGAGTCAAGAGACCTTGGTCAAGCCATTTTATTATTTCACAGTGATTACAAATAAAATTACAAATGTTTTATAATTACTATCTCATTTTATTATTTCACTCCTATCTCAAAAATCCTATGGCAAACAGCAAGTGGTGAAGCAGCCAAAGCTAATACCAGTACATGTCAAAAGCAGGCCTTGAAATCAGTCTTCTTGGCTTAGAATGGCCTATATGACTGTTAACCTTCATTTTTTCTTTCAAGTGAGGAATCAAAAGCTTTATAGAGTTCCATAGGGGTTCTCCCTCTTTTCTCTTTCTCCTACATTAGACACCACTGGTGAAGGAGAATAAAATTTTAATATGTAAAGGTAAGAGAAGGTATTTTTAAATTAACATATCTATGCATTTTCAACCTGTAAAAAAAATAATAATGTAGGAAGTCACACAGAGATGCCCTGGGACTTCCACTGAACTACATAAAGAGGGGAGTGATTAGTCTTTTGGAAAGGAGAAAGTAACACCCAGATTTCTTGAGTTCACAAAAGCTTGGGAAAGATGGTTCTTTAGCTTTGCTTTTCCTCTTTAACTTATAATCCTTAAGCAAAGAAGATTTGTTGGCATTAGACAAGTTGTCTGAAAATAATATCAGTATAAATCTGTTAACATATATTCTGTTGCATGCAATATTCATTTGTAAATTCCTCAGAGAAACAATAGTACTTGTAGTTACAAAATTCTAAAAAACATATCTCTGAATAAACAATAATATTATTGGAGAAATATTTCTTTCTTGAGTTCATGTGGTAGGTAACTAATACTAAAATTGATTTACTAAAACACAAAATAAAATAGGTTTTATTATGTTTAAGCACAAGTTCAGAGAAAAAATAAACTAGAACTCTTATTAAGAGTTTGGGTAAGGCTTCTTGAAAACAAAATTATATCAGAGTGCCAGAGAAAAAATTCTTTGCTATAGTGTAGTCTCATATTCTTTTAACCTATAAAAATTGAAAGAGAAATTCATAATCCCATGCTTTTTTAATGTCATAAAAATGGAATACATTTAGTTCAGTTATAATTCCATAGATCCTCTAAGGAAACAAACTCAGTAAAAAGTCTTCACTTAATTTTATCATTCGATGGAATAGATTTTTGCGAAGTTAATATTAAAAAGAAAAGTCTACTAATCTATGAGAAATAGTATAATAAACTAAAATGAAAGGAAATGTATTTCTATAATAATATTTTGTAATTCATTAATAAAAAGTATATGGCATTTACACCGTGCAAGTACTTTACTAAGTACTTTACAATTATCTCATTTGATTCTTACAACTTATCCGGGAAATTAGTATTATTATCCCCATTTTATAGATCAAGAAACTGAGGCAGACAAAAATTAATTAACTTGTCTAGGGTCACACAGTGTAGTAAGTAACTAAAGTAGGATTTGAAGGCAGGTCTTCCTAACTCCAGCATTCTAGCACACCACTGAGTTTTCTTCCTCTTACCTTCTTCTCTACTCTTCCTTCTAACTCTTTTTTCTTTCTTTCCTTTTACCTTCCTCTTTTCTTTTTGTACTTCCCTTCATTTTCTTATTTCCTCTTTCAGTGCTGTGTTAGTAAATCTCTGGCAGCTGACTTTCAAAAAACAAATGTTCCCAGGACACAGTTTTTAAGTTTAAATTTAATAATTTAATTATTAATATTTTATTCAATTTAGAGGACACAATTGACAAAGCAATAAGTCCACCACTCAGTTGCAGGGTTTGCTCCTTTCTGATGTATAAATGTTCACACTGAAAAGTCAGTAAACTTCAATAAATGTTTTTAGAAGGGAGAGAAGGAAGACTAATCCACAGATTATTTCCCAATAGTAAGTTAGAGGGAGTAGGATGAAGAGCTAGGTCTGGAGTAAAGTTCAAATTTTATTTCAGATACTTCCTAACTTTATAACTTTGAGCAAGTCCTTTAATCTTCCATTCCCCAGTCTTTATAGTTCTTCTCCATCAGTATCCATGCTAACATGATTTTAAGAAAAAACATAAGTATTTTTTTAAAAAGTTAGGAGAGCCAAAACTAGGTAAAAGTTTACCAAACAGTTAAACTTGTTTCTAAAAGAACCCTTGAAAAGTTTGTAAGAAAATACAGATAAGGTAAAGACTAAAAAAAAATTTGTATTTAGATACATGAAGAATTATAACATTTTCACAGGCTCTGAACTTTTTAATTATAATAAATTCAGCAAATCCCCAATTCAGTGGTATCTTGAAGACTTATTAATATGTATGTCACACAATTAGGTGTAGGGAAAATCAATTAATTAGGCCAACCAATAAATGAAGTGACCTCTCTCAGAAATCAAAAATGTGAAGGAAGCATATCAGGCAAATGAATATAAATCTAGGTCTATCTACCCAACAAAATATTACTGGGTTCTTCCCTGACAAAAGAAAAGTAATTCTGATTGGTGGACAATAGTCTGTTTTGATTACTTCATTATGGAGGAAGGCAGAAGTGTCATCTAAAGAAAGAGATCTGATCATGAGATGTTCCAACCACCTCTTGAAAAATGGGAAGAGAAGACTTCCCTGTTACTTCTGACTTAGTTTCTCCTTGTGAACAAGAATACATGAGTTGTATTTGATAGCTTGAACTAGCTTAAGTTGGCTTCTGTCAGAAAAAAATTACCTTATAGAGTATCATTAATCAATAAGCATTTATTGCTTACCATTCAATTTATCATCCCTTTGATAATTTTCATATACAAATATATAATGTCAATGGATTGAGCTTCACAGCTAATCTCTAGGGGATGCACTTCTAATATTCTGTGATCCTATGATATATCGGAAAGAGAGGGGGTTTCTAAGTGATTCAAGTTTGCTTCAAGGTAATATTTTTTCACAGAATCTTTACTTTCATTTCCATTAATAAAAGTATGTTAGTTTTTAATGATGAGCCATCTTATAATGACAAGGATTTGAGAGATAAAAACTTTCTTTTGCAGATCTTCATTAATTGTAGTTATGGAAGAGGCTGGAACTGAACACTCTCATAAATTGACTAGTTTCATTTATACATGGATTATTTTTCCTGAAGAAGCCTGATGGCTGTTAGAAATAGTA
The DNA here is from genome assembly GCF_016433145.1 of Gracilinanus agilis. Lineage (NCBI taxonomy): Eukaryota > Metazoa > Chordata > Mammalia > Didelphimorphia > Didelphidae > Gracilinanus > Gracilinanus agilis. The sequence goes on along the minus strand of NC_058136.1, from coordinate 78,491,214 downwards.
CTGCTTATGAGAGGGGTCCTTCCATTTCCAGGATTCTTCTCAAACAGAGCTAACCTACACCTATCCATGGAAATTGGTTGGCAGTTCATATTGGTAGTAGGTAGTAGGGATGTTAATCCCCTTCATGAGATCTTCTATAATGGTAGCAGGCTGGACATTATGCCAAACTGGCAGCTTTCTTCCACCCAAACAAAAGAAACATAATTAAAGAAGTCCAGACATAAAGTTGGTAGGAATAAAACATTCAGAGAGGTTATAAGCAGGTTTTTTTCTGTCTTTAACAACAAGAGAATATTCTTTCGGTAAATCCATTTTGCTGGACTTTATTTAATTTATGTGTTTAGGATATTCTTTGGTTGAGAAAAATCATCAAGTTGGGGACATTAGATTTCTAATTGTCTTTTAATATTTTATTTTTCGTTATATGTGTATTATAGTTTATATTGAAATAAAGCAAAACTTCTAGTATAATTTCCCATATGATAGTTTATTTGGACTAGTTATTGTTAGATCATTTGCTAGGAAACCAGAGTCATCTTGTGATGTCATAGCTATGTAACTAGAGCACCATTATGTTCTAGAACTGTTTTATTCAAGTTCACTGTAAGGGGCAGTTGAATCTGCTTGATGCTAAGTGGCAGGTGGTTGAATATGAACACTGATTACTTATAATGGCTGAGAAAAGTAATCAGAAAAAGACAGAAGGATCTGAAATGGCACTTTCTTTATCAGAAACTCAAGATCTCTCTCCTCAAGATAGAACTATTGGCTCAGAAATGTGCATTAGTTCAATCCTTTCTTCGGCTACTCCAGTGTGTGAGCAGACATCTGGCGACTCCGATTTGAGGTCTCTGATTGAAGAAAATGCTTTTCAGGCTTTAACTGAGAGACCTTTAATAAAAAGACCTCGCTTTACATTGTGTGATGTCGGCTCAGTAGAAGACAATGATTTTCTCTCTCTCACCTTCCCGAAAAAACTTTGGAAAATAGTTGAAAGTGAACAATTTAAGTCAATTTGGTGGGATAGTGATGGGACTTGTGTAGTGATTGATGAAGAACTCTTTAAAAAAGAAGTTTTAGAAAGAAAAGGTCCCTTCAGAATATTCGAAACAGATTGTATGAAAAGCTTCATTCGACAGCTTAATCTTTATGGCTTTAGTAAAATGAGACAGGATTTTCAAAGATCTGCTTCCCTTGCTGATTTTTTGGCAGAAGAAAAAGAAGTATCTGTTTTAAGCAAGGTAACTAAAAATAATTTTTATAATTTTATAATTATAAATTTACATAATTAATATAATAAAATACAATATTATATGAATGTAAAATGTTAATGTTTTTAAATTAACTATAAAGAAAATTTTCTAAGAAAATATTTTTATTGTTAAAACTCTTTTCAGAAGTTATGTTTACTGTCAATGTGTAATTATTGTAATACTATCTATCATTTTAATCCTTTTTTTGTTTGAGGAAAAAGAATTGAGTGGTGTTTTTTTTTAAACCTGATTTTCTGTCTTAGAATCAGTATTAAGTACTGGGTCCAAGGCAGAAAAGTGGTAAGGCAACAGGAGTTCAGTGACTTGCCCAGGGTCACCCATATAGGAAGTATCTTAGGTCAAATTTTTGAACCTAGGACTTCTGTGTATTGGAAGAGTGGTAATGGGGGTCAATGGGGGCAATGTGTGGGTCAAGTGACTTGCCCAGGGTCACCCAGCTGGGAAGTGTCTGAGGCCAGATTTGAACCTAGGACCTCCCATCTCTAGCCCTGGCTCTCAATCCACTGAGCCACCCAGCTGCCCCAACAACTAATGTTTTTATATAAACTAGCCCATTGACTAAAAAAAGAATAATTGTTAGGTGAAAGTTAATTTGTTATAATATTGTGAATTTCACACCCTAAGGTATTCTAAAGTATTTTAAATGTATGATTGATCCTGTTGATATATAGCATTTTTTATTTTAAAATTCTAAAATAGGGGGTAGCTGGGTAGCTCAGTGGAGTGAGAGTCAGGCCTAGACAGGAGGTCCTAGGTTCAAACCCGTCCTCAGCCACTTCCCAGCTGTGTGACCCTGGGCAAGTCACTTGACCCCCATTGCCTACCCTTACCACTCTTCCACCTATGAGACAATACACCGAAAGTACAAGGGTTTAAAAAAAAAATCTAAAATAATATAAAAATATATTAGTAATCCAAAAGTTTATATCGTGCTTGACTCTACTCTTAAATAAAAATTTTTTTAATTATTCTTATATTTTGGAAAGTTTTATTCTTGAAATTTTGTCAAAAACACTAGTAGTAAGATTTTTTGCTACAAATTATATCATTGTTTGCTTTGTCAATATGGAAATAACTTTTTTTTCTTTCTTTTTAGTTACAGTTCTACCATAATCCTAATTTTAAAAGAGGCTATCCTCACCTTCTTGTGAGGATGAAGAGAAGGGTGGGTATTAAAAATGCATCTCCAGTTCCTTTCTCATTAGATCAAGATTTCGGTAAGAGTTGCCTCAAAGTAGAGGGAAATCTAGATAATCAAAAATCTGACTTAGTTCCTGAATCTAGTGGAAAGAATGTATTTTCTACTTCTACAAATTCAAATGTGCAAAAATCTATACTGAGGAAGCTTGCCACTAGTAAGAAACTTACTGGCACAACTACCCGAATTAGAAGTGGTTTTTCTACCCCACCAGCAACTTCTGTGAGACCATCAGAACATATTGTTGCAGATCAGAATGCTAGGCTGAACCAGTTGACTCCTTTTCATCTCCCTCAACATAGTACCCATACTCAAGTGAATACTCGGGACATAGATTCCAGTACAGCTACATCTGCCACATCTCTTTATAGGGTTATTCCTCCTGTTCAGAATAGTCCATTTGGACCAATGATGGGACTTCCTACTTTTCCAACAATGTACCCTGATTTACCAGCAATGCAGGCTCACTTAGCTAGCCTGCTGCCATTTTGTAACCCATGGTTCTCAATGCCTATGATAGCTGCTGCATCAGCTATCTCAATGTCTAGAGCTTCACATCATAACCGAACCCCTTCATATCATCATTGCCCTAACTGCAATTGTTCTTCAAGCAATGTTCCATCTGCCAAAGGGGCTCCTAAGGGTAATGATTATGCAGGATACCAAAGATAAAAAAAAAAGCAAGTCTTTTTTTTTTCCAAAAAATGCTGATTGCTGAAAAATTATGTAATCCTGCAACTATTTTATGACGAATAAAGTTAATTGTTCGTTTTTGTTTTTTCTCTTTTTAGTATTGCAAAATGTCTAGATTACTTTTAATCATGTAAATTTAAAATTTAACAGGAAGAAGAGTTTTTTTTTAATTATTGATTATTTACAGTTGTATCATTAATTTGAGTATAAGTTTATTTCACCTTCAATTGTTTTACTAGGATAGTTTGGTTATACGTTATTTTTTTAAGTTCACAGGTAAATCAAAGCCTATTAACTTCTGAAATTAATGGTTGCCTTGTGATTTAATAGAAGTTAAATTATTTACATTGTGTTTCTTGAATAAGAGGAAACTAAAATATTTTATAAGAAGCTGCTAAAATTTATTTTCAAAATTTTGAGGATGAATAGAAAGTGTGAATCTTTTTTTTAAAGAAATGAGGAAAATATTTTTTTCCAAAGGGGTAGTTTTATTCTTTAAAAAGGGAAGCCAAAGTTGGCGTATTGCTTGGAATTGGGAGTTCTGAAATTTGAAAGTTACTAGAGTAGATTTTTTGGGGGAGGGAGGATTAAGGGGGGGGGGATGTGCTTTGTTATTTGGTCTGAAACCAGGTATGGTATTTCTTTCCAGACAGTAAGTTAGAGACTTTTTAAAACTTTTTAAATAATTAAATATATGTACATATAAAGTATTTTTATGTATGCTATGATATTCAGAAGTCCAGTAGGGACAGCAAGCAGCAGGGTCAAGCACAAAACTAGAACTTTGTTTAAATCAATTTTTCTCATTGGCTACATTCCAAAGGATTTTTTTTCTATTTAGAATGATAGAGAGTGGAACACAGAACCTCTTGTTACCTGTGTTAAAGGAGCTAAGAGTGGGCTCCACAGGCTTCTTTACCTTTTTCATTACTAATCAAGCTAACTCTGCAATCACTAATCAGATCCCTTTCAAATCTATGAAGAAGTTGCCACTGTCAAGCAGCTTAGGGATCAACACGATGCTAATAATTTTTTTCCAAAAAAATTTAATCACATTTCCTATTAGTATTACCTTCTGTAATTGCCATTTAAAGAGAAATAAACTCAAATGGAGAAGATATATAGATAAAGATAACTGAATCACAAAAAAAAAAAACAAAAAATAAAACAAAAAATAAAGTATCCTAATAGACATTTTTATATATGTAGTTAATGGCTAGTTGAAAATATCAGAAAAGATTGCCCTCAGATATAGGTCTTAAGTTGGCTATCTTCTGGCAAGCTAAAACAGTTCAAAGACTGTACAATTCTCAAATCACAATAGATTGCAACAATAAAGATGAATTAGCAAATCTGTGCATGTGGTTTTTTTAACAGTTTTTGTTTGTTTCTTTCTTAGCTTTGCTTTTTATCACCATTTCAGTTTTCTAGTTTCAAGGACAAAGTCATTCCTAAAAGAAACAATGCACTCCAGAATAAAAAAAAAAATAAAAAATTTAAAGATTAAGGGAAAATGAACAATAAATTGGTAAACATTAAAACAAATATGTAAATAGCTAGAAAAGATACAAATAATTAAATAATCAAATTTAAATTTTTTGATGTTTTTTCATTGTTGAATAATCTGACCTGCATTCATACTCCTCAAGAGTTTAAAATTTTTCCTTTGGATCTACATTTGACTGCTGAGTTATATATACTATAAGAATTCTAATAATAGAAAAAAGGGCTGCTTGCCCAAATAAATTTACTTACTTATAATTGTGTAAATCTCAGTATGTACATATAACATGACAATCTCCTGAAAATTACATCCCAAAAAAGGTAAGTTTATCCTATTTGATGTTCACAATACTCTTGTGATATAGGTAGCTAATTAATTTTTTTAATTAAAATTTTTCCCTTTTTAAAATTTAGAATATTTTTCCATTTCCCCCCTCCCTTCTTTTTCCTCCCTTATCCCAGAACTGATAATTATTTTTTACAAAGGGATTCCATTAATCTAGAAGATATAATATGAAAGTCAGATACACATGCTTCCTGATATCCCTTCTAATCTTGAAAAGCAGACTCATTTTATTTTTTATTTTATTTTTTTGCAATTTCTACTGATTTTATGATATAATTCTTATTGTATAAGCTTTTTGATGTCTCCAACGTCTAAGATCTCATGGAACTGGTTACACATAGTTTCCCTAGGGACATATACATACGACAGAGGGAGATACAAATATAGATAAATTAAGAAAGGACAGAGCTAGTTAGACTATCCAGAATTACATTGGGAAGCCGACTAATTTTAAAGTTTTATTCCAGGAAGATGCCCACTTTGATCTATATTATTTACAAATTCTAGGTGGCATAGTAGATAGAAACCTAGGTTCAAATCAGTAACTTCTCACGCTAGAGATGCTAATTCTTCTGGAATACCTCATACACCCCTCAGGTAATGATATAAATTTTGCAAAGGTGTTTTTGACAGTGATATGTAGTTCATATTAGTATTAACTAATTCCATTGCTAGCAAACAAGGTAAGAGGTAAAAAAGAAGGCATGCCAGTTGTGGTGATGTTTCAAATGAAGGCATTATTTACTACAATACCTTTGTTCTGAATGAGATAAAAGGAGTCTTGTTGGAAAGGGAGTGTTAAGGCATGTTCTTTTTTGCATAATTTTTAAGATATCAGTGATAAGGTATAGAAAACTCGTTTGCGAATGTTAGGAATTTTTATTTCATAAAATGGGAGAATTAAACATTTCTAGACAATTAAATTTTATAGTTTAGAATCTATTAAATTGAAGCTATTTATAAAAAATGTCTGTTTTCACAATTTTCCTGTGTTTTTTTTATTCTGAAATTTTTATTTAATTAATTTAGAACATTTTTCCATAGTTACAGAATTCATGTTCTACCCCTTCCTTCCTCCCACCCCCCTCCCATAGCCAAAGCACAATTCCACTGGGTTTTACATGTGTCATTGATTAAGACCTAGTTCTTTTATTGATATTTGCACTAGGGTGCTCGTTTAGAGTCAATATCTCCAATCATATCCCCATCAGGCTGTTGTTTTCTTCTGTGTTTCTGCTCCCAAATTCTTCCTCTGAATGTGAGTAGCATTCTTTCTTTCTCTTATGAGTCCTTCAGAGTTGTCCTGGATCATTGAATTATTGCTAGTAGAGAAGTTCATTACATTTGATTTTACCACAGTTTATCCAGCTCTTTGTGTTCTTTATGTTCTTCTGGTTCTGCTTCTTTCACTCTGCACCAATTCCTAGAGGTCATTCCAGTTCACATGGAATTCCTCCAGTTCATTATTCCTTTGAGCACAATAGTATTCCATCACTAGCAGATAGCCACAATTTGTTCACACATTTCCCAATTGAAGGGCATCCAGTTTTTTGCCACTACAAAGAGTGCAACTATAAATATTTTTGTGCGAGTCTGATCTCTTTGGGGTACAAACCCAGCAGTAGTATGGTTGGATCAAAGAATTAGGGTCAATCTTTTAGCGCTCTTTGGGCATAATTCCAAATTGCCATCCAGAATGGTTGATCAATTCACAACTCCACCAGCAATGAATTAATGTCCTAATTTTGCTACATCCCCTCCAACATTTATTACTTTGCTGTTATGTTAGGTGTGAGGTGGTACCTCAGAGTTGTTTTGATTTGCATTTCTCTAATTATTAAAGATTTAGAACACTTTTTATGTGCTTATTGATAGTTTTCTTTATCTTAAAATTGCCTATTCATTTATCAATTGGGGAATGGTTTGATTTTTTTTGTACAATTGATTTTGCTCCTTATAAATTTGAATAATTGACCTTTGTCAGAAGTTTTTGTTATATTTTTTTCCCAGTTTGTTGCTTCCCTTCTAATTTTGGTTACATTGGTTTTGTTAGTACAAAACCTTTTTAATGTAATCAAAATGATTTATTTTATATCTTGCAATTTTTTCTAAGGGACTTCTGTACTAGCCGCAATGTAAGGATCCAGAGCAAAGCTGAGGGATTTATGAGAAAGAAAACTAGTCACATTCAGAGGAAGAACTGTGGGAGCAGAAATACAGAAGAAAAACAATTGTTTGAATACATGGGCTGATGGGGATATTATTGGGGATGTAGACACTAAATGATAACTCTAGTCCAACTATCAATAATATGGATTTAGGTCTTGATAAGTGAGACATGTAAAACCCAGTGGAATTGCGCATCAGCTAAGGGGCACTCGGGGGTGGGGGTGGGGGTTTGGGGAGAAGGAAAGAACATGAAACATGTAACTCTGGGAAAATATTCAAAATTTATATTAAAAAAATCTTTCGGGGCAGCTGGGTAGCTCAGCGAATTGAGACCCAGGCCTAGAGATGGGAGGTCCTGGGTTCAAGTCTGACCTCAGACACTTCCCAGCTGTGTGACCCTGGGCAAGTCACTTGACCCCCATTGCCTACCCTTACCACTCTTCCACCTATGAGTCAATGCACAGAAGTTAAGGGTTTAAAATTAAAAAAAAAAAAATAAATAAAAAATAAAAACTTTCCCAAAAATCTGACATACTATTTTGTGTTCACCTAATTTACTTATTCAATTCATTCACCCATTCTGAGTTTATCTTGGTGTAGGGTGTGAGATGTTGATCTAAACCCAGTCTCTTCCATATCATTTTCCAATTTTCCCAGCAGTTTATGTCATATAATGGATTTTTGCCCTAAAAGCTGGGCTCTTTGGGTTTATCATACTGTCTTGCTGAGGTCTCTTACCCCAAGTCTATGTTACTGATCCTCCCTTCTGTCTCTTAGCCAGTTCCATATTGTTGATGACCACTGCTTTATAGTACAGTTTAAGATCTGGTACTGCTAGGCCACCTTCCTTCACATTTTTTTCATTATTTCCCTTGAGATTCTTTTTTTTAACATTTATTAATATTCATTTTTTAGAAAAGTTAACATGGTTACATGATTCATGCTCCTACTTTCCCCTTCACCCCTCACCCTCTCCCCATGGCTGATGCGCATTTCCACTGGTTTTTAACATGTGTCATTGATCAAGACCTATTTCCAAATTGTTGATAGTTGCATTGGTGTAGTAGTTTTGAGTCTACATCCCCAATCATGTCCACCCCAACCCCGTGCATTCAAGCAGCTGCTTTTCTTCTGTTTCCTCTCCTGCAGTTCTTCCTCTGAATGTGGGTAGCATTCTTTTCCATCAAGTCCCTCAATTGTCCTGGGTCATTGCACTGCTGCTAATACAAAAGTCCATTCCATTCTATTTTATCACAGTGTTATTGGTCTCTGTGTACAATGTTCTTCTGGCTCTACTTTTTCCGCTCTGCATTAATTCCTGGAGGTCTTTCCAGTTCACATGAAATTCCTCCAGTTTATTATTCCTTTGAGCACAACAGTATTCCATCACCATCATATACCACAATTTATTCAGCCATTCCCCAATTGAAGGACATACCCTCATTTTCCAGTTTTTTGCCACCACAAAAAGCACAGCTATAAATATTTTCGTACAAGTCTGTTTATCTATGATCTCTTTGGGGCCCTTGATATTCTTGATCTTTTGTTTTTCCAAATGAACTTTGTTTTTTTCTAATTCAGTAAAAAAAGTTTCCTGGTAGTTTGATAGGTATGGCACTAAATAGATTAATTTGAGTAGGATTGCAATTTTTATACATAATCTTTTTTAAAGATGATCTTTTAACCCTTACCTTCTTAAGATAAGTTCCAAGACAGAAAAGCAGTAAGAGCTAGGCAATGGGGGTTAAGCTCAGGGATACAAAGCTAGGAAAACTCTGAGGTTTGAACCCAGAACCTTCTTCTAGATCAGTAATGACCAACCTTTTGAGCTTGGATATGTCAAAATTTGCCAAAAACCAAGCTCAGGTGGTGTGTCACTTTTAGAAAAAAACACATAATTTTAATGTATAACTATATTTAATAAACCAAAATAGGTAAATTAATATAGGTAGAATTGTCATCTATAGTGCACAAAGTGTCTACACTACACTACAGCAAATGTTTCATCCTTGGCATGTGGCCCTGTACTTCTCTGTATGCAGCCACATGTCATAAAAAATGGCTACATGTGTCAATACTGACACATCATAGGTTTGTCATCACCAGTCCTCTTGAATAGATTCTTATTGAATAATTTTGAAAAACTTAAGCATATCAATACAAAGTTCTTTGACAATTCCCCAATCAGACCTCTTCCTAGAATTTTCATTGTCTTTCTTATCTAGAATTTATTCATCTCCATCTTCTAGATTTCCTGCCTTCAAATGCCAGTTAAAAATCTTTTTTCTTTGTATTTAAGTACCAAGTACAGCAGTTGGCACACATTAGGAACTTAAGTGTTTATTGACTGATCCCACCTAATTTTCTATGACTTCCAATATCACTCCTCTGAGATGTTAGCCCCAAACCCACCCGTTTAAGCTCTCTTTTGGATGCTGTATTTCTCCCATTATAATGTTGGTTCCTTGAAAACTCTATCTTAAAGAATAAACATAAAAAATTTGGATGGCAGAAAAAGGGGCTAGAAGTAGCCAAGACAAACTGTAACATTTCACATGATTATTAAAAAAAAAAATTGGTGCCCAGTCTCGCTAACAGTCCCATTTTGATGAGTAATTCTGAAAAGAGGTGATTCCCTTTTGGAAGGTAGGGGAAATAAAATCTAATGCCTTTCTTATGGAAATGGCAATAACAAAGTAATTATGGTTTATATGAAATCCTTGCCTCCTCTCCCAAATGATTACAGCAAATTTAAAATGATGATCAAAGGCAGTTTTTTCAACAATCTAAGGGAAGCATTGTTCTTCACCTTACTCATTTCCTATAAATATTATTTCTTATGATCTTAGAATGGAAAGACTGGCACAATGGGAGCTAATTCTAATCCTAATCCTAATTGTTTTTAAGCCTAACTGTCCTAGACATTCTCTTAGAGTAGGCTAATGTCTTTTGGACTTTACTTTTTTCCCTCACTTTCCACAAGCATTCACAGACTCAGTTCCTCAGGACCTCTAGATTGTGGGCTGGAAGTTATCTCTTCCAAGATACATATTTTTTATCAAATATTTGGAGAATGAATTTTGATTTGAAGGGGTAGAACAAACATTCTCCTAGTTTTGAAGTTGCTTGGATATCTCTATGTAGAGAGGATAGGAAACTTAACTATGTTAAATTCATGTAGGCAAAACTGGCTATGTTTTCATAAAATTTTTAATTGGCCAAAAGAAAAAATAGTTTATGAGAATCAGGCTCAATCTAATAAACATACAATAAGAATTTCAATTTCAGCTAGGCTTAATAGTCACAAGTAAATGCATAGGTACAGGGAAAACCATGTAAGAAAGAATACAGCAAACTAGAGTAGGTAAATTAGAAAGTGACAAGGATACAGGAGATAAGATTTCAACTGGAGGTAGGGACTAGGTGACCACAATTATATCAGGAACAAATGAAAACCTTAGGAAACAGGCAAAACAAGCTCAAACCTGAGCAACTCTACCTAAAGAAGCTAGTGATTATGTAACATTGCAAAACATTCCCTCACTCCAATCTTTCCCAAAAAGGGGTTCACTGGTTAGCCTAAATGTTCCTGACGCAATATAGCTGGAAACCCAGATTCTTATATCTTTCTTAGGTCACCTATTAGATATTCGGAACTTCTATACCCAGAAGGAAGCAATACAGCAGATTTCCAGTGACACTCAGGGTATAAATCAAGCCCTCACCATCTCAATTGAACCAATCTCAGGAGCCCAAAGATTATTCATGCCTTCTTAGGTTTTATTAGAAAATTAACAGGACACACAGGGAAATGGGAGGTAATAACTTCCCAACAAAAGTTGCAAACTAAAAGGTGCCTTGGAGGAGAGCCTCCCTTGTGTGTGAATGGTGGGAATAGGGGTGGGTGGGTATGTTAACAAAAGGCCAAATCTTGCCATTTTCAAATATTTGCTCCCCAGATTATGGTTGTCTCAAAAGACAACAGGGCATTTGGGGAGATGACAGCTGGAGATCACTCGGTCTCACTGAAGCGGGTCAGCATGGTCTTGTGGAGAGTTCCTTTGTATGACTCAGATGAGCTGACGTTGTAGGAGCTGCCCCGAGAGCCTAGGCCAGAGCCCCGAACCCTTGTATGGGCCTGAGGAGACAGAAAAAAGATAGTGAGGGGTGTGCCCAGAGTTGTAGTTGATCATTCATTAGTAATAACACAAAAGAGGCAGAGAAGAAAAAAGAAAAGGTAAAGGTCTCACCTCAATGGGGGTGATAATGCCTTGTTTTTTACGGCCTAGCCCACTGCCTTCCTTCCATCCCATGGCTTGCAGCATGCGACTACCAATGTTGTTGCTGCTCAGCCCATGCTGAGTTGATTGTTCAAGACCTCTACAATATGGATGGAGAAAGAGAAAAGGGGAAAAAAAAAAAAGATAAGTGCCTGAATCTTGCACCCACTTTATTCAGCCTTAGTCCTAATTGTAGAACTTACACAGTGGTGGAAGCCATGGTACCAAATTTCCTTTTTTTGGGTTCTGGAGGCTCAGGAATGCCATATTTCTCTCGGCGTTCTGCTGCCCGGTCTCGATATTTCATCTGGTAATAGGAGAGGAAGAGGAAAAGTTGCCAGTGGACATAAGAACAAAGAGTGAATAAAGATGGAAAAGACAATATGAGGAAAAAGGGGAAGAATCTGACCTCCATGTCATTTTTCTCCAATGCCTCTAGTTCATTCTCAGATAGGTGGGCACGTCGATGAATCTCTAGGTTTTGCTAGGCGAAAAGAAATACAAGGGCATTGATAAAAGCCTTCCCTTGGATATAGCTATTCCCATTCTTCTTAGATTTATCTTTCATACCTTATGTAGTCCAGAAAGTTGCTGGTGGCGTATTAGAGCCTCCTTGCTAGGGAACTGGCGTCGGCAAAGAAGGCAAGCCAATTTCTGCCAGTCTGTAAGTCTTTCCTCCCTTTCAGTATTCCTCTCAAGTTCCTCCTCACTATCACTTTCCCCACTGTATGCAGCCACTAGTCCTCGTGGTGGAGTCTGTGAAGAATAAAAGTAATATCCACAGATCACCACAAAGTGAGAAAGGGAGAAATTAAACTAAGTATTTAGCCATAAAATCCCAGAAACTCACGAGGCGCTCATCACTAGTGAGTTTAGGGAGTTCCATAGTGACATGCTGCCTCTCAGTCAGTGCTCCCTAAAACAAGAGAGATCTAGCTTATTGTTGGTCCACAGAGAGAAAGAGAATCATCAGAATAACAAAATAATGAAACACAGTGGGTTTTAAAGGTCAAAGGTAAAAAGAAAGAGAAAAAAAGCAACCTTTTTTTCAAGGATGGCATAACCAGCATCAGCTGTAGCTGACTCGCGACGCTCATCCTCCTTTAGGGCACTAATGGGCTGGAAGCTATTTTTGAAGTTTTCCTTCTGCTTGTTGAGACTTCGGGCCCAACGTTCCATGTCCTTTGCAATCTGAAAGAGTTCAAGAGGAAAGAATTGACAGATTGCACGTCCTAGGCTAGAATACCTATTTGTTCAATTTATTTGTCAGTCTGTTAGTCAATAAGTATTTATTTAAGTGCTTGCTCTGTGTCAAGCACTCTGGTAAGGACTTAAGAATTAATCTATTCATTCATTGATTCATCTGCCTATCTATCTACTCATTCAAGAAGCATATTAGGGATCAGGCCCAGTGCTAGATTCTGGAGAAAAAGTTTCATTCTATTGGAAACATTAAAATTAGTAAAGATAGGCTTTAAAGTTTCTAGAAAAGCTTATGTGAGTTAAGAGTAACTAGAAAGCAGTTCATCCTGGTCTAATATATCATGCTGCATGCACCTCACAGATATTACTAATTTATTAACTGTTCATCCAATCATATCTATTAATTTATTCATTAATTCCCCAATGTCATGGCTCATTCATGTGTTAATTTTTTCTTTAATAATTTATGCAATGAGTTTTCCATTCATATATTCTTTTTTTTTTTTAAACCCTTAACTTCTGTGTATTGGCTCCTTGGTGGAAGAGTGGTAAGGGTGGGCAATGGGGGTCAAGTGACTTGCCCAGGGTCACACAGCTGGGAAGTGTCTGAGGCTGGATTTGAACCTAGGACCTCCCATCTCTAGGTCTGACTCTCAATCCACTGAGAGCTACCCAGCTGCCCCCTCCATTCATACATTCTTGACATGTTAATGAAGGGAATTCACCTGTTGTGCTGTCTTGGTCTTGTGCTTCTCCTTCTTTTCTTTTCCCTCCTTCAAGTTGATCCCTGTTTCCTTGTGTCCATCAGTTACCTGCTCTAGGGCAGGTACATAAGTGCGCCGTTCTCCATCCCAATATAGGTATTGCTGACTATGGGCATTATAATAATACTAAATATACAGAAAGAAAGCAGAAGAATGTACATTCAGACTGAATTCCCAAAACAATGTAACAAGATTTAGAACCAGGACCAAGTTAAATCCTCACCTGAGAGTTGGGGTCATAATAAAGCCCAGTCTGAGGATCATAATAGTAGCCTGAAGTTTCATCATATTGGTAAGTGGAAACATCAGGTATAGCTATGAAAAAAGGAGGCAAGAAACAGTTCACAATCTTTTCTCAAGTAGACCTTGGGACTAAATAAGGAGGTAAGGAAAAATGATGTACCCTATGTAGTAAGCTTTTTAATAAAGATTGTTTAAATTAACTAAATGGTGGTATCACAGAGACTATATCCCAAAACTCCCACAAGAACTCACGGTACTGGCCATAGGAATCCTGAACAGAGGAGCCGGTGGCAGCTGATGATGCAGAGCTAAGCTGAGCTGAACCAAGAAGCTCTGCCTTCAAAATAGCAGGGGACACAATTGTGTATGTCTGGGCCTAGAATTAGATAGGGGAAGACAAAACAGGATAGTTCTATATCCTTTCAAATTAAATGCCTTTATTCTCTTCCCTTGACACCATCTTACCTGGCTAATGGTCACTGCCCCCTGGGCACAGCCCACTTCAGTACCCGACTGCTGATAGACATTGGGCTGGATATGGTGAAAGGTCTGGATGAGTGGCATATCTATACCAGATATGCCAGGTTCCAGGGAAGTCTCAGAGCCTGAAAAAAAGGTCACATAGGTTAGTAAGATTGGATTTCTTCTCCTACCCAAAAACCTAGTCCCACAAGAACTGCTCACCTATTCCAGTCAGTTCACCTTTGCTACTTGCTACACCCAGAGTCTTGGTTTTAACATAGCTACTATGGCTATAAGGAGTAGCTTCACTTCTTGGGCCACAATAGCTCTCATCATGCTGATAGTAGCTGTAGTCTGCCACTGCCTCCTCTGGAGCCATCCAGTTTCCCTCCCCACCCTGGGTTGTCTGTGGAATTGGGGAAAGAAAATAATCAGCACAGGTGTATGACTATGTCTTTCTCTTTACAGAAAGGAAGCCTCTTTTCAGGTACAAATAGGAAAATAGGTTTTGCATGATTTCATATATATAACTTATCTTTCATCTTAGTAGATGAGAGAATTTGGAACTCAAGATTTTTTTAAATGTCAAAAATATTTTTTAATAAAAAAGAGAAAGTCAGAATGAAGATCAATAAGAAAATGCCAAAATTATTTCTGTTTGAACAAGTACTTCTGATTTCAGGTCCTATTCTCTACATCATGCTATTTCTGTGGCCTTCAATAAGGTATCAATAATTAGAATTTCTAAATGGTTCTCACAAAAGTCTAAAAAAAAGATAGAAATTCTATTCAAAAGATATATAGAAGTCCTAAAATCTCTTATTCTAAGACATGTAACTTTTGCTGTTTTGTAATCATGTCTGATTCTTCGTGACCTCTTTTGGGTTTTTTTGGGGCAGATATTGGAATGATCTGCCAGTTCTTTGTCTCATTTTACAGATTAAGATGCTGAGGCAAACAGGATGAAGTGATTTGTTCAGGATTATATATCTAGTGTCTGAAACTGGTGTTCCTGACTGTATGTCTGGAGTACTCTACTATCAGATATCAGATAGTATACTATGGCGTACTATCTGTGACCTAGATGCTCCAAAAACACATAATCCACTGATGTAGCTAAAAAATACTTTTTTAGGAACTAGGTAATACTGTGAACTAGGCCTAAAGTCCAAGAGACCTGAATTCAAACCCATTTATTAGCTGTGTCACCTTGGAAAGAAGGAAGAGAAGGGGGGAAAAAGGAGAAAGGAAAAGACTAGGTTCTTTAAAACAACCAAGGAAAGAAGGGAATTCCTTGTGGACTGCCAGAAATCACAAAATCAAAAGAAGATGAAGTTGAAGAAAGAATCTACATAAATGCTCACAAATTTATAGTGTTTCAAGGCTTATGAAGAACACAGAAAGCCTATTAGAAGAAAAACTAAGAAAAGAAATGATTTGCCCACACTACACAGTAAGTGTCAGAAAAAGAATTTTAGGGGGTAGCTGAGTAGCTCAGTGGATTGAGAGCCAAGCCTAGAGAAAACCAGGTCCTAGGTTCAAATCTGGCCTCAGACACTTCCCAGCTGTGTGACACTGGGCAAGTCCCTTGACCCCCATTGCCTAGCCCTTACCACTCTTCTGCCTTGGAGTCAATACACAGTATTGTACTGTATATATTGTATATATTGACAATATACACAGTATTGACTCCAAGACAGAAGGTAAGGGTTTAAAAAAAAAAAGAAAAGAAAAAGAATTTTAACCTAGACCAACAGTTCCAAAATCTGTCCTATACATAGGGAAAGATATTCCCAGGGATCAAGGGATCTACCTGGGAATGGAAAGGGGATGAAATTCTACTGGGGGGAAGGCAGAGAAGGTTCAGGGATAGTACCTGTGAGATGGCCCACTGGGCAGCAGCAATTGCTGTACTGGCCACAGAAGCAGCACTGATACGATTCCCATCATTGGAGGATATATCCCTGTAAAGAGATGAAAGGGGAAATGTATAACAAAGGCTATGAGAGAAATGATAGGTAAAAAAAAAAAAAAAAAAAATGATGGCTCTTGCCTCTTGGAACCCTTGGCAAATTCCACATTGATTGTCTTGCCATCAATAGTAAGTGGGGGGTGCAGAGCCTGGAGAATTTGAAGCAGCTGAGCAGCCTCCTTCAGAGAAGAGAAGTATGAAAAGAAGGGTGAGGTCTGAACCAGAGCCTTTTGCTACACAAGAAAGAAGGGGACAAAAAAAGGGAGAACTGGGGAGGGCCCACCACCCGGGGAGGCCAAGGCCTATGGTCATCAGGCCTGGCCCCCCCCCCCTGTGCCACTCTCACCACGATGGTAGATAGCTGGATGAAGGCAAAGCCACGGTTCAGCTGTGTCTGTTTATCTTTGATGACTCTGACATTGGAAGATGACAGTACAGCATAGGGAGCCAAAGCCCCCAGGATTGAGTCCATGGTGCTATGAGGATTCAGGTTGCGTAGGATTATGGCTATGGAAAGTAAAGAAATAGTTTCATCAAAAAGGCAAGAAAAGGGGGTAGCGGTGTATCTCAGTGGATTGAGAGCCAGGACTAGAGATGGGAGGTCGTAGGTTCAAATCTGACCTCAGACACTTCCCAGCTGTGTGACCCTGGGCAAGTCACTTGACCCCCCGCCCAAGACAGAAGGTAAGGGTTTATAAGAGGGGAAAAAAAAAAAAAGGCAAGAAAGGTTCCAGCTCTGGATAAATTTGTCTCCCCAAATATATCCTATATATGGAAGTTCCTCCCCAAGTGCTTCACTCACTGTCATTAGCATTCTCAGAGTTGGGCTCAGAGCTCTGGGACAAAACATGGGACGCAAGTACACCCTGGGTCTGGTACGATTGTGGTAGAGGCAGCAGGCCTTGGCTCGGTTCTCGGATACCCAAAGGCATTGCTTGCTGGTCCAGCTGCATTCCTATTGGTAGCTTCTGTTCAGCTTCTGAAAGAGGAAAATATTTTTTTGAAAAAAGGAATTATTATTAGAAGCATATAATACACAAGCTGCCATGGTTGTTCTATTTCCCATCCTCTAATCCCTCTAAAGAAATCACTCTTTGTCCTGAAGTTCATTTAACTTCTCACCTAATTTGGGCACACCACATTTGAAACACTTTTCACGACGTTTGAAGTTTTGAACTCCACACTGCAAGGAAAGAATAAACCAACCAAAGAGTGAGAAAGAAAAAGAATGAACAGGATGACGAAAATTCACCAAAGAATAATAATTCCTTCATGCCTCATTTACAAAATCAAGGGGACACTAAATAAGAATTTGTTTTAACTGACCTCATGTTTATCATAAGGATTTTGTTATTTTTTTGCGAGGGAAGAGAAATAAATATCTCATCATTAAAAAACAAATTTAACTTAAATAAAATTTAAGGGGTTGATAAGTTCTAAAGTTTATCACCAGTTCTGACATTTTATTCATCCTTTTAATCTCTCCATCTTCTAGTAATTAATTTTTTTGTCATAGGTGCTTCTGTCTTATTTTCTACCAAGGCCTTACAAAATCCTACCCTGGTCAAAGCTCCCTCTTTTTTACTGCTTCCCTCCCTACTGTCCTGCAAGCAGAAGCTTCATGATCTCTTGCTGTAGAGGATATTCTTTTTGTGTATTGGTTAGATTAGATTACATAAAGTGAAAAATGTTATGCTTAAATCTGGATTCAGACTTTTTATAGTAGTGGTTAGCATTTTTCACCATGAGTCCTTTAGAAGTATTTTGAATCAAATTGCTAAGAACAGTCATATGCAGTTGATCACTGTACAATATTGATATTGCTGTGTATAATGTTCTCTTCATTCTGCTCACTTCACTATGCAACAATTCATATAATTTGGAAAACTAAGTTTCAAATGGGGTAGTAACCTCAAGGTCACAATACTATTAAGTGTGGGAACTAACTAAGCCTTCCATTCTGTCTTTGACCTGGAAAAATTTAACTTTCTAAATTTCCAACTTCAGCACTCATTTCACTATACTATGCTAGCCAGTCCTTACAAAGAGCTTATAAAGACATTCTAACATCTTTAAAAGACTATCATACCTAGAATAATTTCATTCTCATAATCTCTTTGGAAATTTTATTTTCAAGGCTCTTGGTCACTTCCAAATCTTAGTAATAATGATAACAATCACTAACATTAATATGGCACTTTATTACTTTATAATATATATAGCAAGTATATAGTGGTGCAGTATATAGATAGAGCACTAGATCTGTAGCTTCCTAAAATTAGGAAGCCTCAAATTTAGATTAGGTGTTGGAATCTTAATAGCTGTGTAACCCTGGGTAATGCCTCAGTTTATACATCTATAAAACGTGCTAGAGAGGTAAACAGCAAACTATTCCACTACCTTTGCCCAAGAAAACCCCAAATGGAGAGATAAAGAGTCAGTCATGAATTAAACAACTCAACACATAATAATTTATTTAATCCTTAAAACAACCCTATGAAACACATTTATAGATTATATTTTATAGAAACTGAAATTAAGTGACTTTCCCAGGGCAGTGACTATCTGAAACAAAATCTGAACTCAAGTTTTTCTGACACAAAGCATATTATGCCATCTCAATGCCAGTTAAGTCCTTGACCTCCTAAAAATTAATTTTTAAATTCACTTTGTATATACATTTGATGAACTACACTAGAATGCAAGCTGAGGGATGAGATTATTTTTAAAAAAGGAAGGCAAGGGGCAGCTGGGTAGCTCAGTGGAGTGAGAGTCAGGCCTAGAGACAGGAGGTCCTAGGTTCAAACCTGGCCTCAGCCACTTCCCAGCTGTGTGACCCTGGGCAAGTCACTTGACCCCCATTGCCCACCCTTACCAATCTTCCACCTATGAGACAATACACCGAAGTACAAGGGTTAAAAAAAAAAAAAAAAAACCTGCCCAGCAAAACTGAGTATAATCCTTTATAGAAAAAAAGTTATTTAATGAAATAGATCAATATTCCTGATGAGAAAATCAGAGCTAAAAAGAAAAAAAAAAAAAAAAGGAAGGCAAGATAAAAGGGAACATTATAATTCAAATCATAGAGAACAAAGATTGTTCTCTTTGGTCACAATTCAAAACTAGGAACATGTAAAAGAGATACACATTTATGCTTGATTTAAGCATAAACTTCTAATATTTAAAGCTACCTTAAAATGCTTCCTCAGGTGATAAATGGATCCCCTAAACAGGTACCCCTTAATAGAACTATTTAGAGAAAGCATGGATGACCATTTATTGAGATTCTTGTTAAAATAAATTCTTTTTCAAATGAAGATACTCTGTGAGGCCCAATGACACAGAATAGCATATGGTCAGGCCCCATCTCAGTTTTTCCTCCACTACTCCTCACCTTCTTGCAAAGCCAATCCTCATTAATTTTAGGCTTGGGATCACTGTAGTGCATGGAAACCTTCTGACCCAGAATGTTGAGGGAATGCTGTGGGATGAAGTTAGTCACAGTAAATCCTGGGCTTAGAGGAACAAACTGTCACACCTCCTCAGTAAAAAGTGTGATTCAAAAAAAAGACTAAAAGGGACAAAAAGACAAGACCAGAAAAGGAAACTAGTAGAGGGACTATATTCTAGGAACTTAGTGCTTCTTTTCCAGAAAGGTATGTGGATAAGCTTGACCTTTATTATAAGCATCAGCATGTACATTTAACCAATACCAGTAAGGTAAGGTGTTAGTACTCTTGAGCACCCAGACAAAAAAAAAAAGGTATCCTCTGCTAAAGGGGTTACACAACTAAGATTAAGAAGAAATTAAGAGGAGAAAAAGTTAAAAAGAGAAAGTGAAAAATAAAGAACTGAACTTCCTTCTTGCTGTGAAGATTTAGGCCCACCATAATAATAATAAAGCCCCTCCAGTTGGACATGTGAAACTCAAACAGGGCCACTGGAAACAGATTCACCACACAAACTTTTTGTTTCTATTCTATCTGATAACTTTAATGTCTCTCCTAGACTGTCTTGGGGAGTTTAATTGATGCTAACTCAGGAGGCTGAAGAACATTTGAGTCCTCCACAGTTCTTAGAAAGAATCTGGGCCCAGCTCTAAGTTAGTTTGATCAATAATGCAGGAACTGTAGTTCTACACATGTTGAATTGGATAGAGTCTTGCTTAGAAGGACTTAAGGAGATTGGACAGGAATGGCAATGTTCTTCCTAAGCCCTCCTTCTGACTATTTCTCAATACCAATCCAACCTTCACAAGAGAAAGTAGTTCAAAGAGGAAAGACATTATCCCTAAAAGTTGGTTTCTGGGGAGCCAGTAAAAGCTGGAAAATCTCATAGGGCTCGAGAGAGGAAGCAGAAATGGGGAAAGAAAAGAGGGTGGTGATAGACCAAATTTTTGGATACTACAGAGCCAATAGCTGAATCTAACCTGATTTAATCGACATAGGAACTTAAGAATATACTGGGGGGATAGGAATAGGGGGGGAGTTCAATGCAGTAAAGCAACCTGATTAGCTTCCATCCAACGTGCAGCATCCTGCAAATGATTAAATTCAACAAAAGCGAAGCCCCGGCTCTGACCTAGAGATAGCATGCAGATACAAAGTTGATTAGTCAACATTTTGGGCCACATTGAGATCCTCAATATATAGTGAGTAGAAAAAAGGAAGGTATCAAGAGAGATGAAGAAAGGAGAAAAAGTGAAAAAGAAACCTAATACACTATAATACAAAATGAAAGCCCATTTATTTCAGGAAGTTCTCACAATCATTTATTTTCTATATTTTACATCTTCAAATGGCTCAAATTGCCGTGTCTCTCTCTCTCTCTCTCTCTCTCTCTCTCTCTCTCTCTCTCTCTCTCTCTCTCTCTCTCTCTCTCTCTCTCACACACACA
>NC_058136.1:78390205-78417728 GCF_016433145.1 Gracilinanus agilis | reverse complement strand
CTTCTTCTTCTTCTTCCTCCTCCTCCTCCTCCTCCTCCTCCTCTTCCACCTTTTTCCGGGAAGCTTTTGCTGTTCCCTTTACACTATCAAACTTTCCTTTGGACTTGTAATCAGCAACATCCTATTTGAGAAGCAAACAGAATTAAATACCAAATAACTATAGATATTTCTTGAAAAAAAATTAAAATTTCTGAAAAATGCTTTTTTCCTTAGGGAAAATATACATCAATACAAAGTTAATAAAAATGTTAAATAAAATTACTTGACACTGAAAAATTATTCAATAATTAAGTACTTAAAACAAATATAAAAAAAGGCACTTTCCCCTTCAAAGACCTTTAGAGAAGTAAAAAAGAATAAGAATTAAGAAAAGAACTTTAATTTTACAGCTCTGGAGAGAAAAGTATAATGGAACGATGGGTATGAGGTATGATATGATAAGATATGACAGACAATAGATATGAGCAAAAGGAAGCAAAAATATGAAGTGTAATTTTAAGGTATCCTCTAATGGGGATAGGATTTAGGTAGTAGGGAATAAATCAAGACAGGGAAGACAAGATTAATGTGGATGGAATGATTTCGGAATATTCTGCTAGAAAAACCAGAAGACTATAAAGCCAGACTGTGAAAAAGACTGACCCACAGCAACAGGGTATGGAGACCAGGCATGTACAAAGGAAGAAATTTAGAAGCTAGCAGGGGCAACGACCATGTGCTTTTGACCTAGGTCTGACTTCCACAGCAACTAGCCTGGTCTATAAAGGAAAAACCCGAGTAGTTCATCCCTGACCAAAGTGAAGTATATAATTGTTACTCTGAGCCAACCATTTTCCAGGTGATGGATAAAAGGCGAGTCTAACAGTCTACATAGCTCACTCTGTGGGGAAGAACAGAGGATACCCAGAAGTAGGATTCAGACCACTTTGAGAGCACTGATAATTTGCAGATCTGCAACCTATGCCTGAGCTCCTGGAATAACAGTTAACAGAAAGTAATAGTTCGTTAGGATCACTCATGATTCAGCTGCCTCTATGAAGAAAACAGAGGGGACAGTTTAGGATTTCGGGAGGCAGAGAGAATAGACCTTTGACGAAATACAATTTCAAATATTCCTAATGAAAAAGACCAGAGTTGCAGAGAATCTCTGAAGTTCAGAGAGTAGTCACTAAAAATATAAAAAAGTAAACATCAATGAATGGCTAAAGGTGACTAAACAAAGAATATTACTTAAGATTCAAATGTGGCAGGGATGAACCTTTTGAACTATATATTCATCAGGAATAAATGAGAGAATTGAGAGAGAATCCAATCAGACAAGGTCATGGAGTGGTCTTTTGAGTTTATTTGTTTATTTATTTATTTTTTTAATTTTAAACCCTTTACTTCTGTGTATTGACTTATAGGTGGAAGATTGGTAAGGGTAGGCAGTGGGGGTCAAGTGACTTGCCCAGGGTCACACAGCTGGGAAGTGTCTAAGGCCGGATTTGAACCTAGGACCTCCTGTCTCTAAGCCTGGCTCTCAATCCACTGAGCCACCCAGCTGCCCGTCTTTTGAGTTTAGATAAGGAATGGAAAGAGAAGAGGTTGAAAATACTTTGAGAAATTAATAAAGAAAATTATTTCAATAAATGGGGCATATAAGAAATTTAGACAACAAGAGGGCAATGGATGAATAATTTCACTCTAATCTACACTGGTTAAAGGAAGAAAGTACATATGTACACAGTCTGGTGTCCAACACACAAATAAGCAGGAAAATAAAAGAATGAGGAACATTATTCAGAAGGAAAAAAGGGCCATGAGAGAAATAAAATTATGAGAGAATGGGATAGATTTATTAGTCATCATTATTACTTATCAATTAGAAATTAGAATCCAACAAAAACACACTTGCAACAGAAAGATATATAAACTAAGGAACAGAATCGACCTTCAACAAAAGTAAAAAAAAAGTATGATCTCAACAAAGAGAAACCAAAAATCCACCTAATTAAAAGAGAGAAGCCATTTTGCCAATGTGCCATAAAAAATTAATTTCACTGCTGAATATAAATGTACCAAACGGCAGGGCAAGGAAAATTACAGGAGGAAATACAGTAGAATTAAAATGCTATGGACCTTAATCTACCACTTCAAAACTAGATAAATCTAACGATAAAATAAATAATAAAGATGTTCACAATGTTAGAAAATTTAGATATGGATAATTCAAAATGGGAATAAAAAAAGATTATTTCTATTACTCAGCTATGCATGACAATACACAAAATGCAGAAACTATTTTTAAATGACTATAATGGAATAAAAATTAATATTAATTAAAGGTAGGGAAACATGGATGGAGAACGAAAAAGAAATGTTTATGTAATGCCTTTTATACGCCAATATTATTATATATGATTATTATTTTATATATAATTATAATATTAGTATTATTATACAACACTCAGTTAAGTGCCATTATTATCCCCAGGACTTATGCACACTGTGCCAAATAAATGCTTTTTATTGTCAGAGGTGATAAGGAGAGGATCAAATGGGAACCATGATATTGAGAACAAGAAATGCAGAAATGGAATAAAGAAATTTTTAATCGAATATGAAGTCTGTCAATAGGAAAAGGGAAGAGGTTAGGAAACTGATCAGGAAAGAATGTGGTAGGATCTACTATGTGGTAGTGAGACTTGCATGATGTTTTTTCCTCCCATTGGCAATTAACAGGAAAAGTAGAATTAACTCAGGATTAGGGTGGCTTTGGAAAAGGTACAAGAGAAAATAGGATATATAAGGCATAATATAAAGTTAGACTGGCCGAAAAGAGCATCAAAATTTAAAAAGGAAAAGTGGAAGGGCAGTTTTTGACAAAATACAAGAAAAGATGTAATAAATGGAGAGAATATGATTAATATTAATGATAATATTTTGGGGAAAGAAAGGGGAGTATGCTATGTTATTTGATGATATTCATCTTACCTTTTCATATTTTTCCTTCAGTTTTGCTGCTTTATTGTTGTATGGCTGCTTTTCATTATCACTCAGATTATTCCACATCTCACCAAGTTTTTTTGCTACATCTCCAATGGATATCCCAGGGTTGGTAGATTTTATTTTGGGACGAAATTCTGAACAGAATAGGAAGAAGCCAGACCTTGGAGAAAGTTAATTCATTTTAGGGTTAGTGTGGGATTCTCAACAAATCTTTTTTTCTCCCTCCAGTCCAAGGTTATTTTTTTTAATGACATTTACACAACATTTTAAAGGTAAGAAAAATGTCTAGTATTAAATACTATGTGGATATTGTCTGACACCTTTAAGGAGCTTTGTAAAAGCAAAAAGAGGTTAGTGATTTTTCAGAATTTCTATTTTGGCATGAAATTTAAATACACACACACACAAAAAAAAAAGTATGTTGGATTTCAGAAAATTTTTTTCTTCTAATGAAGACATTACATTAAAAGCCCTAAATAAACAAGTAAGTACCCCCCCCCCCCATGAAATCTGTAATTTTACTTACGGAGGGCGTTTGGGAGCATTAGGATCCTTTTTTTTTTTCCCTCCTTTAGCTGGTCCATAATCCTTCATTTCCCTGTCATAGCGCAACTTATCAGCCTTTGCCATTTCATCAAACTTGGATTTTTCCTTCCCAGACATATTCTTTAATAAAAAAATCATATTAACAGTTTATTCTTATAAATTAATTCATTTCCTAAATATGGAACTGTTATTCTTATTTAATTGAAATTTTTTGATGAGCTACATATTTTTAGCTTATGCTTCATTGTTCACAATATATGTTGAACGATTTCTATATTAATTTGGAAGGAGTTTGGTATTACTTCAAAAAAATTAATTCACTAAAGCAAGAAATATTGGTAACTAATTCTTTACAAATGGTTATCTTGCTTCCTTAAATTATAAATCATGTAATATTTCACTAAAAACGTTTTGTTGTTTTTAAATGTTTGTGTGAAAGATACTTAAAGCAAAATTGTTACTTTTTCAGAGAAGTCTTGTATAATCACAGTACACATTCCATATTAATTCAAAGTGAGAATTCTAGTTTGGTTCACCAAGCACTGGACCAATCAAATGATAGTTTTGATTTTTAATGTAGTAAATTATCATCATAAGGGAGGAAACACTAAGTTAACAGTATGGATTTTCAGATACTATTGATTTAGTAAGGCTTAAATAAGATATTACAATTAGCTTTAAAGAATTTTACCTTCCATCTTTCTGAACACTTCTTTGAAAATTCTGCAAAATTGACAGGAACTTCAGGATTTTTTTTCTTATGTTCTTCACGGCATGTTTGTACAAAAAAGGCATAAGCAGACATTTTGCCTTTTGGCTTCTTTGGGTCACCTTTAGCCATCTCTGCAACTGTTTAGAAAAAGATAATCATAAATATAGAAGAAAATGTCCAAAAAAAACATATTTGGGAAAATTAAAGATGTGAGCCAATTTTAGATTCAGAGTTGGAAGGTTTTAAAATTTTTAAGTTCATAAAATTAAGAAAATAATATTTTAAGGAATGTATATATTCCTCATGTGCCAAGTCTTTTAAAATTATTTTACAATAGGCCCAGAAGTTGGAACTATTATTTATTGCCATTTTACATACAAAGAAATTGTGGTAAACAAAGGTGAAGGTCAGTTTATGTGCCTGAGAGCCCAAAAATTAGCACAGATTTTTCTTATTCTTGATTTTCACCCTAGGTCTCTTAGCTATCCTAAATAATGGTAATAAAATATGCTTAAGATTTTGGATGAATTATTTAAAAACTTTTAAATTAAAAAAAGGAATTAGAATTTCCTAAAGATTTGGTTATCAAAAATTTTTTAAGATAAATGAATTCATTCAAGTTTGTCAATGTATTTATTTTAAAGGGCAAAAATAATTCTCTCCAAAGCTTTTGCTTTTTAATACTTTTGTTTTTGATTTTACAGTGGAAGATGTTTTTAAAATGTCTTGTAGTTTTAAAAGAGTATTTTTTGTCATAGGTGTATTTTATTTTACTATATTCATAGGAATATGAATGTGTGTAGCACAATTTTGAGTGGAAAACATAGCAGGCATTGTGAGAACTGTTTTGTATGAGAAATTTGCATTAGGTATTCATTTTTCAAAAAATCTTTAATGGTTCTATTTTACGTAGAAATTTTTTTAAGACAAATACTTTTGTTTTCAATGGATATGTGATTTATAAGTGGGAACTTAAAATAATTTCAAAGATAAGTAACAACAACTGCTTCTCGGCAGTTTGTGGAGGGCCGTGGTTTAACTAAAATGGCTTCTCAGTGCTCACACAGCTATTCCTAACAAAGCCATACTCCTCCCCCTAGAAATCGCAGTTTAATGGCTGGAGTAAATTATATTCAAGACATCTTAAAATGCAGCGATCACGTTAGGATTTGGGGAGGATTTAGTTGTGGGATAGTGGTTTCAGTAAGAAAATTTTGGTTTCATTACTCTTCACAAAAAAGCCTCTTTTTCAACCATTTACAATTATCTACAGGGTGTTTCTTCTCTCCCCCCCCCCCCTCCAATAACGAGGGATAATTAAAGCAAAGGAGTGTACTGGAAATATAAATGTTGCCTGTGACTTTGGTTTTGACAAACTCATAATTTAAACGGAGGCTTTTAATTTATAAATTTTTAAAGATTTATAAGACATGTATGTGTAATTACATCATGCTTTTTGTTTTGCATAAACGAGAAACGTATCCATTAAAAATATCATTTTCAACAAAAATGATGAACATTTAAGTAGAAATTTGCATTGGATTGAATGAATACGCAGTTATTTTTCAATTTGCTTAAAACATTTAAGTAAAAAATTGTCAGCGTGAAACGTTACGACAAAAGCAGTTCTATTCTAACAAATATCTTCTCGAAATTTCAGCTTTCAAAACACTTCTATTTAACATTGTTTTTCCTAAATTCTAAAGTCGAAAAACATGATGAATGTAAAACTAATCCTGAGTTCAGAAAAAAATAGCTACATTTTAGATTTATGCAAAAACGTGAAACAGAAAAGCGAAAGATAATGGAGGAAAAAGACAACAAAGAAAAATCAAATGAAAGAAGATTGAACAAAAGGAGAAAAGGGACATTAAAAAATAATACGTGAATGCACCAAGAAAATCACGGTAAAAATATACGAAGGAAAAACGTACCTGTATTGTTCGCAAGACGGTATCACGCTAGACACAACGAGGGTCTTAAAAAAAAAAAAAAGAAAAAAAAAAAGAAAAGAAAAGTCCTTGCATCTCGCGATATCTAATTCCTCGAGTCTCCTGATTGGCCAGTAACTGCCACCTTGAAACGGTCTTTACGAATAACCATTGGCTCTAGCACATATGCACATCAAGCAGTTGGAGTTAGTGATTGGATCCCAATAAAATATTTTGAATTAAACAACCCGCCTAAAATGTTTTGTTTGAAAGAAGTCTTTTTTTGGAAAAAAGCCGAAAGCAGAATGCTTCGACAAATAAATCACAAAAATACAAAGTACAAAAATCGAACTTATAAAAAAACTTCCACCCTAAAATAAAGTAGAAATTCATTAAATAGACTGTATTCCAAAAAGCTAGATTTGCTCTTACAGCAAATGAAAATTGTTTTTTGAACCGCCAACTGAAAACTAAAACTATTGCCAACAACAACAAAAAAGCCTAATAAGAAAATACTCACAGGGCCTTTATAATTAACAATAATAACCTACCGACCAAAAAAACAATTTACTAAAATAGGCTGCTTACTCTTCTTGAGTTCAGTTACAAGTCCTCTATTTGTGAAAGCTAAAAGACTACAGATCTGACAAAGTATAAAAAACCGCCCAGGCAGAAAGGTGGGGCAATAATAGAGGTTGGACTCGGGAAGTTACTTCTTCATGAATTCAAATCCAGTCTCAGGATTAGCTTTTGGACTTTGGGTAAATCATCTACCTCTTCTATTAAATGTCCTGGAGAAGGAAAAAGTAAACCACTCCAGTATCTTTGCCAAAAAAACACCTAAAAGGAGTCAAAAAGACGAGAGCACAACTGAACAATTATTCAATAAAGGAGAAAAGAACCATCAAAATTACTTTTATTATAAACTCTGAAAAAAAAGGCATTAAAAATAAAATATATAATAACATTGCCAACATTTTCAATGAAGTCAAGAAAGATTAGTATAGAGAATACATTCACAAAATGGTAATGTTTGAATATGGCAGGAAAACAGTGTATTTGTAGACACTAATGAAAGGACCAAAAAAATAGTATAAGATTAAAATTAAAAGGAAATGAACAGTCTGATTCAAACATTTTTTTTTACCTACTTATAAAGTCCTAGTAACAAAAAGCTTATAAGGGCAAAAGAAAAAAATATACTTATTTCTATTTGTAAAAAAGAAACATACACAATTAATACCTTGAATCTTCACCTGTCTTTCAAGGTATGTTATATGCAGGGAATGTGATGTTTTTTAAAATGGCAAGGAAAAATGCATATACGATCCATTTACAAAATTAAATTTAATCTGCATTCAACATTTTCTTCACTTTCCTAAATTTACGTAATTAACAAAATAATTGATTGTAATGAATCATGGTAAAAATTAGTTTAGGGTTTGGAATCTAGGCTCTCACCAAACTCCTGTTGGCATATTAATGTCTATGTGTGTTTGTATTTTTCAAATCATTTACTACAAGAATTATGTCAATATTAATTAGCAAGTGGAAAATCACACTACTGAAAAATAGAAAGAAAATATATTACTTAAGGGTAGTTCCCAATCTAATTTGCCTTTGGTAATTAACTACAGCATTTAAAAAACTTTTCAAATAAAAATGTAAAACAATAGTTTGTTTTCAAAGATTGTATATTTCCAAAATAAATAACTACATGTTAACATGTCTTATGGTAATACTTCTAAAGACATTTTTAATTTAATATGAAAAGTTTGTCACCAGTTTTACATGCTTATTTGAAAAAATCAAGTATAATTTTAAATAAACTAATATTAATAAAATATATCAGAGGCAGCTTCCAATTTGTCTTAATTTACATATCTTTTTTCCAATGATACTCTTTGTAGTAATTTTTATAATATACCATATTCTTTAAAGGCCTTTATTATTATCTTTACCAAATTTTATTCATGATAAAAAATAAAACCTACATACTCCTTTATTACTGTTGCACAATATTATTATTGCACAAAATTGAAGAATGTCTTCCAGTTCCTGTGAACAAGTCCTCTTACTTAATATATTTTTAAAATATATGTATTTATGTATATTTATACATTTAACATATTAATATATAACATGTAATAAAATTAATATGCTTAATACTTCTAACTACTGTAAAAGATATTCATAATTAGGTGGTCCTACTTAGATAAGCTAGATAAGCTGCTTAGATAAGAAATGAAATTATGAAAAATAAATAAATGAAATCTGGGAAAATAAAATAATGGCCACTTTTATCTGGGTCATCTTGCCAAATGACATGTATTTTTTTTTTTACCAATTTGTGAGTAAGAATATTTAAACTTTTTCTATAAAAACCCTGTGAAGATAGCATTTTTGAGCTTTTGCCATTAATGTTTCCAATTCATGTTCCCTGATTTCTATACTAGAAAAAATGTTTCTACGTGCTAAGATAATAAAGGTTTGAATGAAATAGCATTTCTGTCATAGAATGAGGTTGAGAAAAGTTACTTCTAAAACTACTGGGAAAGCAAATCAGAGTATGAAAAATAATATTTCACAAGGAACTTTAATTTTACTGTCAAGCTGGATTATAACAAAGTAAGGAGAAACTAATGATTAGGAGAACTATTAACATTTAAAAATAATTGTTCACCCAAATTAAAAAATTGAATATAAAAAATATAAAACCATGGCATTTTAAAAATAAAATTCTCTGGGTAGATCAGTGGATTGAGAGCTCCTGGAAATAGGAGGTCCTAAGTTCAAAATCTCACCTCAGACACTTACTAGCTGTGTGACCCTGGACAAGTCACTTAACCCCCATTGCCTAGCCCTTACCATTCTTCTGCCTTGGAACC
Source organism: Gracilinanus agilis (assembly GCF_016433145.1). Classification (NCBI taxonomy): domain Eukaryota; kingdom Metazoa; phylum Chordata; class Mammalia; order Didelphimorphia; family Didelphidae; genus Gracilinanus; species Gracilinanus agilis. The sequence continues at coordinate 78,408,660 of NC_058136.1, read as the reverse complement.
AATACACAGTATTTATTCTAAGATAGAAGATAAGGGTTTAAAAACAAACAAACAAACAAGTAAATAAATGACCCCCCCAAACAAACAAACAAATAAATAAATAGAATTCCAGTTTCTATTAAGTATAATACATATTTGAAAAGATTTTGGGTATTTTTATAGTCATTCTTAAGATATAAATACACTCAGTGGAGAGTCAGGCCTAGAGACAGGAGGTCCTAGGTTCAACCCCTGCCTCAGCCACTTCCCAGCTATGTGACCCTGGGCAAGTCACTTGACCCCCATTGCCCACTCTTACCAATCTTCCACCTATGAGACAATACACCGAAGTACAAGGGTTTAAAAAAAAAAAAGATATAAATACAGACAACTGCAAAAAAGGATGATTTAAAAAATTAAGTTATTTATTCATGGCCTATAGTGGTTTTTTTTTTTTAAGCATTAACTTCCATCTTAAAATCAATACTGCAAATTGGCAGAAGAGAGTAAAGGTTGAGCAATGAGGTTAAGTGACTTTCTCAGGGTCATAGATCTAGAAAGTTTCTGAGGTCACATTTGAACCCAGAACCTCCTATTTCCAGGCCTAGTTTTCAGTTCACTGAGCTCCCAAGATATCACTTAGCTGCCTCATATAATCCAGTTTTCCTTTACCACTTTACCAAGTCACTTAACCCCAACTGCCTTGCCCATAATGCTCCTCTGCTTTGGAACCAATATACAGTATTGTTTTTAAGAAGGAAGGTGAGGATTAAAGAAAAAACACACTAGATTCTGTGAAAACTACCTCTTTAAAAAAACACAATGTATACATTTCTGATTCTTTCCAAATACTGGAATCGCTGTAAAGTCCAAATCAAGAAAGTTAACTCTTTGGAAGTCCTGTGTATAAAAGGCCAGGTCACCCTTCTGCCCTCAACTGCCCCCTCTCCTGGACCCCTCTCAGGATCATGGATGCTACAGAAGGCACCATGAAGATGCCTGTAGAAACCAAACACTGCACCAAAAGATCCAGAGTGAACTTTGAGATGTAGTGAAATTGAACTGTGAGTGGGTTGAATGTATTTATTTTTAATGTAAAACTTTTTGGCTTTTTGTCAGTGTGCCTAGCAGTCATTGGACTGGTTCTCTTTCTCTTTTATTTCCCTCTTATCCCCAAACTATTGTAATTTCACCTTAGAAAGTGCAATATTGAATGGATCTCTAGTTAAAGATTTTTAGAGATATAAGTTGTTTTAGGGATATAAGTTATATGTACTGATTCATTAGGGAAACTAGGCATGTAAATCTGGGAGATTTCTACATGTTTGTTTTCCAATGAAATCACAGGGGGGATTGTGCAATTAGGATTTGCTCCCCAGTACTCTAAATCTCAGCTTCCCATGTTCCCTCTCACTTTCTGTGAGGAATATATAAGTTTTGTTTAACTCCAATCCTCTCTTTCTTTTCCTGCAAACACGGTAAGGAAAGCTTGCTTTTACTCAGGTTTTTACTTTTGTTCTTATTTTTTTCTACTTCAAGTGATTATTAATAAATCTTATAAAATATAATACTTGAAGTTATTGGATATTAATTTAAATCTTACAGGAGTAGCCAGTCACCAAAACCTGAGTTTAGTTCAAATCTTAAGTATCCTTTTTGTCTTAGAAGTTTCTCCCTCTCATCAGAGACCTCTTCCCAGGTAGCCCAGCCCTTGGCTAGAATAATTTTTGTATCCATTATAGAGCATCAGTCTCTCCCTGATAATCTAGCCCTGATCTCCTCATTTCCTGATGTCTATTGTAAAGCTAATCAATTATACTTCCCTGTCCTTTATTCCCCAAAAGGTATATAAGTCCTTCAAATTCTGTTACTCTTTGGAAAATCATCTTTGGCAGTGTGTTTTTTCACAGACACTGTTACCAGAGTCCCAGGGCTTTGGCTTTGCTTGACTCTTTGTGGCCAAGGAATCTTGAGCACTGTATCTTTCCCAGAAAGACTTGGTCTTTCTGACTACTTTAGTAGTTCTGTGTTTTTCAAAGTTGTCAGTAAGAACCGTAATTTTCAGAGGAAAAAAATCCAAGTTTCCATAGCCTCATGAAAAATGTCTAAATCAATACTAATTAGAGAAATGCAAATTAAATACTTCTGAGTTTCTTCATGGATTAGATTGGTTAATACAACAGAAAATAGGTACTAGTCCAATTATTCTGGAGTTCAATTTGGAACTATGTCAAAAAGTTCATTCAAAAAATGAAACTGATCCAAAGTGATCAAAAAAAGAGAAAAAGGATGAATAGGTGGTTCATTGGATTGAGAGCTAGGTCTAAAGGCAAGTCCTGAATTCAAATTGGACCTCAACACTTCCTTCCTATGAGACTCTTAACCCCTTACCACTCTTCTGCTTTGGAACCAATACACAATATTGATTTTCAGATGGAAGGCAAGAGTTTATGAAAAAAATATTTTTAGCAGCTTTTTTTGTGGTGCCAAAAATTGAAACAGAGAGAAATGTAATTCACCTGAGAAATAACTGACTTTATATTAATGTGTGATAGAATGTGCTTTAAGAAGCAATAAAACAGGGAGCAGCTGGGTAGCTTACTGGATTGAGAGCCAGACCTAGAGATGGGAGGTCCTAGGTTCAAATCTGGCCTCAGACACTTCCTAGCTGTGTGACCCTGGGCAAGTCACTTGACCCCCATTGCCTACCCTTACCACTCTTCTTCCTTGGAGCCAATATACAGTATTGACTCTGAGACAGAAGGTGAGGGTTTAATTTAAATAAAAAAAGCAGTAAAACAATAGGACAAAAATAACAATAAAAAATAAAGAAAACCCTAAAAGTCCTCTATAAAACTGATGCCTAGTAAAGAGATCAGAATCAGGAGAACAATTTACCTAATAACAGCAATAAGGTAAAAATAATTAACTTTAATATTTAGTCATTTAGAATGACCAATCATAATTTCAAAGAACTTATGATATATCATGCTACCTACCTCTGGTTAAAGAGCTAATAGTCTCAAAATGTAGACTGAAGTCTATTTTCTTTCTTTTTTTTTGCTCTTTTGGAAATGGCTAATGTGGGAATTTGTTTTTTCAGTTGGTTGGGAAGAGGGAAACTTCTAGAAGGAAGAAAATCAGAAATGAAAATAAGATAAAAATTGAAGTAAAAATAAAAAGATATTTGTTGATGTCATTGCCTCTCTTTTTCCTATCATTGTTAGTGAATTAGTGAATTAGTGAATTGCTCATTCAGATCAATCACTTATTCCAACAATTCACTTTCTCTGCTCTAACATTTTTATTTTTATTTATTTCATTTGCACATATTCTATTCTATTATATATTCTATTACAAATAGAGAGGAAGTATGATATAATGAATAAAAAGCCAATGTTAGAACCTGGAAAACCGGGGTTCATGCCTCACATCTAATATATACTTGCTCTAAAAATTGCAGAGAAAATAGAATAGTTTCCTTATCCACAATATGAGTATAACAATAAAATAAAAAATTTAGTGCTTTCCCTCAAAAAATACTTTGTATAGAAACTTTTGTTCTTCCCCCTTATATTTATTCCTCCCTGCTAAAAACCATTAGAGCAGTTGCAGAAGAAACCAAGGACATGAAAACAGACATATAAATAATAAAGACACCTATGAAAATGTCATAAGAGAAAGCTTTCTGACAAAGTTCTACCTAGATCCCCACTCAGATATTAAGGGGATATAATATCCATAAGGGGATGAGACTTCCCACTCCAGAATCTTTGAAGTACACAAGGGAAATAAGTGGTGTTGACCCAGCTCCCCCTCCAAACTGAGGGACAGAAAGTTTCCTAAGTTTCTTGTCTGAGGACAGAAAGCTTTTTAGAAGCCTAAGGGACTTTTATGCCTCTCTTGCACTTCAAGACTAAGAGATGACTCAAGTTTAGTTGGGCTCCAATTTCAGAAATATTTTGAGGCGAAAAGTTTTCAATAAACATTTGATGAATCTGAGCAATTCAATTGGAGAGGGCTCTAAAGGCTAGAGTCCAAATCCTCAGTCTCACGGAGACCTAAATGTTAAGAAAGAAATTTGGGAATAAGATTCTAAGCAAATTGATTTTTTTTCAAAATTTGACAAATTAATCTGCCATCCAACGAAAGGGAAGAGAAGTTGGAGAACTTTCATTTCTTCTTTCTCTTTGACAAGAATATTGATTACTTCCCTTTTCTTATGATTATGCCACCAGGCACCCAAATTTCTAGTAGCACCCATTCTAACCAGTCCACTAGAATGTAGGGCTAAATGGATAAGCTCACAAGTACCAAAACAAGAAGGGGAGAAGAGAGGCCCAAACCTATCTCCACAGAAACATAAAATTGATCTGGGGAAGCCAAATTCCATGTGAGATTGGTGGGAGCTAGCCTTGGGTGTCAAAATTAATTCAGTCTAAACTATTTCTTGTAATATTTGCAAACTTTGAGTTATGATCTGTAATAGTTATTGTAAAGGCAAACTTTAGCAGAAATTTTAAAATCTCTTGTTTTATGGTCAGGGAATGTAATAGATAAGTCACAAGCACTTGCTTTTCCAAAATCGTGGGTATTATATGGGCCACAATTTTGAGTAATGTAGAAGAGAAAAGGTTGGATAGGGTTCATAGTAAAGATAGTTGAGATATATAAAGCTACCAACCCTTAAGCTTTGAAAGGAAATGACATATTAGCTGCCTATCTTCTGGCTATTCAGTAATAATCCCATGAAGCATCAAAGTTATCTACATGCCAATTACCACAATATCTCTCATAATCATGTCTCTTATTCATTTAAGGTACATTATACATATATTATACATTATACATAACGGCAAGGATCAAGATTTTTTAAGAAAACCCTGACAAAACCAACATATTTTACATGGATTTTCCAGAGTGCAGGGGCATTATACTGTGATGTAGATTACATTTCTTAAGTGAAATGTAGTCACTTTTTTAAGGGAACAAAAGTCGTGTATCTAGGCCTAATTAAATATTTTCTTAACATGCACTGAGCTAAAGCAACAACTATAGCATTTCTGTTTAAAATTGGAACTAGATTTTGACTGTGGAAGGAGATATGAGGACCTATATAATGTAGTAATAATAAATTAAAACTTTTGGGGAAGAAAATACAAGGGGTAATAATAAAAGTAATATAAAAAGCAAGAAAAGTTAGATTTGTACAATAAGATAATAATAGTGTTCAAGCATAAAGTCATTAGTATAATATAAATCAGGCAGGTAAAAAGAATCCAATCCAATTCTAACACTCCCAAGCCAGGGAAAAATATTATAAGCAGCAAAAATCAATTAAAATATTGTGGGACCACATTCAGGATTATACAGGACCCAGAAGAATATTGAAGGATCAGAAGATATGGAATATAATATATTCACAACACAAAGAATTTAGATCCACATCCAAAAATCACCGATCCAGGAAAACAGAGTTTCTTCCAGGGAAAGAAATGGATATTTAATGAAAGAGAGGACTTCTGAAGCATTTCTGACAAAATATCTGGAGCTAAAAAGAAAATTTAATGAGCAAATTCAACACTTAAAATAGGTATAAAAAGTTTAACAGATAAATTCAAGGTAACCAATCAGACACAAGAAGGATTTGATGTTTATATATAGTCCAACTTGGGGTTGAGAAAAATCTGTACAGTGAGTCTTCTGTATTTTAAAGAACCTGTTTGGCTGACAGGCCATTATTATGGGATCACAGTGTAAACTAAGGTGGTTTGGAAATGCGTTTCTTAGCAGACTTCATTTTCAGAATGAAATATCAAATTTGGTCAAAAGAGGTTAACAAAACACTACTTTTTTCCCCTCAGTGCAGAAACAGTCCACCCTGTCTTTGGAAATAGGTCCCTGGGTTTCTATCTGAGTTTAATATGGCCCAGAAGATGTCAAAAGACTAAGAAAAGGCTGCCTATTCTGTAGGATTTTGTTTGAAAGAGAAAGAGACAAGTGTTAATTTCTGTAAGATCTACAAATCAAATTAGGAAGGTCAAACATAGACCTATGATGGGTCATGGGACAGCTATGTCAGTGGAAATCAGAATTATTTTATGAAAAAAGTATCATTAGAACTTTAGACCTATGAGGCAGAGTTTTTGGGAGCTCTGCCTTTATAGACAAAGACAGATGAAAAACAGTCTTCATTGAGAAAGCTTAGTTCTTTGGCAATTTGACTTGAAAGACAGGAGAAGAAACATTTAAATGAAAAAAATCAACAGGGAATTAGCAGATCTAGGGGAAAAAATAATAGGTTTTTGAAGGTCAATTACTGATTTCAGACATAACATATCATGGAAAAAAATAGGATTTGGGGGCTTATGAAAGTTTCTTTCAGCTTCATGAAATTTAGAAATAAAGACTGATTTCTTCAGTAAAAATTCCAACAATATAGAAATCTAGATGGAGAAGAAAAAAGCAATATAATAGATGAAGATAGAAAGCGAGAGAAAATAGCAAGGTCTTTTCTGAAGAGTTGTCATTGCATAAGGCTTATAGAATGAAAAGCAATGAAGAAAAAATACTTGCCTTTGGAATATTTTCTTGTTCTGGAAAAAAAATAATATATTCAGGAAAACAAGGGATTCCAAGTAGTAGTGAGAAGGTCTGATGAAAGATAGAATCAAAAAAGATGCAGAATGGAAAGTGTTTTTTCCCAAAATTAATCTTGGCATCATTTACTTATTTTAAAATTAATTTATTTTTGATACATATAAAGTAAAAGCAATTTAAATTTTGAGACTTGTATTCTTTCATTCTTTCCTTTCTGTCCTATTCATCACTAATATGAAAAAGCAATCTAAAATAGAATTTACATGTGAAACTGCATAAAACATTTTTCCATATTAATTCTTTTGTGAAAGGAGACTTGGACTAGAATTAAGAAAATAAGTGAAAAAAGTTTACTTTGGTCTTGTATTAAGATTAAAATTCTCTGAGATTGAATTGTGATGAAAATGTATTAATTGAAGCACAAAAAAGTGAAACAAAGTCTCCAAGCCAAAAAGAAATAGGTTTAATAAGAGAGGGCCAGTCTCACAATAAAGCTGGACTCCTTTTGGCAACCAAAGACCATAATCCTTATATGGATCAAGAACTTGTTGCTAAAAATATATTTTTTCAGATTACTCCCAAACAACAGGTATGCCTAAGCATTAAGTACAGTCTGCAAAAATCAACCAAAAAGGAGAAGTGAAGTAAATACAAGGGTATATTTGAACAACAATTTCACATAATACAGCATGGGGTGGAGAAGAGTCATACTGGCTTGGTTTCCTTTTACCACCCCCCAAACTATAAGTGTTTCAGGTCAAAACAGGAAAGTTCCTGTTTTGAAATTTCTTGAAATTTGAAAATTCTTGCATTCCTTGTTAATGTTGAGGAAAGGGTATCCCTGGGCATCAAAGACTCATGATAAGAAAAAAATATTCCACTAGATTTCCCCTAGAAAAAAATCCCCTGGATTTTCCCCTAGATTTTGAGATGAACACAGATATACATATTCTGGTTAAGTTCTGATACCATTGGATTGTATTCTAGGACATCTCTTTGTCCCCTAAACTATGCCAGTCACCCCTTGTGTCTTTAGGCCACAAACCCCTGCCAGATAACATCTACCCACTCCTGACTAACCTCATTCCATTCCCTCATTCCTGGTCAGTGTCAAATCCCTGCATGCTGTCCTCCCAGCTAAATCCAACATGACTTCTAAATTAATACATTTCTCTTTTTATTTTTAAGTCTTGCATGCTTGCTCACCTAGAGTCCTGGGGGTGCGGTAGGGAATTTCACATTTGTAGTATTTATTAAACAATAAAAAGTAAGTTTGTGAAAAGGCACCAGCTATATGTGACCAACTATTGTCTTCATTTATTTCCCTCCCCAAACTAATTTGAGCTTGTACTCTGTCTTATGTCACCATGCCAAAAAAAGTGAGGGTTTCCCAGGACTTCAGACATATCCAACATAAGTTTTCTGGGTCTCTCTGGCTGATCAGGATCAGAGGCTTGTTTTCCCAATGTGGGGCTTATTCTGAATTCCAGGGAGTCACAATACTTCTGGCAGCCTTCCCATTGTGTTTATATTTCTATCTTATATAGATCAGCTTTAGGCTTTGTTCTTAACTCAGTCAGAAAGTGGTATTGAATAGCAACCCCAAAAGAATAGGGGTTGCACTTTGTATTCAGACATCAGTTCCTTTCTCGGAAGCAAATGGAAATTTTTTTTATCATGAGACCTTTGAGACTGTTTTGGGTCATTGCAGGATCCTATGAGGCCTAGGTTTCCCTTATCCCAGAGGGAAGCAAAGTGGAGAAATAGTGGGGCCTGCATGATCCAGTACTGAATTCAGATCCTTCTTTTTCTGGCAAAGGAGAAAACTGGAGAGAGACTGTGCTGTACAAATAAAAAATAGTTTTATTAAGCAGGTTCTTATGTCCATAGGAGTATTCACTCCAATGTTGGATAAACTTAAGGCAAAAAGTAGAGCATATATGTAGATATAAGGAGGGGATCTTATGCGTAGAGAGTTCCAAGTATAAGAGGTGCAGGAAGTGCCAGGAACTAAAAGGGTAAACATTTTCAAGAACCAGGGCACAGAGTCCTTGGTACTTTTTGGTATAGTCAACAAGATTGTAAGGAATGAGATCATGGAGTCCAAGGCTTGAGAACAGATAATTTTGAATGTTTCAGAATGGTATGCCCAAATCTTAGCTGATATTAGGGGCCTCCAAGAACAGAATAAGGGATTCCAAGGTCAGGAGTTTTGTGATTTCAGTTAAGTTTCCTAAAGGACAAGCCACAGAGGCTTGTCAAGTCACTCAAACCATAGCAGAGCCAATGAAACTCATATGGATAGTACCCAAAGGTACCTGGATAATTAAGAAGCACAAGTAGATCTCCATAATTTACATCTTCATTTTCTCTGTAGGCATAGAGTTATATTAGATAATAATCCCAGGGTTCCAGAATTTGGATCCTTGGGCTGACAGAATCAAAGAATCAAAAAGCAGTGCAAATGAGCTGAATTATATATTTCAAAGGGAGATTGGCACTGCATCATGTGTTTGTGTATATTGAAGCTCAGGTTTGATAAAGTTGAATGAAATCATGTGTAATAATAGAAGCCTTAGAAAATACAAGTAAAATTTAGAGAAAAGTGTTTTTCAAAGGGAGATTGGCACTGCATCATGTGTTTGTGTATATTGAAGCTCAGGTTTGATAAAGTTGAATGAAATCATGTGTAATAATAGAAGCCTTAGAAAATACAAGTAAAATTTAGAGAAAAGTGTTTTGGTTAATATATTTAATACATTTTACATATCTATCAATTTCCTTAAAGCAGGGACTTCTTTTATTTTTATTTTTAAAAAAAAATTTTAAACCCTTAACTTCTGTGTATTGGCTTCTTGGTGGAAGAGTGGTAAGGGTGGGCAATGGGGGGGGTCAAGTGATTTGCCCAGGGTCACACAGCTGGGAAGTGTCTGAGGCCGGATTTGAACCTAGGACCTCCCACCATCTCTAGGCCTGACTCAATTCACTGAGCTATCCAGCTGCCCAGCAGGGACTTCTTAAAATGGAGAGGCCTTGAAAGCTCCCCAGTTCTATTCTAATTAACCTATTCTAACAAAAACTGAGGTTTACACTAGTGTGAATAATCACCAAAAAATTCAATACAAGCATTTTTTTTCCAGCTCAGAATTATGTAAGCAGTCAGTCAGAAGCCAAAGAACAGGTAGTCCAATGATTCTTAAATTGTTTCTCTTGGCTCTATTCTCTAGGGTAGTTGTTTTCTCAATGAGTTGTTTTCTCATCTCTTCAATTTGTTTTCATTCTTTTGACTTTGTTTTATTATGTCTTATTTGATTTTTTAAATTCTTGTTTGAGTTCTTCCATAGCTGGTGTCAAATGGGTTTTTGGGAACCCTAAATTTGCCCCTGTCCAATGAGAACTTGCCCTCAGGGAAGTCCCAGACTAACCTTTTTCCAGACTGAACAATAGACCTTAAAGTACTTAATGAATCCATTTAGGTAGGACTAAGTATCCTTTTTTGTCTTGGTATTTTCTCTCATTGTATTAAAATCCTCTCCCTAGAAGTCTAGCAGTTGGCTACCCATTGTAAAGCATCAGTCCCTCCCTGATAATCTTGTTTTGGAATTCTGATTTCCTAGTAGCCATTGTAAAACCAGCCCTAACTAATGCCTACTACCTTGAATGGTGAGCCCCAGAGTTTTGACTCTGGTGTAGTATTTAGCACTGGGCTCTATGTGGCTGCTTGTCTCTTTTCTAATTAAAGATTTGTTTTTTTTCTGATTACTTGTTCTGTTTTTCCAATTTGACACAGATTCAAAAGAAAAGCTGGATTTTCTATAAATAGTACATCTGAATATATTAAATGAAATTATCAACCTGTAAAAACAACAAACCACCAAAGTACACATGGTCAAGGGAGAAAAATGCTTTTTTGACCATTACCCAGAGCTGGCACCCATACCACAAAGAGCCAAACTCTTGGATTCTGGAAACATAGGATCTTATATTCTACCTAGGATGATCAATTTAAACAATGTTATTGTTTAGTCTTTGTAGGATGATCTGCAGGTACTTAAGGGGTTTTATAAAACAAGGTTGTCAAAAATAAAAGGAAGAAGAGGCAGCTGGGTAGCTCAGTGCATTGAGAGCCATGCCTAGAGATGGGAGGTCCTAGGTTCAAATCCGGCCTCAGACACTTCCCAGCTGTGTGACCCTGGGCAAGTCACTTGACCCCCATTGCCTACCCTTACCACTCTTCCACCTATAAGTCAATACACAGAAGTTAAGGGTTTAAAATAAAAAAAAAATTAAAAAATAAAATAAAAAATAAAAGGAAGATTTGGAAATATAGACTTTTAAGAAAAGAATTTAAAAAAGAAAGTTGTAAATCTAATTCTAAAAATGAGATCCCTCTTCTGGGCCAGACTTAATTCAGACACTGGGACAAATTCACTTAAGAATTTCAAAAAGGATTAGAACCTCAAACAGATTCAAACTCCTTTGCCCAAGGCCCAATTGTGACCTATAAACTAAGTACCAAAGATTTTTTTTTTCCTTTAACCCTTACCTTCTGTCTTAGTATCAATAAGGTGTATGGATGATAAGTGGCTAAAATCTTTTAGAGACCATGCAGAGCCATCTCCCCCCCCCCAGACCCCTGAGTGCTTGCCCCTCCCCCCTTATTACACACAGAGAAGGGAAAAAGCACTCCCATTGGGCTGCTGGTGGAGGGTAAGTGAAGTGAAAAAATGTCCTTAGCTGAGGTGAAGAAGGGGAGGGGAGTGGTAGGAGTGCTCCCCTCCCTTCCATCTCTGCCACTTGTGAGCTGACCACTTTATCCCACAAGTTCTCCCATTGGGTTGCTGGACAGAAGGGCAAATGAAAAAAGTTTTCAGGCACAGTGGAGAGGGAAGGGAACAGCTCTGTGGGTCCCTCTGCTTTTCTAGTAACCTCTGTTGTGTGTGTCTGTGTGTCTGTGTGTGTCTGTGTGTGTGTGTGTAATGTTAGGACAGCAACTTTTGTGCCATAGTTTTGCCATCAAGGAGCTAGGCAATGGGGGTTAAGTGACTTGTTCAGGTCACATAATTAGGAAATGAGGTCAAATTTGAACTCCTCATCAGCTTTTTTTTTTGTCCAATATAGTGGAATAATTTGTCATTTCCTTTTCCAGCTATATTTTCAAATAGGAAAGAGAGGCAAAAAAGGTAAAACGACTTGCCTAGGGTCACACATCTAGAATGTGTCTGAGGATCTTTTTGATGCTCTTTCCACTAGCTGCCTAGCCTAGCCTTTTTGTTCACGTCCCTTTTGGAATGTTCAACTACCTTTCAGACATAATGCACTGGATGTCCATTAGCCAATGTGGCTCTTTGTGGTATGGGTGCCAGCTCTGGGTAATGCATAAAAGCATTGTTTCCCTTGACCATGATACTGCTTCAGTGGTTTGTTGTTTTTATAGGTTGACAATCTTTTCTAAGGTATTCCGATCTACTATTTGTAAAAAGTTCAGTTTTTTCTTTGAGTCTGTGTCTGAAGTTATTACTGTGTCAACTTGGAAAAACATAGAACCCCTAAAGTAGTAAGAAAAAAACATCATTCTCTAGTATACACTGATTAATATTAGTAATCAGATTGGCAACTTCCTATAGAAATTAGTGAAAGTTAGTTGCCCTTCAGAAGGGAGATAGTTATCTAACCCGAAATTCGTCTCCTTATGAAGAGTAGAAAAATCCCCTCCCCAAGCAGCTTCATATATACATACATATAGACCTTTAGTATACTCTTTTCAAATGTGGCTAATTGTCCTAATTCTCATGAAAGAAATCTCAAAACTTACAAGTTTTTATCTTGACTACATGATCTAAATGTTGCAGCCCAAGAAATATTGTACCTTGAGAAATGTTGCAGCCTAAAAAACCTGGGACAGGCCTAAATTTTGATTCAACTGAGAAACTGCAAACTTAAGGAATGTTCCCATAGGCTTGGAAACATTGTAAGAACTTAAGGAGGATAGAACAAGATAAAGAAATATAACATACAAAAGCATTATGTCACACTCAAATGGTGGGAAAGAGGAGATAACACTGTGTCGTATCCCTATAAATTCTGAGTAAATTTGAGCATTAATATCCACTGTTTTTGAGAAGTCTCTCCAGACAGTGGTCCTCTCTCTGTGTCTCTGCTCCTCCCTCCCTCCCCCCCAGGACACTGCTTCTGAGAGGTCTCTCCAGATAGTGTTCCCTTACTCTATGCTCCCTCTTCCCCCTCCACCCCACCACCGAATAAAGCCACATGAACTCTGCCAGCATCTTATCAAGTTTCCTGTCTGCTCATTAGAGTGATTCTGGGGTATGAGCCTCCCCAGAATTCCACTCTACTTAGATGGGGGCCTGCCCTGGATTTTAGAATAATAGAAATGTCTCAGTTTGCCCATTTGGGCAAATCTGAGTCTTGTATGCTCTTTTGAGCAAAAGAGCAGACAGGGAATGACAGATACAAGAGAAGAGACTGGAACTAACACTTCTAACATGGAGACCATTCATTTTGTGTGAGTTTGAACAGCAAACCTGAGGGGGAGGTATCCTCTTTCTATAAGCTTGTGTATGAATGGACAGGGCTTGAATAACTGACTGGCAGAGTCCTGGAGGCTTTTTAAGACCAAGCAAAATGAGTGGGAGCCCTTATTATCACAGTTCTGTCTCCATGAGAGAAACAGCTGAGAACTGGTGAAGCACTTGTATGTGCATGGAGCTTCAGAGAAAGAGATGGAAAAAGGAGAAAGGGAATTTCCAATTAGTGAAGTCTGAAGATGAAAGCAGAATGATAAAGCTAGGTGGGATAAGGGAATAAGTTGCACTCTCAAAAGGGGAAAATTCCTCAGCTATGGTCTGAGGAGAAGTTTTCAGGGAGGAACTTAACCATCCCCAGTTTATAGGGAGCCATCAACTGAAAAGTAAAAACCCTTTACAGCAAGAGAGAAACACCAAGAGATAAGGCAATCTTAGGTAGATCCCTAAATTGAGCTGTGCCTGAAAAGAAACTAAGATTAGAAATTTCAAGACAGAAACATGAGGCAAAAAGCATCAGCCTAGAGGAAAAAGAAATCCACAATAGAGAACAGATTCATACAAGAGGAAAGTGAACAGAATTCTAAGGGATAGTCCTTTAGAAGCTAAATTGAAAGCTCGGAAAAATTCCCCTCTATATGAACACTTTGACCCAGGAATACTTATTGAATTTTGTGGTTTTCAGTGGGCAGGTCTGGAGATTGATACATAGACCTATGGCCAAAATTTGGATCCACTGATTATACAGTTTGTGAGAACCTATATATGACTGTTAATAGTAGAAAATTTTAAAATGATAGGGAGATAGCGTATGCTACCTTATGATGATTAGATGTAGAAACTTTGGTGATGAAAGAAAGGGCAGAAGGAAATAAGAGTATTGGCTGTAACAGCCCCTGTAGCAGTTAAGGAAAAAGTATCACAGGAAGAGATAGAGAAAACTTGGGATCCATCTCTCCCTCCCTGGTATTTGATCCCTCCTGTGCCTCCTGTGCTAGCACTGGCACACCAAATAGAACCAGAGCCAATACCAGTGCCTCCTGTTCCCCTACTTCCAAAACCCAGAGTAGAAGCAAAGGCAGCAGTTACTCCTTTAGGCATTCCAGTTCATAAATTCCAGCCAGAGGACTGGGTTCTTATCAGATCTTGGAAAGAAGAAAAACTAACTCAAAGTCCATTTCAAGTCCTGTTGATGACTGATACAGTTGTTAAAACTGCAGAATGTGTATGGGGGCAACTGGGTAGCTCAGTGGATTGAGAGTCAGGCCTAGAGATGGGAGGTCCTAGGTTCAAATTCAGACACTTCCCAGCTGTATGGCAAGTCCCTGGGCAAGTCCCTAGGAGCCAATATTCAAAAGTTAAGGGTTTAAAACAACAACACCCCCCCCCAAAAAAAAAAAAAAAAAAAAAAAAAACCACAACTGCAGAATGTGGCTGGATCTACTATTCTAGAGTGAAAGGTCCAGTTGAAAACTCCAGTTGAATAGCACTGACCCTGGGCAAGTCCCTAGGAGCCAATACTCAAAAGTTAAGGGTTTAAAACAACAACCCCCCCAAAAAACAAACAAACAAACAAAAAAAAACCACAACTGCAGAATGTGGCTGGATCTACTATTCTAGAGTGAAAGGTCCAGTTGAAACCTCCAGTTGAATAGCACTGACCGGTCTTTGAAATTGACTGTGAGAAAGGCTGAAGAAAACTGAGCTGTTATTTTTGAAAGACTGATAGCCTGAAAAGAGGCAGCCAAGACCTCTGAACTCAAGGACATTGACTTACAAATTGAAACTTTGAGTTTTTGTACAAAAAATAAAATTGATGTGAGGGGGAAGAGAGCCCCTTCTCCTATACTAATAATTTCTGTTTTATAGAAGGAAACCCTAATTTTATGAACATTTAATCCCTACTCATCAGATTTTGAGGATGGGGTTGGGACAAAGAATTGTGGTTGTTGTTGGGATTTTTAATATTATGATAGGTATCATTTTGAAAAATCAAAATGCAGGATCACTTCAGATAGAATCAGAAGAGGTGACCAAAAAATATGAACTCCATGTAGGGGAGGGACATCAGACAATTCAGACTGATTTATGCAATCTCCTAGAAAAAACTGGCTGGTCTTTGGAACAGTCCAAAATATCTTTGTTCTCTACCCACCCCCTCCATACCATTGGTTTGGGGTATGGTGGTAAATTAAGCCAACCCCAAAAATTTAGAATAGAAGGATGCTTTTACCCTCTACCAGCCCATTAATAATTATAATGATCCTATTCCTATTACAAACTTGGGCAGGCTGGTCTGACTTTTGGAAGATTTCTCAGTGATGGGAGAAAGTCTGAGCAGCAAAATGATATTGGAAACACTTAGTCTGTATCTTAAGACATGTGAGAAGGTGTCTCTGGTTTGGGATAACTGGGGTGTTCACATATATGGAATTTGATTAATATACCTGAATTTGCTAAACTGAGCATACCAAGGGCAGATCTTAGGTGGTCCTATGGAGAACCTGTGCTGAGAAAGATCTTGGTAAACTGGACTAATAAGAGTGCTCTAATGAAATTGGTCATTTCCTTTACTGTAGTGTATCTGAATCAAATTCAGAATAGGTTGTAGGCATTATCTCTGTTATTATATCATATTATATTATATCATCTATAATTATAAAGCATGCATATATAATTATAGATGATATAATTATATTATACTTTTTTTTCTCTTTTCCATTGTCCTTTTTGGCTTTTGTAAAAGCTCATTTAAATGAATGATATATTTGCTTGTCACCCCTAAACTTCTTTCCATAGGAATAGTAGAAGGGGGGTCTCAGCCACATTTGAGAAGAATATCAAAGGTCTATACTAACATATATATTGCATGTAATATATATATATAAAGTTGCTTAGAGAGGGGGTTTCTTCTACTCTTTAAAAGGAAAGATTGATATCTCCTATTGGAGGGCACATAAACTTCACTATAGAAAATTGCCAATTAATGATTACTAATACTAATCAATGTATATTGGGGAATAATGCACAAATTTAATCTCACACAACAGGATACAGCTTAGAGTAGGAGAAAAAAAATCAGCTGGAAATAAAAAATAAAGTAAAGGTTCAGAAAAAATATGAATGTTCAAAGATATCTTATGCTCCTTTCTATAATGATCTTCTGTGCACACACGCGTCCCGCAAGATATGTAAAATATGTTATAGTGTGTGGAGAAGGGGCAGTTATCATCTGGTGTTGGAGAAGGCCCCAACAGTTCTAGTAAGAACCCCTTACCTCTCTGTTTTCATCTATTTTTCTGGACACCCCAGAAGATCACTCCCATGACTTTTCATTGTCCAACCTTCCCCTCTTTCCTTCAAATGCCTTAGTTTGCCAGTTCTTAAACTAAACTAATCTTAATATTTCCCTTCTTCCATCTCCAAGATGTAATAAAAAAACCCACAAAAAATCTTGGCTTAGCATTCTAAGGTCAGAGAACTGAGTTTCAAGCTGTCAACGTTATACAGTTATTCCCTCCTTTATAGGAAAGACCTTAGGGTTCAAATACAGCAGAGTTATAGGTGATCCTCTTCCCTATCTAGTTTACTCCAGTCTTTTGAAAAATTCCATGGATGTGGGCAGTGTTTTGATTCCTATTTTATAGTTAAGGAAACCGAAGCAGCCACACAATAAGTAAGTATTGGGTCTGGATTTGAATTCTTAACTACAGACCCACAGCTCTTTCCAGAACACTATCCAGTTGCCCTAAGGTAAAATGCTTTTATACTACTGACATCTAGGGTCAATCTCGTTTTGCTTCTTGAAGACCAAAGGATATCAGCAGTCAATCACAATACCCATTTATTAATCTCCTCAGAATTAGGGTGTGATTAGGACCAGATATTGTGACAGGCATTGTGTGACCTGAGTTTGGTAGTGATTACTAAAGAGAGAGAAAAACTACAATCTCTAAACCTCACTTCCTGATCAAGAGCTTGCTAGAAACTAAAGGGAAAGGAGGTGGTTAAAATGATTAAATACATGTGACAACATGGTTTGGAACTGACAACTCTGGGCCCTTATTCAGAGCAAGATACAACAAAAAGCAAAGCAAAACCTAACTGATAGGATCAAAATAACCCAGGAATAAAGGGACCCTGAATAATTCTCAGAGACCCCTCTGGGTTTTGCTAAAGGTCTCTAAGCAAGGCTAAGGCTTTGTTTAATGTAAGTAGAAGGCAGCTATATGAGAATGAATTCAGGGCTTATAGAAATGTTTGGTCTCCTGCAATACTTCTGAAAAGGCATCCATCCTCAATGAAAGGAAATATTCCATTTACTGCTTGAGGAAAACCATTATTGGCTATAAGGAAGGAAAAACAAGCAATACATGAGTTCATTTATCACCCCCTTCTCCTTCCTGTTGTGAACTTGGGCATATCACTTATTATGCATTTAATAAGTAGCCTGGTCCCCAGTGTATTTTTCTGAAAATGGCTAGACTTACCAATCTGTTGTTAAAAAACTTTAATTGTATTAAAGTTTTTTATCTCAAAAAAAAAAATCTTTGTTTCTATCTCTTCCCTACCTTTGTTCTCACTTAACAAACATTTACCAAAACTATACCAGTCTCTGTCATTATGAAACTTATATTCTCCTGGACACTTAGCAAAGGCAAAAATATTCCTTGCAAATTTTCAGGTAATCTAAAATGTTTGGTTAAATTCTGACTACATTAGTCCCTTCCCTTCCTGAAATGTCATCCTGGAAAATCTGAATCTTCCTATCATATCAGCTCGTCTTTCCTGGATTGTCACACATTATTCTCTTTCACAAACTCCATGTGGTCCAGCCAAATTGGTCTTCTTTCTGATCCTCTCACTCTCTGACTCCAGTTTTGTAATTATAATTTGGATGGGTGGTCATTTTATTTCATTCCATTCATCTTCCACACCAAGATCAATCAAGTTCTACTCTTTTCTCTCTTCTCTTTCTCTATCCCTTTTTTCTCACCATCTCTGTCTCGTCTACTTTCTCTGTCTTTCTGTCTCTGCCTCCCACTATCTTTAGTCATGAATAAGTTTTTATTTAGCAGTGGCATTTGCCAGGAAATTGGGATACAAAGCTGTTCTCAAGGAGTTTATATTGTGCTGGTGAACCAATATTTGTAAATGCAAGAAAATTTTTTTCTAGGGGTCTGCATGGGGGTGGTGGTGGTAAGGAATTAGATTAGCAATCAGGAAGGTGGCATCTTATTTGAGTTTTCAAGGACCACAAAGATTTTGTGAGGCAACAATAAGAAACTGCATTACAGGTATAATATATATATATATATATATATATATGTA
>NC_058136.1:78364272-78380238 GCF_016433145.1 Gracilinanus agilis | reverse complement strand
GAATAAGAGTGAGAATAAGATATTAGGGATTTGAAAGACATAGGGGGAAGAGAGAAAAAGAGATGACAAGAGACAGAACAAGACATTAAAGAGGTAGAGGGTTAATGAGAGAAAAAGGTTTAGAATGAAAGAGGAGATATATTAGGGTAGAGAGAACAGAGAAGAGGTAGAGAAAAGGAAGAAAAAAGGAAGGAGTGGAGAGAGAAAGGGAAAGAGAAGAGACGGAAAGGGACAGTAAATGAGAGGGGAGAGAAGGGATAGAGAAAGGGAAGGACACATAAAGAAGATAAAGAGATGGAAAGAAGAGAATAAGGAAAAAAGAGAAAGAGAAAGTTGAGTGGAGAGGAGGGAGAGAAAAAGTGAGAGGGAAGGAGGGGAGAAAGAAATTGGAGGGAATAGGAAGAAAAATGAAAGAATGGGGAAAGAAGGAATGAAAGAGGAGACAGGGAAGGATAGAAAAACAGGGGGAGAGGAGAGAGGGAAGAGAAAGAAGAGAGAAAGGGAGAATTAAGGAAGGAGAGAGAGATAAAAGGGGAGAGGAGGAAGAGAGAAGAGGGCGAGTTCAGGAAGAAAGGAAGAGCGGGAGGGAAGGCAAGCCTTCAGATTAGGGTTAGTCGCCGGAATTTGTCAGCAAGTTTCCCATTTGAGCCTTGGCTTTTCCGGATGGAGGTAGGAACCTGGCCTTCTGGGGTCTGGGACCTATAGATTAGGACCTAAATTATCTCCCCCTCTAGCGCAGAATCGGACGTAGGATTTGTCTGCTTTGCAGGATACTGATGTGTCTGTCATCCAATCAGAATGTTTGCTTTGCCGTTGCTAGGTGGGCGGTTCCTCTGTTTTTGTCCAAGAAAAAGGGAGCCTGTATCTCCCAGCTAATGAGCTAAATGTTTTCACTATCTTTAGTGAGACTATCTCTCAGCCCCTCTGCTTTTTTTGGTTCTTTTCCTGAGTATATGTGTGGGATGAGATTCAGTGTATAATTCTCAAGAGTAGTATTTGCGTTGTAACCCCAGTTTTCAAAGCACTTTAGTATTACTATTCTGAGGATCAAATTGTAAAATGAAAGTGTGACTATATTCCATATCACAAACAAATGAGTAAAGCAGTAGTTGAGGGTAGATCCTGTAAGAACCATTTTAAAAGGGGACCTCCAGTTTTAATTTACCACAACTGGAGTTTTAATTTAGATTTATTAATAAGTAAAAATTACACTAATCTGTATTGAGGCCTGCCATGCAAAGGATTTTAGCAGGAACATCTTAAGGATGGCTCCAAAAACTTGGAATAAAGGAAGCAAGTTTCCTACCGTGTGGGATGAAATTTGTGCATTATTCCCCAATATACATTGATTAATATTAGTAACCATAGATTTGGCAACTTCCTATAGAAAAATCATGGTTAGGTGCCCTCCACTAGGAGACATTAATATCTCTCCTTTAGAATACAGAAGACACTCCTGTTAACTTAGAAAAAACAGAACTATTAGATAGTCATAAAGCCACTCTTTAATCAAGGGAAAGGGGGAACAGGGCTATTTGGTCTCTTATGCAGAGTCCAAGGATTGAACACTGCTCTGCTCCCTGACCCCCTGGGACTGATGCCTCTCTAGATGACGACTCCCAGAAACAAAAGAAATTGGGGAACTTATATACTATTTGGGAAGATCCAGGGGGCAGGAGAGATGATTGACATTATGCTGACAGGATACAATCAAGCTAGAGAAAGGGATCATAGCTAGAGGATAGGGTGTAGGGGAAGGGGCTGCTGACACAATGGATACTAAAGGATGGTCCCTGCCAGTGGGAAGCCAATAAGAGAATAGATAAAAATCTGAAACTACTTTTTTGACCCTTTTTATGATCCTTGTGATTGTTGAAAAGTATTGTGGCCTTATTTTAAAGCTTTAAGTTCCTGTCAAACCTGAATTTAAAGGGTTAACACGGTTAACACAGCAAGGAATGCTGCTGCCAGTTATAGCCAAGGCCAAGATACTCCCCAACTTGGCTTTCTGATAAGAACTTAGTTAAAATTCAGCCTTGGCCTTGGTCTATTCTGAAACCAATGTTTTGTGTTTTGATGTGACATAATTTGTAACTTTTGCACATCTGCAAAGTTTCGGGGGGGGGGGGGATGTCTTTTGTGTGAAGAGTCTTGGAAGCATGAAGTAGAAAACATTTCCCTAGTCCTGTCCTCACTAAGCCACAAGTTTGGGGTCTCTAGATTCCACATGGACAAGTCTAATCAGTTGACCCAGGAAATATTGCTGCTTTGTTTCATCTGAAAAGGATTAGTCCTTGGAGAGTTTTGGTTACTGACCCATCTGACTGTGTTGTTGGGAATGTAAATGCAACAGCTCCTAAAATGACACTGTCAACATGGAATCTAGAGACCCCAAACTTGTGGCATAGTGATAGGATGAAACCCAAATTTTAGAAATAGCTTGTAGGCTGGAGTCCCCCAAAGATTGTGCTTCCCTGTTCCCTAGAGAATCCACCCTGAAGGGAATCTCTGGCTAGCAGTTGCAGACTGAATAATGGACCCTAGGGTAAATGCTAAATACCCTTTTGTCAGAGACCCTTTCCCAGGAAGACACACCAGGGCAGGGACCATCCTTTAGTATCCATTGTGTAAGCAGCTCCTTCCCTTACACCCTAGCCTCTAGCTAGGATTCCTTTCCCTAGCTAGATAGTAAATCCCAACCTTACCAGTATAATGTCAATCATCTTTCCCAGCCCCAGGATCTTCCCAAATGGTATAAGTTCCCCAATTTTCTTTGTTCTTTGGAGTGGTCATCTAGGGCAGCAGCACTCCCAGGGGGTCAGGGAGCAGTGTTCAATTCTGGACTCTGCACAAGGCCCACCTCTTCATAAGAGGCCAAGTAACCCTGTTCCCCCTTTGTCTTGATTAGAGTGGCTTTATGACTATTTAATAGTTCTGTGTTTTTTATAAGTTAACAAATGGAAGTTCCACCGCAGTCCCACAGGGCAGCCTGAGCCGTCCTCCTGACGAGGACCCCAAGATGTGAGGTACCCACACAGCCCATTTAGGGTTGAGTCAAGAGTCCGCTTAGCAGAGGGGCCAGGCAAGTGGAGCAAACGACTCGGTCGCGTGTATTTGGGGGTGACCCACTCTTTAAGGGGGGTTTTAGGCAACGGTCCGTGAATCTATGGAGGTTTTTTTTTCAAGCTGTTATTTGTTTCCAGAGAGCAAGGTTTTTCTGATTAGAAATGATTCGTTTTTGGTCACTGTGTCATTGTAAAATTACAAGACATGGTTGAGAAAAGACTGCTTTGAATGGGAAGGAAACTTGAAGGATTTTAAACTGACCAACAATTTTCCTCTGAAGGAGCCACTTTAGCCTTAGACCAAAAGGAAGGCTTTTGAGGTCAGGCTGAGAGAAAGGTTATTTGGAGCCAAGGGCAGAGTAAGAAAATAGAAGGGAATATGATAGGAATTCTGCTTTAAAGGTAATTTTTTAACTTTTCCTTAGTAATCCAAAGTTTTGGGTCAAGAGAAGTTTTATGGGTTTTAAAAGGAATCATGAACTATTACCTGATTTTTGGAGGGTTTTTTTTTTAGGTAAATTTCCAGAGTGCAACCATTACAATAGATAAGTTTTTGTTTTAGAAGGACCAGGGAATCCTGATTCCTATAGGGAATTGAGTTTTCCTTTTTGAGTGGAGAGAACTAATTTGGCATTTATTTTGTGAGCATTATTTTTCTGATAGATAATCGTTGGCACATGACCAATATTAGAGAAAGGAATTCCCCACCTGGTAAAATTCTTAAGAAATTTCTAGGAATGCCCTGCATTTTACCACCCCAGTACTGGAGTGTGGGTAAAGTGATTAAAACTTATTAAAGTCAAGTTTGCTATAGGGCTTGTTAAAGGGAAATTTATTCAGAACCCCTGGAGCACTTTTATCTCAAGACTAGGAACCAACTAGGTACTTGGGAGCCAAAAGCATGGACTAGACTCAGAATCCGAACCTGAGAAGATTCTCTGAAGAAGACACCCAAGAGAAATCCGAAGGAGCCCCAAGAGGTCACTGGAACCTATAAGTATCACTTTTCTTAATTGCTTTCATTTGGCCTTTCAAATTTCTGTAACAGTCAAAAAAACTTGACCATTTTCGTATATTTACCCTGAGCAAAATCCCTTTTCCCCAAATTTAGCTAAAGCAGATAAAAGTTTAAATTAGTAGCATTTTGCTTTAAGAGGCTTGTAAGTTTGATTTGAGAATTCACAGGAAAGATTCCAGAGTGCTAGTTCAGTATAACAGAACGTGTTTGTCTCAAAGTATTATCAAAAGAATTTAGGAAAGAAATGATGGAGCCTAGAAATCATTGTTAATAAGCAAAGAATGATTATTTTAAGTTACTCCCCACCTTTCTCCTGTTATAGCAATTTTCTGTAATTTTAGGATGAACGAAGCCTTAGAAAAGCAAGGCCTAGAATATGGAAATTGTGGAGGCAAATAGAAAGTTTTAGCAATTGTGAATGAGGTTAGCAGATTAGAGGTCCCTTTAGGTCAAAAGGAAAATCTGGCAAAATATTAGTGTAAAAAAGGAATACATAAAAAAGCAATACATAAAAATAGTAGATTCTAAGCAGTATTTTTAATAAATAGGGTTCAGATAGAACACTGACTTTCTCCCCAGTACCAGTAAAGTTTATACATCTTAAAGACAGGAAACTTTTATGCTTAGGAATGCTACTGAACTAGCCTATAGACTTAGGCCTGAGTAAATGAGTATTGCCAATGAATAGATACTTGAGGAAAAGTGTACCCAAAACTAAATTAAGGAGATAGTATGTTACTGCCTCAACAAGATAATTATTTTTACAAGAATTTTTATCTACAGACTTAACATTAAGTCAGTTGCAACATTTTTTCCTACAAAGTAATAGGCATTATAGTTAAGTAGTTAAAAGGTGAATGAAAAGTTTTTTTAAATCCCTAGCATCTCAACCTCCCCAAAGGGGTGTGTGTGTGTGAGAGGTTTTAAAATTAGGAAAATTTAGAAGCATTTTCAGTCTTGAGAATTTTTGGAGTTTATTTTAATTTGAGACTTTTAAAAATTGTTTTGAAGTTGAAATAGTTATAGTTTTTCATATGATTTTGAGATTGCTGTCAGAATATTTAATTAGAATTTTTCTTGGTATTAGATGATATATTAATTTTTGGTCATTGATTTTTTATATGATATTTCGGTAAAGTAAGGCATTTTTTGATTGGGTATATATTTTAAATAATCTTATAATGGGTGTAGAATGAACACTAATAGAATCAATTATATGGGGTGTCTTGAGGGTAAGGTTAGAATAATTTTTATAGTAAGTATGCTGGGAGTTGATCAAGGTCTGTTAAAGAATGTGTTAATAGATCTCTTTTTAAGTTTCTCTTGCAGTGATGAAGGTGTCTTGTACTGAAGAATAGTCTGCAGGAGAGAGGAGGCCAAAGGCATTACATCAGGACCCCAGAATTTGAAAGACTTAAGGACTTGGGGGGAAGTGGTTGTGTTTGTCAAAATATGCCAAGGGTAGACTGCCTACCTTTCTCTGGCACAACTGTCAACGTGCTGGAAGTGCCCTAAGGTTTCCCCACCATTAGTGAGACTTCCATCATTGGTCAGCGATGTTCAGCCTTGACAAAAAGGGGGCTGTGTGTCTAGAGTCCCCAAACTTGTGGCATAGTGAGATAGGATGAAACCCAAATTTTAGAAATAGCTTGTAGGCTGGAGTCCCCCAAAGCTTGTGCTTGTTCCCTCTTCCCTTGAGAATCCACCCTGAAGGGAATCTCTGGCTAGCTGTTGCAGACTGAATAATGGACCCTAGGGTAAATGCTAAATACCCTTTTGTCTTAGATGGTCTTCCCCATTGTATCAGAGACCCTTTCCCAGGAATACACACCTGGGCAGGAACCATCCTTTAGTATCCATTGTGTAAGCAGCTCCTTCCCTTACACCCTAGCCTCTAGCTAGGATTCCTTTCCCAAGCTTGATTGTAAATCCCATCCTTACCAGTATAATGTCAGTCATCTCTCCCAGCCCCTGGATCTTCCCAAATACATAAATTACCCAATTTCCTTTGTTCTTTGGAGTCATCATTTAGCATGGTGTCACTCCCAGGGGGTCAGGGAGCAGAGGGAAGCAGTGTTCAAATTCGTGGATGCTGCACAAGGATCAGCTCTGCAAAAGAGGCCAGGTAGCCCTAATGCCCCTTTCCCTTGATTAAAGAGTGATTTTATGACTATTTAATAGTTCTGTGTTTTTCAAAGTTAACACTAGGATTGTCATCTAGAGGGGTGGCACTCCCAGGGGGTCAGGGAGCAGAGGGAAGCAGTGTTCAATTTTTGGACTCTGCACAAGGCGCAGCTCTGCATAAGAGGCCAAGTAAATTCGTTCCCCTTTTTCCCTTGATTAAAATAGTGACTTTATGACTTATTTAATAGTTCTGTGTTTTTTCTAAGTTAACAACACATAACATAATTTTCCTTAGGTAACTTATCTAATCTTGTTTTCCAATGCCAAATGGTAGCATCTAATTATTTGGAAAAATCTTTTGTCACAAGTGCAGTTTATAAATATCTTGATTATAATAAACGTAATTGACTTAGACTACGTTCTTTTTTATGATTTTTTTTATTATGTGGTTCCTAGCTTTAAACTCCATGGAGAAAAAGACAGGGAGAGACTGTAAGAGGAAGAGTCAGAGGCAAAGAGTTAAAGGAACACTGCTTTGCTCTGCTCCCTGATCCCCCTGGGAGTGACACGGCCCTAGATGACCACCCCTAGGGACAAAGGAAATTGGGGAACTTATATACCATTTGGGAAGATCCAGGGGCTGGGAGAGATGACTAACATTACACTGACAGGATACAATCAAGCTAGAGAAAGGGATCATAGCTAGAGGCTAGGGTGTAGGGGAACGGGCTGCTTACACAATGGATATTAAAGGATGGTCCCTGCCCAGGTGTGTCTTCCTGGGCAGGATCTCTGATACAATGGGGAAACTACCTAAGACAAAAAGGGTATTTAGCATTTACCCTGGGGTCCATTATTCAGTCTGCAACTGCTAGCCTGAGATTCCCTTCAGGGTGGATTCTCACGCGAACAGGGAACTAGCACAATCTTTGGGGGTCTCCAAACTACAAACTATTTCTAAACTTGGGGTTCATCATACCTCACTAAGCTACAAGTTTGGGAACTCTAGATTCCATGTCGACACCCCCCCCTTTTGGTCAAGACTAAACGTAGCTGACCAACAATGGAACTCTTCACTAATGGTGGAGAAACCTTAGGGTACAAGTATGGGTGATTAGCACTTGGGGGTGCTCCCCAGTGCCCGGCGCATTGACAATTTTGCCAGAGAAAGGTAGGCAGTCTACTCTTGGCATATTTTTACAAACACAACATTAGCCCACTTCCCAAGTCTTTTAAGTCTTTCAAATCCTGGGATCCTAATGTAATGCTTTTGGCCTCCTCTCTCTGGGGGACTTCTGTCCTCTCTCCTGCTGACTTCTTCCCTTGTACAAGAGGAGCTTCATAGCTGCAAGAGAAACTTAGAACAGATCTATAAACATATTCTTTTAACAGACTTTGATCAACTCCCAACACACTTACTCAGTATAAAGATTATTCTAGCCTTGCTCTTGATATAATTGATTCTATTAAGAGTTCATTCTACACCCATTTTAAGATTTAAATTACAAAACCAATCAAAAATTTCCCTTACTTTACCACATTATATAAAAATCAACCCTACAAACTATAGAAAAAGCAAAAATAAACCATCACAGGTTAACCAGAGCTTGTAAATCTGAAAGTAGTCTCTCCTCCGTTCAGTGACCAAAAATTAAATTATCATCTAATACCAAGAAAAATTCTAATAAATATTCTATAACAGCAATCTCAAAATCATATGACAATTTCAACTTCAAAACAATTTTAAAGTCTCAAATTAAAATTAACTCCAAAAATTCTCAAGATTGAAAATGCTTCTAAATTTTCCTAATTTTAAAACCTCTCACACACACCCCTTTGGGGAGGTTGAGATGCTGGGGATTTAAAAAATTTTTTCATTCACCTTTTAACTACTTAAATTATCATGCCTATTACTTTGTAGGAAAAAATGTTGCCACTGAGTCAGCTAATGTAAGTCTGTAGATAAAAATTCCTGTGAAAATAATTCTCTTGCTTAGGCAGTTAACTTGAGATTTCCTTAAACCAAATTAGTTTGGGGTACATTTTCCAATTTCCTCAAGTATCTATTCATTGGCAATAAGGGCTCCTTTACCATTGACCTTAGGCCTAGTCTATAGGCTATTTCAGTAGCATTCCCTAGTCACAAAAGTTTCCTTATCTCATTTGTTTTCTGCCTTTAGTCTTCTAGATGTATAAACTTTACTGGTGCTGGGGAGAAAGTCAGTGTTCTAGCTGAACCCCGTTTATTAAAAATACTGCTTAGAATCTACTATTTATGTGTTTTGCTTCCCTTCCCTCTTTGACACTAATATTTTTCCAGATTTCCCTTATCACCTAAATTCTTCCTCCTTTTAGGAAAAGGGACCTCTAATCTGCTAACCTCATTCACAATGGCTAAGAATTTCTATTTGCCTTCAGGATTTCCATATTCTAGGCCTTGCCTTTCTAAAGCTTCCTTCATCCTATGATTACAGAAAATTGCTATAACAGGAGAAAAGTGGGAGGTAACTTAAAATTAGGGAGAAAGGCTCCCATAACTTTGAATATTGATGCCATGCATAAGTTGGTAATGATCAGCAGTCAAGTCACCTGTAGAACTTGACAGAAACTTAGCTTAGCCATTTCTCAGCCCTTCCATTTGCCTTGTGACTGCATCCATAACCAATTTCCTCCATAGCATTTCTGTTCCCAATTATCTTCCCATACAATTTGCCCTTAAAAATGGCAATTCTCTCTAACCATGCTTAGGGTTTAAAATGAACTTTCTTTGCTTATTAACAAATTTCTAGGCTCCATCATTTCTTTCCTGAAAGTAAAATGCTACTATTTTAAACTTTCCCTACTTTAGCTAATATTTGGAGAATAACTCTTCCTTCTAGATTCTCTCCTTAATAGTCTTTGCTCAGGGTAAGTATAATTCTTAGAGTAAATAAAATGGCAAAATTTTGACGGCTACAGAAATTTGAAAGGCCAAATGATAGCAATTAAGAAAGGCGATACTTATCGGTTCCAGTGACATCTTGAGGCTCCTTCGGATTTCTCATTGGTGTCTTCTTTAGAGAATCTTTCAGGTTCAGATTCTGAGTCTTGTCCATGCTTTTGGCTCCTAAGTACCTAGTTGGTTCCTAGTCTTGAAATAAAAGTGCTCCAGGGTTGTGAATAAAATCCCTTTAACAAGCCTTATAGCAAACTTGACCTTAATAAGTTTTACTCACTTCTCCCAAACTCCAGAACTGGGGTAGTAAAATGCAGAGCATTCCTAGAAATTTCTTAAGAATTTTCCCAGGTGAGAAATTCCTTTCTCTAATATCGGTCATGAGCCCATGACCATCTATCAGAAAAATAATGCTCACAACATAAATGCCAAATTGGATTAGTTCTCTCCACTCAAAAAGTAAAACTCAATTACACACACACACACAGATACATATATATATGAATATGAAGCAGGATTCCCTGGTCTTTTTAAAACAAAAACTTATTTATTGTAATGGTTGCACTCTGGAAACTTACCTAAAAAAAACCCCTCCAAAAAACAGGTTATATTTCATGATTCCTTTTAAAACCCATAAAGCTCTCAACCCAAAACTTTGGATTACTAAGGAAAAACTAAAGAATTACCTTTAAATCAGAATACCTGTCCAATTCCCTTCTATCTTCTTACTCAGTCCTTGGCTCCAAATTACCTTTTTCTCAGCCTGGCCTCAAAAGCCTTTTGGCCTAAGGCTAAAGTAGTTCCTTCAGAGGAAAATTGTCAGTTTAAAATCCTTCAGTTTCCTTCCCATTCAAAGCCAAGCCTTTCCCTAACCATATCTTGTCATTTTACAATGACCCAATGACCAAAAATGAACTGTCTTTACTTCTGAACACACGTTAATCAGGAAAACCTAGCTCTCTGGAAACAAATAACAGCTTGAAAAAAAAAGTGAACTTACAGCATTCAAATAACAAATTTAACATCTAGAACAAATGCATCCCATTACAAACATTATTAAAACATTAAGTGCACGTTGTATACAATATTTCACACATTATACCAAAACTGGGAAGAAAAGGTTAGAATTTTAAAGTTAGGAATTTCTGGACCTCCTTTTGCTTTTTGCTGGATCTCCTCCTATCCAGATCTCCAGCTCCAGTCTGGTCTCTTCAGCTTTTGGGAGGAATTAATTGTTAACACAACTTTAGACATTTAAATCACAAGCTTTAAGGTTATCAGTGAATCCTTTTTAAAACATATCACAAATACAACATAAGCAAAACCTCAAAGAAATGAGAAGAAATACAGAACTTAAGTTCTTTAAGCTTCTGTGAGCTCTTTTGCAAAAATTTACAACCATTTAAACTTTAAACCCTTAAACCTTGGCTTTTCAGTTCATGAAGCAACTTTCTCCATTTAATCCACTTAAATGTACCTTCAGGCTCCCCCACTACAGCTCAGTTTCCCATTCAAGGCTTTCAGCCCGCCATTCACACCTCTGAACTCCTTTCCTTGCTATTCTACTCCAGACATGCTTCACCCACTTTCACATGCAACAACACACACACACTTTAATACCTAGTCACACTCGGAGCTTGTAGTGGATTGAAATAGACTCCATTTTGGCCTGCTTACCTTGGGATTGGACTTTGTCACCGTTTGCCATTTATCTAGATATCCGCATGCATTAGGCCATACTTTGAAAACATATTTCTTGCCGCCGTATTGGTAGGTGGTTCTTCGGACTGTTGGTTATTTCCACCTCCTGGACCTACAGATTTACTGTTTCCCATGATTCCAGACACCCCCGGGCTGGTTCTGGTTCTGCAACTCTGTGGGTCCATGGACAGTTGCTTCCAACCCCCTTAATTAAAGAGTGGATCGCCCCAAATATGCGCCACCGGTCCTTTGCTCCGAGAGCCACTTGCCTGGCCACTCTGCTAAGCAGACTCCTGACTCAACCCCAAATGGGCTGTGTGGGTACCTCACGTCTTGGAGTCCTTCTTAGCAGGGTGGCTCAGGCCACCGGGACTTCGGATCTAAAACGTGGAACTATTAAATAGTCATAAAACCACTATTTAATCAAGGGAAAGGGGGATGAGGGCTACTTGGCCTCTTATGCAGAGCTGGGCCTTGTGCAGAGCCTAAAGGAACACTGCTTTGCTCTGCTCCCTAATCCCCCTGGGAGTGACACCGCTAGATGACCACTCCTAGGGACAAAGGAAATTGGGGAACTATATATCCAGGGGCTGGGAGAGATGATTGACATTACACTGACAGGATACAATCAAGCTAGAGAAAGGGATCATAGCTAGAGGCTAGGGTGTAGGGGAACGGGCTGCTTACACAAAGGATACTAAAGGATGGTCCCTGCCCTGGTGTGTCTTCCGGGGCAGGATCTCTGATACAATGGGGAAACTACCAAAGACAAAAAGGGTATTTAGCATTTACCCTGGGGTCCATTATTCAGTCTTCAACTGCTAGCCTGAGATTCCCTTCAGGGTGGGTTCCCACGGGAACAGGGAACTAGCTAGCACAATCTTTGGGGGTCTCCAAACTACAAACTATTTCTAAACTTGGGGTTCATCATACCTCACTAAGCTACAAGTTTGGGAACTCTAGATTCCATGTCGACAGGAGGAAGGAAGGAAGGAAGGAAGGGAGAGACAAAATTAGAGGTATTTGAAAGCCAGTGGAAACAAAGTCTTGGAAATAACATAGAACTACTAAAGTAGTCAGCAAAACCAAGTCTTTAATCCCTGGATTCGGGAAGGATACCTGTCTCAAGAATGAGAGGACTCTGAAACTTAGCTTAAAAGTAAAAAGAAAAATGTATTAATAAGAGGATTAATGGCCAGCAAGACAGCATGAATAGAACTATAGGAGTTGCCCCCAAATGCTCCAGTTCAGGGGTTTTTATGATTCTTTACAATAGTGTTATATCATAGTATGGACATAACTTTCTACACTCAGGCATTTGGTGGGTTGAGGGGTCTACCTGAGATCCTCAGGGCATCCTGCTATCAAAGTGTGGCCTGGAGATATATCTCTGTCTATCTCAACCTAAAGGATGATCCAAGGATTTTTGGCTAGGGAGTCAAAAAGACAGAAAGGGGGAAGGGAATTTCTCTGTCTAATACAGCTCCCATGCCATGTCTGTACTATGCCCATGTCAATAGGGTGCATACACACTCCTGTCACCCTCCACAATATAATTCACCAAAATACGAATAACTATTAAATAAAAAAGGAGAAAGGTTGTAACAAGGTAAGTATACTGGAAACTGCACTTGGAATATCAAAATTTAGCTTATACCTAAAAGATTTCAGTTAATTGTTGACCATTTTGAGCCAGTAATAGCCTTAACATTTACTAAAATAACTAATTCTAAACTTACCCAAACCATTAAAACCATCTTAGTATAGGTGATAGAACAGATATACTTAGATGCAATAATAATATTACCATAACAGCACATAAAAGCAAAGATCAATTTTGCATAATGATTCAGCTAGTTAACATGGACAAAAAGAATTATGCCCAAATCCCCGAAATTAAGTGAGCTACTATAAAACAGTTAATTTCAGCCAACTCATCTATGTAGCAAAATAGTGAATTTTTATAGTAGAAGTGAAAAACCTATCGAAATTAATGATAGCTGTTTATCCAAAACATGAATTTCAGTTCAATTTTAAGTTTTATAAAGCATTAATTCCTAGATTTAAAAGTTAGTCAAATGAGGGACAACTTTCGACACAGTAACACTAAACTACTAAAACAAAAAAGGGTACTTAACATTTGGCTATACCCACTAGTCCACCCAAACCGGGGTTACCAAGCTCTTCAAGGTCTATTGTTTAGTTTTTCCCTTGGGGTGAGTTGTCCAGAGAGAAAGAAAAGGTGGGAGGGAGAGACAGAAATAGACAGAAAGGAGAGATATAAAATTAGAATAAGACAGAGGCAGATAGCAAAAGAAGAGAGAGACAGAGAGATTAGAGAGAAAAGGAAATGGAGACGGAGAGGTTGACATGGACATTTTGCAGAAATGGCAGGGACTCTGTACCCCTTAATTCAGGCAGGCTGTGAACAGGGAAATTCCCTTCCCCCTTCCTGCCCTTGTGACTTAAGTTGATATAGACAAATACACCTTCTGGGTCTTGAGGGTCTCAGACCC
The DNA here is from genome assembly GCF_016433145.1 of Gracilinanus agilis. Classification (NCBI taxonomy): domain Eukaryota; kingdom Metazoa; phylum Chordata; class Mammalia; order Didelphimorphia; family Didelphidae; genus Gracilinanus; species Gracilinanus agilis. The sequence continues at coordinate 78,366,879 of NC_058136.1, read as the reverse complement.
CTTCCTCCCACTGAATGCCTTCCACACTACTGGAAAGAATATAAAAAGCCAGGAACTGGGTGCTGTCTTGCTGGCCTTTAATTCTATCTTACTAATAATCTTTTTACTTTTAAGCTAAGCTTGGAGTCCTCTCATTCCAGAGAAAGGTTTCCTTTCAGAACTCAGGGGTTCACCATTTGCATCCCTATAACAAGGCAGCAGGAGAGTGAAAGAGAGGAGAAAAAGAGAAAGGGTGGGAGAGGAGAAACAGAGAGACAGAAAGAAGAGAGATAAATGAAATGAGACCTCAGGAGAGAAAGAGGGAGGGAGAGGAAGAAAGTGGGAGAAACAGAAAAAAAAAATGGGGACAGAGTGAAACAGACAAAATAAAAACGGAAGAAGAGAGGGAAACAAAAAGAGGGAATGAGATAGCAACAGAGGAAGAGAAAGATAAAATTAGAGAGGAAATGAGGCAGACAGACAAAATGGAGAGTGAGGAAAAAAGGGGAGAGTAGAAAAATACAAAGATATATAAAGGGCCAGAAGTAGAGTGGGATGAAAAAGAGAGACAAGATAGAGGGAGAGGAAAAGGGAGAGGGAGAATCAGTGACAGATAAAGAGAACAGCAGAAGAGGAAAGAGATAAACAGACATTGAAAGAGTATCAGAGGAATGGACATAGTGACAGAGGGAGAAAGATATAGACAGAGATGCAGAGAGAAGGAGAGAACTAGAGAATGATAAATAAAAATTATGAGACAGAGAGGCAAAAAAATCGAGTGAGAGAAGGCTAGAGTGAGGATGGGGGAGATCCAGAGAGAGACACATAGAAACAGTTATAGGGGGTGGGGGAGATACAGAATGAGACAGAGCCAGAGAGAGAGAAAGACAGTCAGTGTATGTGTGAGAGAGACAGTGGATGAGAGATGAAAAGGAACAGGAGAGAAAGGGATTAGGGATTTGAGAGACCTACAGAAAGATGGGGAGAGACAGAAAGTAGGATATAGAAAAAGGTGACAAAGTCAGAGACAGGATAAAGAGACAGAATAAGACAGAAAGACAAAATCAGACACATACATAGCTGAGGGGACAGAGACAGAGAAACAGAGACAAGATAAAAAGAGGATTGTGACAGAAATGAGAGAGGGATGGAAGATAGAGGAGAGACTGAGGAAGAAATAAGAATGATTAAGAGACAGAGAGGGAAAAACAGTGAGAGGAAGAGACAGAGGGAGGGAAAGAGAGAAAGAAAGAGAGATGAGATACTGAACCAGAGAGAAAGGAAGTAGGAGAGGGACAAAGTGATAGGTATTTGAGAGAGGGAGATAGTCAGAGAAAGGAGAAAGCCAAAAAAAAGACAGGGAGAGAGGGAGAAAAAAAGAAAGAGGAGTGTGTGTGTCCATTTGGAAAAACACAGAACCACCAAAGTGGTCATAAAACCAAATCTTTAATCAGGAAATTACCAGGTCCTTAATATTCCACCACCACAGAGTCCAGTGCTAAATATTTAGCACAGAGTCAAAACTCTGGGGTTCTGGGGACAGTGTCTTTGAATCACTGTCAAAGATGATTCTCCAAACTTGGGGACTGTCAACTTGGAAAAACACATAACTATTATAGTCAGAAAAACCAAATGTGTGAAGGGAACCCCCTCGCACAGTGATGGGCAAACTTTTTAAAAAGGGGGCCAAAGGAAAGGAAAAAAACTTTAGGAGGGCCAATATAATTTATTAAAAAAATAACAATGATACATTTTACAAAATTCTTGTATTTTTTGTGATACTTAGCTCTATTAATGACTGAAAAATTATGAAAGAAAATGTGATGAATGAAACATTTCTAAAAATTTGGTTCAAACTGGGATGCACTTAGAAGTTAAATGCTCATCTGTCAGTCTGTTTCTAAGGCAACTCTTTCGAAGTTTCATTGTAGAAAACACCTATTTACATATATATCTGATGAAGCAAATATAACAACTTTCTGGACATATCAGCTTTGGGAAAGTGGATTTTGACAAGGACTTGTAGAACTAATTTTGGAACATTAAGAAACAACTGAGTTGAGTGTTACATTGTAATCCAATCAATTCAAGTTGCAAGTCAGGTTTCCCTGTTTCACAATTCACATTAAAAGGCATACTGAAAATTTCGAAGTCTTTTTCAATGACACCAAAGTCTTCAAATCTTCCTTCAAATTCACCATGGAGTCTTCTCCGACTATCCTCATAACTCTTAAAACTTTTCCTTCATCACTTGGGACATTAGACACTTCATTCTTAGCAAGCTGATTCGTGAATAGAACAAGTTGTAGTTTAAAACCTTTGAGATGGCCCCAGATATCATCGACAAATTGATTTTTGCCCTGCATCTTGACATTCAACTTGTTCACATAGCAGAGAAGATCCATAAAAAATGTTATGTCCGACATGGTAAAGATGCTACCCACATTCAGAGGAAGGGCTGCAGGAGAGGAAACACAGAAGAAAAACAACTGCTTGAACGCATGGGTTAAGGCGGACGTGATTGGGGATGTAGACTTGAAACGAGCACCCCAATGCAACTATCAACAGTTTGGAAACAGGTCTTGATTGATGACACATGTTAAAACCAGTGGAAATGTGCATCGGCTT
>NC_058136.1:78351394-78363772 GCF_016433145.1 Gracilinanus agilis | reverse complement strand
TTCAGACTGAGCAAAGATTAAAGAGGAAGAGGAGCAAGAAGCACTAACAGACTGTCTCTTGGCCTTTCCTTAAGGTCAGGTTCCCAAAACTTAACACTGTTAGCCTTTGTGCTTTTCCCAGATTTGATGCTTCAAAGACAAGGTAGAAACAACAGTTTCCTGTAGAACATTTCCAAACCTCTTGGGAACCCATTCTGTTCTAAGCCAAGCTCTTAGACTAGAAAGTGTATTGAAAGCCCCAAAATCCCTTAGAGAAGGGAATTTTGTCACCTTGGAATTCCCTAGAGCAAGGAAATGATAGCTCCAGGCCCTAACCCAACCCACCTTGAGAACATACATTTGTTCATCTGAAAATTATCACTTCATGAACTTTGCCCTCCATTCCAGGGGGCTCTGGGACCTTCATTCCCTGCCCTCTTTCTTAGCCATGGTGACTCACCAGCTTCATGGACTCGAAGGGCACTAGCCCCTTCACAGCCCCATGATTGGACTTTCAATAGGGAAGAATCCAGAGGGTGTCCCAAGTTAGGTTTCTCCCTCCCCCCAGGATAAAACCGGGTTGGCCTATCTCCCCACCCCATCCCCATCTTGCCCTAGAGAAAGCATGGTAGCTTCCTCCCTCTCTCCCAGCCCCTCAGCTCTCAGGGCTAAGGTTTTTCTTACAGTGAAGGAATGGAAGAAATATTGCTTGCAAAGGTTAAGGATAGAGGGGAAGAAGTGGTCAGCACTTTCCCATTTCCCCATACTAAGTAAGGGCCTGAGTCCCATGAGTCCATACGTGTGTGAGAGACCTTGAGCGTGTGTGTGTGTGTGTGTGTGTGTCTGTCTGTCTGTCTGTCTGTCTGTCTGTCTGTCTGTCCTCTCTGGGTGAGCTTCCATGCCGGGAGAAGGAGCTGGTTTGGAAATACTGACTCCTGCTCCTCTTGGGCTGTATTGTCATGAACCTGACACCTTCCTTGACCTCTTTTCCTTCAGAGACCAGACGCAGGTACCTTAAAGGCCTTGCACCTAGAGGGGACCCCAAGTAACATCTCCCAGACATTCCCTCCTCCAGTGTCTCCCAAAGCTGACTTTCCAGAACTTTACAGTTTTCTTCTACAGAAAGTGGAATGTCATTCCTGCCCTGACACTCTTCCAGCCTCAGGGGACACAAGACAGAGCCAGTCCCAGAATTCTCCTCCAGTTTCCTAAAACTCTTTGCTGTTTCAGTTAGTTCCAACCTAAGAGAGACAGCAAAGCCCAAGTATTCTTTCTCCCATGTGTCAGGTGTTGTGTCATCTTTACATAGACCTATAGTTGTGTGTCATACATCCGTTGTGTATTTGTTGCTTTATAGAGAATTTATATAGAATTATAGAGTTCTGATAGCCATGTCCTAACCTTTTTTTGTTCTCAATTTGTTGCAGATATTAAGAGGAGTCTGGATTCTTGTGGGACTCTCCTCAGAGTCCCTTTCTCCATATCTTCTGTAACAAAGACTTTACAATGGCAATAAAGTTCCAGAACAGAAGAATATGTATTGTTAAAGTGACAGCAAATAAAAATAAACAACAAAAAACATATGAAGTTAATTGATCATCTTCCTTTCCTACAACAAGGCCTTTGGGATAACCCTCCTGTGTGCCAGACACTGTGCTTCATGTCCTTCTAGCTATGTGTGTGCTCCTCAATTGTTTCCTTCACACATAATGTGAGCGCTAGTTTAGCTCATGAGCTAACTGACAAAATATTATGTTTATCATAATTTTCCACTGGTAGTCTGTCCTGTGCTTGTCACTGGAACATATCCATGTGTCTACTAGACCCTAACACACAAGAGCTCTTCTGTTGAAAACCAACTTCCTCCTGTGTAATTAGGATTTGCTCCCTAGAACACTAAATCCTAGCTTTCCATGTTCTCTCTCACATTATGTGCTAACATGGGGAGGATATAAGTTTTGTGCATCTCCACCCTGGAGCTATCTTTTCCCCTGATCACTACTGGGAAAGCTGGCTTTATGCCATCCAGGAGAATTACACACATGGGTTTACTTTTTGTTAGATAATTAAGTTTGAACTTCTGTTTCTTTTAGTTCATTTTCTTTTTACTTCGTGATTATTAATAAATTTTATAAAATATAATTCTTGGAGTTATTGGATATTAATTTAAATCTTATATTCCAAAAAAAATCACCCACAGAGGCTTCAAACCAAACGGAGTCAGTTAGGCTGAATGCACAAACTTATTCCTCTGGTCTTCCTGAGGTCATGAAACTTCTCCCTTCACAGGGCCTAGATGACCATTAATCAGGTATGGCATACTTCCCTGGGAGGGCTCAATGGGAAACCCTTTGCATTCCCTAATGCCATGCTTCCTGGGGAAGAGAGGGAGCAGCATTCAGGCCAAGAAGGACCCACAAGGAAGGCTGAAAGAATTCAACTGAAAGCGAATCTCCTTTGAGCTCCTGCAATATCCCTCTTCTGGTACCAACCAGCTCAAGCCATGGCTGTGACTGAGGCCTTCATCTGAGCCCAAGAAGCCACTAGCATTCATTAAGAGCAGTCTTTCTTTATTTGAGGCAAATCTTCCCATATTCCAGGGAATGTTAGACAGTTAACAGGAGATCTGGAGGAGGAAATAGAGAGGAAGGCAGAAACAGCAAGACACAGATAAGGAGAATAGTTGCAGATGGAGAAGCCTCACATCAGCTCTGATACCTCCAAGGCTATGGTCACTCCCTCTGTATGGCATATTTTTCTCATTCTGACATTCTATAGTCTCTGGTTCCATACATTCCTAAGCTTTCTACTGTCAATATTCTGAAGTTGTTTCAAATTTTGACACTCTTTAACCTTATTTGGAAGGCCCATTCCATGGTTAAATATTCTAAACTCTATATTTCAAAGTTCTTTCTTATTCTGACAGTATATATTCCATGTTTTAAGATTCCTTCCCAAACTAAGCAATCTAAAACTTATTTTAATTTCTTTCTAGTACTCAGATTCTTTATTTTATTTTTTTCAGACCCTTCCATTGTCAGGCATTCTATACTCAATATTCAAAACTTTTTTCCAGCTCTGATATTCTATGTTCTATATTTTAAGTCTTTCCAGTGCTAAATATTCCGAAAACAATATTCTAAAGTTCTTTCTTGTTCTGATATCATAAGACTTATGTTTTAAGGCTCCACCCATTCTTAAAAATTCCACAGTCAATATTCTAATATTCATTTTATTTCTGCTACTCTATATTCTCATTTCAAAAGTCCTTTCTATTGCCAAACAGTATAAATTCAATATTACAAAGTCCATTCCTGTTCTCACATTCTATATTATGTTTTAAGATGACTCATAAAACTAAGCATTTTATATTCTAGAGTTTTTTACAATTCTGGTATTCTGTATTCTATGTTGTTGGACCTCATTAAATACTAGTCATTCTATAAAAACATTCCAAAGTCCTTTCAAAACCTAATATTCAATATTCTATTCTGATAATATCCTTCCATGGCTGAGAATTCTAAACTCAATTTTCTAAATTTCTTTCTAGCACTGATGGTCTATATTCCATATTTTATAAATCTTTCCATTACCAAATATTCTTTTCTAAAAAAAATTATTTATTTAATTAATTTGGAATATTTTTCCATGGTTACATGATTCATATTCTTTCCCTCCCCTCTTCCCTCCCCATTCCCGTAGTCTATGAGCAATTCAACTTATGTGTATCATAGATCAAGACCTATTTCCATATTATTAATATTTGCAATAGAGTGATCATTTACAGTCAACATCCCTAATTGTATCCCCATCGAATTATGTTATCAAGGAAATGTTTTTTTCCTGTTTCAACTCTCACAGTTCTTTCTCTGGATATTGTTATATGCAAATCATAGGAAAAGCAGGAAGTGCCAAAGCAGAGGCAGAGATAGAATTCCAGAACTCTGGAGACAGTGACTCTGTTGGGACAGTTGGTTGGACTTTGCTTTCTGGAGGAAGACACTGTGTGTGTGTGTGAACCTTTCCTATCAGCCTCTTATCTTCTGAGAAGTGGTTGAGATTGGTTTTAAACTCCACAGGTGGAATGTGTGAGTTAAACCATTACTCCCCTTCTTATTGGATCTATACTTGTTACTGCTGTGATTCGACTAGACTACTGCCAAACTCCAGAGGACAACTTTCTGTGAGACATCTCCCTTTTGACCTAGTGGACCCATGTATCTTCCAGCCTCCCCTTACTCTGAGAACTAGCAAAGGAGAGGGTGATCCTGGTTAGGAGATAATACATGTAGCTGGGATCTGTAGGTAGAGATTCATTGTAGATAATATTTGTTCAAGAGTACTGGACTTTGGAGAGGAAGAGTTCTTCAAGGAATTAGTTTTCCTATCCAGTTAGATAATCCCAATCCCACTCCCGTACCAGTCCTAGTTTAAATAAAACCATGAGTTACATCAGTGTGGTAACTTGTCAGTTTATCTCTGGAAGCCTTCCCAAACCTAAGTACTTCTGATAACTGGCTCTAAGGATTATACCATCTAAATATCAAGAAATCCACCTAAACTTACCTACATATTTATTTTTTATTTCATATGGTGAGCCAGGTAGGTCAAATCTAGAAAGGTTTTAGGCAAGGTTAACAGTTTCAGTGAGTGCTGTGAGTTACCAAACAGGGTGATAATTGGGGCTGCTGAAAGAACTCGACTAGATCTGTCAGTCAGTAGCAGCAAACTGCAAAATTCCACTTCCCTTAGAAGTGAATAGACTGCTGTCCCAGGTGCTGAAAAGAAACTTTTAAGGCTGATTGACACTGGGGGACATTTAACACCATTTAAAGAGACAATTTAAAAGGGACAAGTAGCACATGTGCTAATGGAAACATTTTTTTTTTCTGTTTGTGATTTTTTTGAATCAAAGTGGCTACTAATAGTACATATCCCATATTGTATTACACAACAGTACAGCAGTATAACATCATGCAGGAGATATGTTAAACACTATTTTAATGGTTATTTACAATTGTTATGTATATAACATGTTGTATTTTTAAAGTGTTTCCTAATCTATGATACATGTTGTTGAGTTATGAGTGTATGAAACTGATAATGGGGTTAATTCTTCAAACAATTTGTGCCTATTTGCCTCTTTGGGGTTTTGTATAAACATAGATGGTTGTTTTTTGGAACTTTGTGTAAATTAAAGGCTATAGTTAAATGGATATGCAAGATTCTGAACTCAAGTAAATGTTAGTAATGTTGCAATCTAAAATAAATGTAATGGAACAGTGTTTTAAAGAAGGAATGGTACCCAATACATATACTGGCTATGGCATAAGGGATGATATGATGGTTAAGGATGTGAAAGAAGGAAAGGCTAAGGGACAAATGAGATTGGAAAGAGAGGCTGCAGAATTGAACAAGAACCCAGTGAATTTATTTCTTCTCAGGGATATACCATATGTTTCTTCAGATGGAGTGTTACATCTGAAGTCCCATAAGCAATTCTCCTCTGCAGCACTGGATGCTATTAAACGTAGAAGTCCTTGAATCTTTGATTAACCAAACAAAAGTAATTAAAGAATTCAGAAGGGCAATAAAAATCTACTATCCAGATTATGCAGACTTTTTTTCTCATGCAAGAATTGCTTATAAAATGTGAGAGGAATGAATTTATTGAGGAAACAAGGAATAGTCCTCCATTAACCTCATGATGGGAACACTATGATGAACTTCATTTGAATTCTGTACATAATTATAGAATGCTAAAGCAGGCCAGGAAGTACATCATAGAGGTCATGGAGAGACACTCTCATTGTCCAAATGCTTGGTCGATATTTGAGAAAGTTAGGCAGAGTCACGCTGAAACTCCTGCAGGTTTTCTGGACAGAATTATTGAAGCTGCTGAGTTACAGCTAGGCTTGGATGTGTTGGCAGATGAGACCATTGCTCATATCAAGTGGCTGTTTGTCAATAATGTTTGCTTAACAGTGAAAAAGTTTTTCAAGGACTATTGTCCAGACTAGGAACTGATGTCCCTAGAGGAACTTAAGAGAAAGGCAACATACATTTATGCAGCTGATAAAGATAAAGTTAGTGATGATAAAGACACAAAAATTGAAAATCTAAAGAAACAACTAAGAGAAGCAAGTAATAGGGCTAAAGATAGTGAAATAAAGGAATTCAAAGCTATTGCTGCTCTAAGATCAGTGCAATGAAAGGAGCAATATGTTCCAAGGGAAAGAAGATCATGTCCCCAAAGGTGCTATTTATGCAACAAGATTGGACATTTTGTAAGGGATTATAGATATAGAGGATAGTTTTCCAGACAGATTAACAGAAATAATGGATATAATAGGTATAACAATAATGGCTATAGACAGAATAATGGTTGGAATAATGGAAACACTTACCAGAGACAAAATAATGTTAACAGATGCCCAAATGTTTGCTGCCAGGGAGCCCAAGCACCAGATTTGAATACAATGCAGGAGTGGGTCAGATAAGGAGTGAGACCAAAATATAACCAGGTAGTGAGTGGACAGAAAGGTGATCAGAACAAAGGGGTATGTTCATTTTGAAGGTGTACCCAGAGTTCTAAAGTATTTGAAGAAACCAAGGAAAATGGATTAGGAATAAATGGAATTGAATGTAATAAGGATAAGGATAATGAATTTATGAATACTGTGATTGAAAAAAATGATAATGTAATTATTGTTAATGAATATGAGGGAAAAGAAAATTGTGATGTGAAAATAGTTGAAAATTCTAATAACCGTGAAATAATAGAGAATAATGAAGTATGTAATATAGATAACGACAATGTGATTGTAAATGAGAACAATGATACTATGGTAGAAATGAAAAGGACCAATGGAAATAGTGAAAAATTAGATGAAGGTGTTAAAAATGTGAAATCCTGGGAATATCATGCAATTCAAGCAGATATGAGTTTGGATGGACAGGAAATGACTGAGATTTGTACTGATATTACTGTGTTAGCTCAGGTGTTGGAAACATTCCAACCACCAAATAGAACAGAACCACATGTGTCTGTAACTATTGGAGACCAGATTTATGATTGATACTGGAGCCAGTAAATCAGTTTTGCAAAGTTTTCCTGAGAATTGTAGAATTGTTGGTACAATGGAAGTAATAGGTGCTACTGGTAAACCACAGAGGGTAGCAAAATTATAACCTAAAATGATTACTTTAGGATTACTTTAGGTCCATTAGCTGTGGAGCATGCATTCTTATGTATGCCAGAATGCCCAATGAATCTCTTGGGTAGAGATTTATTGTGTAAACTGAGGGCAACAATCCACTGTACAGATGGTGATATCTCCTTACATCTACCAGAAGAATCTCTGAAAGCATTTCCAGTACTGTTCTTAGATTCAGTCAATACAGAGTGTGATTTAGGTTCAGTTTATCCAATACCTGAGGATATCATTAAGGATCTTTGGTCAAAGTCTTCCACAGATGTGGGTTTATTGAAATCAGCTACTCCAGTCAGGGTGAGGACTAAGGAAGGACCTTGTGTACCTCAGTATCTCTTGACTAAAGAAGCAATTGAGTATATAAGACTAATTACTGAATCCATAATCCAACAAGGAATACCTTGCTTCTCAGAATTTAATACTCCTATTCTTCCAATTAAAAAAAACAAATTTGGATGAGAACGGCAAACCTATATATCGTTTTATTCAGGATTTAAGAGCTGTCAATGATTATGTAATCAGAATGCATCCTGTTGTACCAAGTCCAGCTGCTATAATTTCTTCCATTCCAAGTCAGGCAAGATATTTCACTGTGGTAGATTTATGCTCAGCTTTTTTCTCAATTCCCATTCATGACAATTCTCAAAAGATCTTTGCTTTTACCTGGGAAAAGACACATTGGACCTGGACTCTTCTTCCTCAAAGTTAAACAGACTCACTTAGCCAATTTTCACAAATTCTAAATAAAGATCTGAAAAGTATAAAATCAAAAGAAAATAAATTGGTACATTTTGTGGATGATATTCTTCTTGTGTCTCCAAATGCAAAAGTGCATCTGAGAGATAGCAAGATTCTTTTGATAGAATTGTATAAGCATGGGCATAAAATCTCCAAGGCAAAATTACAATGGGTCTTCCTTCAAGTGTAATAACTAGGTTTGGGGTTATCAGAGGGTTCAAGAAGTATAACACAGAAAAGAATAGCTGACATCCAGAAACTGAGTGCTCCAAAGACCAAAAAAAGCAACTCAGATCTGTTCTTTGAACAACTGGATTCTGTAGACAATGGATACCTGGATATAGCGAAATAACAAAATGTCTAACAGATTTAACCAGGAATACAGAACCTGAACCTCTGAAACTTAAGCCTGAACATCTTCAAGCCTTAAGTAAGCTTAAAGAAGACATTTTATCTCCTCCAGCATTGGGAATCCCAGACTATACTAAACCATTCCACTTATTAATGAGACCAAAGGTGTTGCGTCTGTGATACTGACATGGACTTTGGGACACAGTTATATTCCTATTGGATATTATAGTTGTTAGCTTGACCCAATAGCTGCAGGTACTGTACTTTGACTAAGGTGGGTAGCTGCTGCTGCTGTGCTAGTCCAGAAGTCAACAGATTTAATTTTGGGATGTCCATTGACTATATATTGTTCACAGCAGATAGAAGCACTAATGAGAAAATTTCGTACTCAAACTTATTCACATCAATGAATTTCTAAGTATGAAATTATTCTCCTGGGTAGTGAGAACATCCATTTGAGGAGGTGTAATGTATTTAATCCAGCTATGCTTCTTCCTGATTTGCCAAAGAACGGTGAACCATTACACGAGTGTGTAGAAGTGGATATACCTAGGATGGATTTGAAAGGCCATCCTATTAAAAATCCAGACTTGGTATTATTCACTGATGGTTCTTCATATTTGGAATTAGGAATATAGGAATTAGATGTACTGGTGCTACAGTGCTCACAGAATTTTGAGACACTGTGGTATGGTTCATTACCTAGTAATCTTAGTGCTCAAAGAGCAGAGTTAGTGGCATTGAAGCAAGCCTGTCTTTTAACTGATGGTAAAAGTGCTCATATTTATAGACTCTCAGTATGCCTTTTCAGTATGCCATGAAAGAGGAAAGATCTGGAAACAATGAGGTTTTATTACTGCATCAGGAAAACCAATTGCACATGCAGAAATAATAACTGAGTTGTTGGATGCTATCCAGAAACCTAAACAGCAAGCTCTAATCCATTGCAGAAGTCATACTTGTGGCAGAGATTCAGTTTCTAAAGTAAATAATAGAGATGATGTAACTGTTAAGTATGCTGCCCAGAATGCTCCAGTGTATGTAATGAATTTGTCAACTATTGAGTATGATGATTTGGAAAAAGCTTATGTAGACTCAGAGATTCAGAAATGGAAGAAGTTTGGATCAAGGAAATAACATGGAATATGGGTTGTAGACACTGGAAAACTGCTGTTACCAAAAGATTTTATAATTATTTGTGTCAAGCCATTCACACAATAGATCATTTTGGTATTCAAGCTGTAATAGATTCTGTAAAAAGCAATTGGTAGCACTGGGAATAAGTACTGTTGCAAATAAGATCTGTAGCAGTTGTTCTGTTTGCCAAAATTTCAATCAAGGTGCATTCAGAAAGAAAGATTTAGGTGGTAGACCTTTGGCATATTGTCCATTTGAGAGTTTGCAAATTGATTATATAAGCATACCAAAAGCTGAAAGATACAAGTTTTGTTTTGTAGTTGTGGATAAATTAACAAAGTGGCCTGAAGCTTTTCCATCTACTACAGATACAGCTAACTTTGTGGTGAAAGTATTATTTAAGGAAATTGTTCCTATGTTTGGTGTACCAATTACCATAGATTCTGATGAAGGATCTCATTTTACACAAGATATTCTTGAAAGAGGCTATGAGAATCTAAGAATAACACCTAAGTATCATATTCCTTATCATCCACAAATTTGGGTCAAGTGGAGTGTATGAATAGGGAACTCAAGACTATGGTGGGGAAAATTTGTACTGAAACATATCTAAAATGGCCAGATATTCTTCCCATAGTTTTGTTTTTATCATCTTATGAAATGCTCTTCGGACATGCTCCATTGCAGGCAAAAACTTGTAATGCTGTTTATACATCTCTTTTAGGAGATTGACAAATTGCTTCATATTTAAGTGCATTACAACAACAGCTTAGAGAACTGAATGATACAGGGGTAATGATCCAATTTTCAACCAGGTGATATAGTGTATGTGAAAAATTTTGCCAAAACATCAACAACACAAGAGAGTTGGGTAGGTCCTTATACAATTGTATTAGTTTCACCATCTTCAGTCAAAGTATTAGGAAGAGATTCATGGTATCATTGTTCACATATTAAATTAACTCATGGAATTGATAATGAAAATGTAGAAATTGTTGAAGAAAAAAGAGAAGAAGAAGAGTTTGTGGAAAGCTGAGATTCATCAGTCAAATAGAGTCTGCAGTCAGAAAGATCAGTAAGGAGAGGACCATTCCAGTGGAAGAGGACAATGCTGATGAAGAAGAGGATTCAGAGAAATTGAAGGACATTGTGCAAAGACTGAAAGACTTAAAAATATTAAGCAGATAAAAATTTTAAACAAAATTTACAATGAAGAGGATCAAGTGATTAATGGACTAGTGTTCTAAGGAATTTGGGTAATGTAATATAGCAACATAACATATATTCATAAGCATTCAACAATGCATATTACTAACATGAACTTTGGACAAGATGAGATTTCTTCAAACAAGTTAAGAAGAGGAAAGTTCTGAAGTTTTGGTAGGTATATTGCATGCAACAGCAACACTAACATAACATAATATAACAGCATAATTAACAACATAAACAAAAACATATACACAAAAACATAAACATGATTAGGATACATTGATTCACTAGTTGCATGAATGAAACAATGTATAGTTAGGTATTAATAATGTTATAATTAGTTGTAGGATAGTTATTTACTAACAATGAAAAGTTAGTATAGGATTTAGTTTAGATTTTAGGTAGATTAAAATAATATTATAGGTAGATAGGGTTAGTTTTAAGAGACTATATTAACATAGGGATGTAGTTAGATTAGAGTTTAGGGTTGATAAGATAGGGTAACGATTTACATTACAAAATACATTGCAACATATATAACAAACATGCATTACATATAACATTATTACAGATCACACATCACATAACTATGTAAACAGATATGTAAATATGTGTAAATAGTATGTATTATAGTTAGGATTGCAATATTGTATTATAGTGCATGTATATACACATATGTAAGATGTATGTAAATATTGGATGTACATATGCAAAACATACGTGTATATATTGTGTATATGCGTGTGTTACATGTGCACATATGTAAAATTATGTGTGTACTTAATATTTGATACTGGCTAAATTTTATATACATACAGTTCTATGTAAGAGTTCAGTTTTATTAGATTTAAATTGTTATTGTTATTCCCCTCTTTTTGTTTTTTAAAGGCCTAATGAATTCCCCCCCCCTTCTTCTCCCCTCCCTTTTTTGACCTCCCCATTCCCCTGCTCCCTTTGGTTTATCCCTTCTGACTTTCTCAGTAGGGTTAGATAGAGTTTTTTACCCCAATGGATAATAAAGCTACTCTTCCCTCTCCGGGTTGATTACACTGAGTGTAAGGTTTGATTATTACCTCTTAATGCTCTCTTCCTCTCCTTCTTATAATAGTATTTGTCCCATCCCCTTCCCATGCCCTCTTTGTGTGTAATAAAATATCCCATTTTTCTTATTTACTCAGATTTTTCTTAATGTCCCCTACTATTCCCCACCCCCTTTCCCACCTCTCATGTCATCTTAGACCATTTAGTATCCTGTCCTCTCCCTATGAATTATTCTTCTGGTTGCTATCATAGTGAATATTATAATAGTGAATAGGGCATTCAGGGCAATTTTGCTGAATAATTTCTTTAAGTATGGAGTCCATGTTTCTATTAATTTCTGCCTTTTCTGGAAGACGAATGATTCTCAAATTGTCTCTTCTAGACCTGTTTTCTTGGTCTGTCACTTTCTCATTGAGATATTTCATGTTTCCTTCTATTTTATCAGTCTTTTGACTTTGTTTTATTTGTTCTTGTTGTCTTGAGAGATCATTGGCTTCTAATTGCTCAATTCTAGCCTTTAGGGACTGGTTTTCCTTTTCAATCTGGTCATTTCTGGTCTTCAGTTGACTTGCCTCACTTTCCAATTGTGAAATCCTGCCTTTTAAACCTTGATTTTCTTGCCAGATCTCTTCCATCTTCCTCAACATCTCATTTTTGAACTCTTCAATAGCTTGTGACCAGTTTTCATTGTTTTGGGAAGGTTTGGATA
>NC_058136.1:78315053-78350999 GCF_016433145.1 Gracilinanus agilis | reverse complement strand
TTTTTTTTTAAACCCTTGTACTTCGGTGTATTGTCTCATAGGTGGAAGATTGGTAAGGGTGGGCAATGGGGGTCAAGTGACTTGCCCAGGGTCACACAGCTGGGAAGTGGCTGAGGCCGGGTTTGAACCTAGGACCTCCTGTCTCTAGGCCTGACTCTCACTCCACTGAGCTACCCAGCTGCCCCTAGAGTTTTTCTTGATAATCTTTTTCTTCTGGGGTTCTCGACTTGCCATTGTTAGCCCCGCCCCTTTTCATCTTTGTCTTCACACTCAGGGTCTGACTGCACTTTCTAAGCTCCCGAGGGCTCTGGTTTTCTTGTCCTTGGGGTCAAGTCTCCTGGTAGTCCCCAGTCTGTCCCTCTGCCCGAGGCTCCTTCAGCAGTCTCAGGGGCTGCTTCCACAGTCGCGCTCCTGTCTGCACCGGGTCCCCACTCGAGGTCCAAGCCTGAGCTCGAGATCTTTGTTTGTGCCTAGGGCACTGCCTTCACCCGCACAGATGCTTGGGAAAGTCCCTGCGTTAGAGATCTTTGTCCTCACCTAGGGCAAAGTTTTCACCCACACAGATGCTCGGGAAAGTCCGTGAGCCCCCCCAGCCACTTGGGATCCCAAGTCTTGCAGCTCTCAGGTACAAGCCCTGGGGCTGCTAGTGATTTATTGGTTGCCCCAATCCTGCTTTCACTCTTGTGCTTTGGCCTTGGCACTGTGAGTGGTGTGTGTGTGGGGGTGGAGGGGCTTCTTCCTCTTGTGTTTTAGTGAGAGCTGTTTCACCCCTTTATAGCATGAAAATGCCCCAATTCCGTGTACCTTCAATGCTGCGCCCTGTTGTGGAGTTCCTTCTTTAGTCTGGATTCGTTTTTATGTCCCCTTGAGGAGTCCTGTATGCTTCAGTTAGGAGAGATTGAGCAGCTGCTCCTTACTCTGCTGCAATCTTAACCGGAAGTCTCTATATCATTTTATATCTCTTTATCTCTCTCTCTCTCCCTCTCTGTTTCCCCCTGACTCTTCATCTCTCCCTGTCTTTCTGTCTCTTCCCTTCCCTTTCTCTATTCCCCTTTCTATTTCTCTATCTCTGTCCTTATATTTCTGCCTTTTTGTTCTTCTCTCTGTCTGTATTTTTGTCTCTCCATATTTCTTCCTAATCTCTCGCCATTTCTCTCTATTTCTTTATCTCTCTCTTTACATCCCTGTCTGCTGTCTTTATATCTCTTAATCTATCTCTGCCTCTCTCTTTGTTTCGCTCTCTACCTGTTCCTAATATTTCTCTTTATATCTCTGTCTCTCTTTATCTCTGTATCTATTTCTATCTTCGTGTTTCTTTATCTGTCTCTGCCTGCCTATCGTTATGATTCTCACTTTATCTTTCACTCCCTTTCTTCCTATCTTTCTCCCTTTCTCTGTTTCTGTCTCAGTTTCTCTTTCCACATGTCTCCCTTTTCTCACTCTCTTCTGTAACTATCTCTCTGTCTCTTAGTCCCTTTGTCTATCTCCCTCTGCCTTTCTATCTCTCTGTCCCTTTTTGTCTTTTTCAGTTTCTATATCTCTTTATCTCTGTCTCTCTCTATCCCTTGGTCTATGTATCTAATGGTATTTCTGTTTGACTCTATCTCTGTCCCTATATCTTTTTACTTCAATTCATTTCTCTCTCTCTCTCTCTCTCTCTCTCTCTCTCTCTCTCTCTCTCTCACTTTAAGGCTCCCTCTGCCTTTCTCTCAGTTGTTCTGTCTATATCTCTTTCCTTCATTTTATTTCTCTGTCTGTCTTTATATTTCTCCATTTTCCCTTCTCTCTGCATCTCTGTCTCTGTATTTCACCATGTCTTACTCTCTCTGGCTTTGTCCCTTTCTCTTTCTATCTATCTTTTTTAGTTTCTATAACTTTCTATCTCTGTCTCTCCCTGTCTCTGTTTCTTAAATTTTATCTTTTTATGTATCTCTATGTCTCTTTATCTTTTGAATTCCATGTATCTATCTTCTCTCTCTCTCTTTTACTTCTAGGTGGCCTCCTTGTAATCTGACTCTCTCATCATAACTACAAGAATTGGTTCAACCCCCATACCTGGATCTCACATCCACTAATTCAATACCAGACACACAATCTCTCCTTTTATGGGATAGATCCTAATGACTGGGTTCTGGCCACTACTCTCATCTTTGCCTTGGATAGTACAAAGGCAGTGGGTGACAAATCGAAGTAACAGGGAAGGAAGAACATCATATAGATTAGAAGCAGGCTAGATTTGATCAAAGACTACCTCAGGTCTTTTCTCTTGCTCACTTTTTTCTCTACTTGAGTAAGGGCTTCTCTGTTTGACTAAAAAGAGATGATTGCTGAATTCTAGCTTTAATTGTGTACATAAAACTCTTAACGCCTTGGGACCATGAGATTTTTTATCTGGAAGGGGCCATCAGAGCTCTAACCCCCTCAGTTTATGTATGGAGAAACTGAGGTTTGGGAAGAGGGGATCCATTGGTAGCTGAAGTTCCATGTGACTTGGGTCACACATACATGCCAACTGATCTTTGGGGGGAAATTCTTATATCCTCAGTTTCTCTGGTTGTTTTTTTGGTTCTTTTGTTTAGTCTGGCATTTTAAGCGAGTATTGTGTAATTAGAATTTTGAACCCCGGGACTCTCCCAGCATCCCACTTTGTTTCTCAATTATGTCCATACTTTTTAAAGATAAAGTTAGAGAGTAAAATTACAAGGAGGTCACCTAAAAGTAAGAGAGAGAGAGAGAGAGAGAGAGAGAGAGAGAGAGAGAGAGAGAGAGAGAGAGAGAGGAGTAAGGCAGAGGGAGAGAGACAAAGAGACTGAGAGATGGAGACAAAGTGACAGAGAAAGGAGGAGAAAGAGAGGGAGAAAGAGGGAAAGAGGTTAAAACAGAAACAGAAACAGAGAAAGTGAAAGAGACAGAGAGGGAGAGAGAAAAAAGAATGATGAGGGAAAGAAAGATGAAATGAGAAACTGCTGACCAGGAGAGGACTTTGGGATTCCATGCACACCAGGTGAATGTGATTGTTGAAGGTGGTTGGGCTCTGCTGGCTGTAGTCACTCTCAGGAGTGTGGAGACCCTTGCTCAAGGCAGGGAAGGCAAGAGAAGTAAACTGGTGGCTGTAGAAAGCTGGGGACTGTAACAACTAAAATGTCTGCTTCTAGTGGCTGAATTTCTGGGGACCCTGGTCAGATCCCCTGAGGTCAATCACAGACTGGGCTCTGTCAGGGGCAATAGAGACCACACTTGGCTGTGGATTATAGAAACTGGAAAAAATAGGGACTCAGGCAATAACAGAACAAAGATCCTGAACTGAAGCCATCATCCCCCAACCGCACTTTCTCTCCTGAGGCCACCCCAGGTAGAGCAAGAGATTCTAAATGATCAATAGCTTTCACAAGCCCAAGCTCTCATCCCCCAATACATTGATCTCTGAGTTAAAATTCCTCTACATCACAGTCCTTGGAAGGTGACTGGTGACAGAGGGGATGTTGACATAATTTAATACTCTGTTTGTTTGGATACAGGATAGAGGCATTTCCATTCTCTCATCACCCTGAAGGTGACCAATCTACCTTTCCCTTTCCTGTACCTAATTATTCTCAGAATCATTCATTTCCTGACAAAACGTTGGGAGAGGGAGGCTCCCCAAAGGAATTTGACAAATGGGGTGAGGAAGTTGGGGTGGGTCACAAGGCACCTCCTTCATGCTGCTGGCTGCAGAGATTTATAAACCTGTTTGTGATACCTAATTATCCAGAAGATATAAAGATTCTCGATTTCCTTTACTACTGGGAGAAATCATCTATCATCATTTTCTTTGTACAAAAACTTTTCAAATTAATATATTCAAAATTATTCATTTTACATTTTGTAATATTCTCTATCTCTTCTTTGGTCTTACATCCTTTTGTTTCCCACAGATCTAACAGGTATACTATTCTATGTTCCCAGAATTTACTTAAAATTTCCTTCTTTATATTTGTCATTCACCCATTTTTAATTTATCTTGGTATAGGATGTAAGATGTTGATCTAAAGTTAATCTCTTCTATACTGTTTTCCAATTTTCCCGGCAGTTTTTGTCAAAAACTGTGTTCTTGTCCCAAAAGCTAGGATCTTTTGGTTTATCATATACTATATTACTGAGATCATTTACCCCAAGTCTATTTCATTGGTTCTCTCTTCTCTCTCTTAGCCAGTACCATATTGTTTTCATGATGACAGCTTTATAGTACAGTTTTAGATCTGGTACTGCTAGGTCTCCATTCTTCACATTTTTTTCATTAGTTTCCCTGATATTCCTTATCTTTTGCTCTTCCAAATGAACTGTTACAATTATTTAAAATATTACTTTATCAAATAATTGCCTGTTCACATCCTTTGACCATATATCAAGTGGGGATTGACTTGTATACATTCAACTCATTTCTCTATGTTTTGGAGAAAAAAGGCCTTCATTAGAGATACCTATAAAAAAATTCCACCATCATGGTTACTGTGTCTCCATTCTATTTCCCCTTGTTTAGTTTCCGTATACCACATTCCCTAATTTGTCCTTGTTTCTGATGTTTCCATCTCCTTCTCTTATTCTTTCCCCTCCTACTTTCCTGTAAGGTTCAATAGACTTCTATACCCAATTGATTGTGTACGTTCTTCCCCCATTGGGCCAAATTTGACGAGAGTAAGATTCATGTGCTCCTTCCCAACTTCCCCTATGTTTGCCTCCACCACAAAAGCTCTTTCATGCATCATTTTTATGTGAGATAATTGCCACATTCTATTTCTTCCTTCCCCTTTCTCCCAATGCATTCCTCTTTCTTACTCCTTAAATTCATTTTTTTCTATCATCCCATTATATTCAACTCACCCCCTGGCTTTCTGACTGTGTAAGTTCTTAAGAGTTACAAGAGTTATTTTTTCATATGGGTATGTAAACAGTTCATTTTTATGGAATGTCTTTTTTAAAGTTTATTTATTTAGAATGTTTTTCCATAGTTACATGAATCATGTTCTTTCCCTCCCCTCCTCTGCCCCACTCCCATAGCCATTCCACTGGGATTTACATGTGTCAAAGATCAAGACCTATTTCCATATAATTAGAATTTGCACTAGGGTGATCATTTAGATTCTACATCCCCAATTTCCGGGTTAAGATGGCTGCAGAGAAGAAGCAGGGTGCTTAATCTCTCCTAACCGACCTACACATGATACCTCAAAAGGACACAAAAACTGAATCCAGATGAATGAAAGCACCCCACAATAGGGTGCAACATTGAAGGTACATGGGATCTGGGCATTTCCATTCTATAAGGGGGTGAAATAGATCTCACTAAAATGCAAGCTAATCACACACACACACACACACACACACACACACACACACACACACTCCACCTATAGTTCAAAAGCCAGAGCACAAGAATTAGAGCAAGCTTGGGGCAACCACCAATTCTTGGCAGCTACCTGGGACCACCAGGGGCTGGATCCTGATAACAGAAAGACTTCAGATCTTAAGAGGCTAAAGAGTGCAGACTGTGAATGAGGACCATGAATGCGGACCTTGAGTGTGGACCTTGGGCTCAACCTAGGGTGGAGGGGTGCCAGACTATAAAAGCAGCATGCTGAGACTCTTAAAGGAGCCTCGAGCAAAGGAGAAAGGAAGAGGAATACCAGGAAGCTTGGCCCTGAGAAGAGCTAGACTTGAGACACTAGGAGCCTAAAGAGCACAGACCTTGGGCAGGAGGATAAAGCTGAGAGGGGGTGGCACTGCACTGTGACTCAGGCAAAAAGGTACCCCAGAGCTTTATAGACAGAAAGTCTGCCTGTCTCACCCAGACTTCTTACTGAGAAAGAAAAACAGCATAATAATAATGGCAAGCAATGCCTAAGAACTACCCAAAAAAGAATAAGAAGGAAGCATTAACACTCAATAAATTTTACACAGAAAAAAATCCAAACAACAGACCAGAAAGCAGAAGAGGACAAACAAGTAATCACATCCAAACCTTCCCCCCCAAAATGAAAATTGGTCACAAGCTCCTGAAGAGTTCAAATCTGAGATCCTAAGAAAGATGGAAGAGATTTGGCAAGAAAAGGGGGAAACAGCTCAAAAGGAAATTAACAGTTTAAAACACAGAAACTCCCAAATCAAGAGAAGTCATAAGCAAATTGGAGAAAAAGATTAAACAGCTGGGAAACAGGATAGACCAAATCAGAAAGGAAAATCAAAAGATTATAGCAGAAAACCAGTCTCTAAAGACCAGAATTGGGCAAGTAGAAGCCAATGATCTCTCAAGACAGTAGGAACTAATAAAGCAAAGTCAAAAGAATGTCAAAATAAAAAGAACCATGGAATATATCAATGACAGGATGACAGATCAATAAAACAGTTCTAGAAGAGACAATTTGAGAATCATTGGTCTTCCTGAAAAATCAGAAAATAATAGAAATTTAGACACCATACTACAAGAAATTATCCGAGTAAACTGCCCTGATATTCATCAAGAGGGCAAAATAGACATTGAAAGGATGCACAGATAACCCTCTACGCTAAACCCTCAAAAGTCAAATCCCAGGAATATAATTGCCAAATTGAAGGGTTACCAAGTTGAGGAAAAATATTACAAGAAGCCAGAAAGAGATAATTCAGATATCAAGGAGCACCAATCAGGATCACACAGGATCTGGCAGCCCTCCACACTAAAAGACCACAAAGTTTGGAATATGATATTCAGAAAGGTAAGACAATTGGGTCTACAAACAAGGATCACCTACCCATCAAAACTGACTATATACATCCAGGGGAAAGTATGGGCATTCAACAAGATAGAGGATTTCCAAATATCTGTAAAGAAGAGACCATAATTAAATGGAATCAAGAGAAACATGAAAAGGTAAATAAGAAAGAGAGGGGAAAGAAAGAAAACTCTTATTTGTAAATTTGCTTCTTTAAGAGCTTCAATAAGATCAAATTATTTGTATTCTTATATGGAGAAATGGTATGTATAATTTTCAAAAATTGTATTCACTATTATAGTAATTAGAAGAATTATTCGTAGGGTCTAAGATGATATGGGGGGGTAAGGGGTTGAAATAGTAGATTCCACAAAGAGAATCTTGAATAAATAAGAAATATAGGATAATCTATACCACACAAAGATGGTATGAGAAGGGGAGGGGAAAAGAGCATTAATAGGTAATACTTAAACCTTACTCTCAGCAGAATTAACCCTGAGAGGGAAGAGCAGCTATATCCATTGGGATATAGAATTCTATCTAACCCTACATAGAAAGTCAGAAGGCATAAACCAAGGGGAGCAGGGTGGTGGGGAGTTCAAATAAGGTAGGGAAAGAGAGAGGGAGGGAATTCATTAGGCCTTAAAAATAAAAAGAGGGGAACAAAAAAGGATGGGGCATAAAGGGAAGTAAACTAAGGGAGGGAATATAGGGGACCGATTTAAAACAAACCACTGGTTTAAAAGGGAATAGTGTAAGAAGAAGGGGCATATATAGCAGAGGATATCAAAGTGTTGGGGAACACATAGCTGATAATTATAACTCTGAATGTGAATGGGATGAACTAGTCCATAAAACAGAAGCAAATAACAAAGTGGATTAGAAGACAAAATCCTACCATGTGTTGTTTACAGAAAACACACATAAGGCTGGTGGTTAAGGTCAAAGCCTGGAGTAAAACCTATTGGCCTTCAACTGAGAAAAAGAAGGGAGGAGTAGCCATTATGATATCTGACAAAACCAAAATAAAAGTAGATCTGATTAAAAGAGATACATCCTGATAAAAGGCAGTATAGACAATGAGGAAATAACGGTACTCAACATTTATGCATCAAATGGCATAGTATCCAAATTCTAAAGGAGAAATTGGCAGATCTCAAGGAGGAAATAGACAGCAAAACTATCCTAGTGGGAGACTTGAACCTCCCACTATCAGATCTAGATAAACCAAACCAAAAAATAAATAAGAATGAGGTGAGAGGTGAATGAAATCCTAAAAAATTAGAGTTAATAGATATGTGGAGGAAAATAAATGATGACAAAAAGGAATACACCTTCTTTTGAGCTGCACATGGTACATTCACAAGGATTGGGCTTGTATTACGGCATAGAAACATGGCAAAATAATTCAAAAGAGCAGAAATAATAAATGTAACCTTTTCAGATAATAATAATAAATAATAATTAGTAAGGGCACAAGGGGCAGCTGGGCTAGCTCAGTGGATTGAGAGCCAGGCCTAGAGACGAAAGGTCCTAGGTTCAAATCCGGGCTCAGACACTTCCCAGCTGGGTGACCCTGAGCGACAGTGTGACCCATTGCCTACTGGTTGTGGCCCTATGCTCCTAGAATGGAGTCCCAGGATAAAAAAAAGGCACAAGGGCAGGCACATCAAAAATTAATTGGAAATTAAATAATTTGATTCTTCAAAATCAGTAAACAACAAATCATAGAAACAATTAATAGTTTCATTAAAGAGAACGACAATGATGAGACATCCAACCAAAATCTGTGGGATGGAGCTAAAGCAATACTCCAGGGAAATTTGTATCCTTGAGTGCATATATTAACAAATTAGGGAGGGCAAAGATCAATGAACTGGGAATGCAAATAAAAAAATTAGAAAGGGAATGAATTAAAAATCCCCAGTTAAAAACTAAATTAGAGATTATAAAAATTATAGGATAAATCAATAAAATTGAAAGTAAAAGAACTATTGAATTAATAAATAAGACTAGAAGCTGGTATTTTGAAAAAAGAAATAAAATAGACAAAGTACTGGTCAATCTAATTTAAAAAAGAAAAAAGAAAACAAAATCATAAGTATCAAAGAAGAAAAGGGAGACCTCACCTCTAATGAAGAGGAAATCAAGGCAATCATTAAAAACTATTTTGCCCAATTATATGGTAATAAATATAGCAATCTAGGTGATATGGATGAATATTTACAGCAATACAAATTGCCTATATTAACTGCAAAAGAAATAGAATACTTAAATAATCCCATACCAGAAAAAGAAATTGAACAAGCCATCAAAGAACTCCCTAAGAAAAAATCCCCAGGACCAGATAAATTCACAAGTGAATTCTATCAAAACTTCAAAGAATGACTAATCCCAATATTATACAAAATATTTGACATAATAAGCAAAGAAGGAGTGCTACCAAACTCCTTTCATGATACAAATATGGTACTGATCCAAAAGCCAGGTAGACCAAAAACAGAGAAAGGAATCTACAGACCAATCACCTTAATGAACAAAGATGCAAACATCTTGAATAGAATATTAGCAAAAAACTCCAGCAAATGATCACAAGTGTTATTCATTATGATTACGTGGGATTTATACCAGGAATGCAAGGATGGTTCAACATTAGGAAAACCATCCATTTAATTGACCATATCAACAAGCAAACCAACAAAAACCACATGATTATCTCAATAGATGCTGAAAAGGCTTTTGACAAAATACAACAATCATTCCTACTGAAAAGCTTAGGAATAGAAGGGCCCTTTCTAAAAACAATAAAGGGTATATATCTAAAATCATTAACAAACATCATCTACAAAGGGGATAAATTAGAAGCATTCCCAATGAGATCAGGCATGAAACAAGGATGGCCATTGTCACCTCTATTATTTAACATTGTACTAGAAACACTCACAGTAGCAATTAGAGAAGAAAAAGAAATTGAAGGTATTAAAATAGGCAGTGAAGAGACCAAGCTATCACTCTTTGCAGATGATATGGTGGTCTACTTAAAAAATCCTAGAAAATCAACTAAAAAGTTAGTGGAAATAATCAGCAAC
The DNA here is from genome assembly GCF_016433145.1 of Gracilinanus agilis. Classification (NCBI taxonomy): domain Eukaryota; kingdom Metazoa; phylum Chordata; class Mammalia; order Didelphimorphia; family Didelphidae; genus Gracilinanus; species Gracilinanus agilis. The sequence goes on along the minus strand of NC_058136.1, from coordinate 78,341,182 downwards.
TTTAGCAAAGTTGCAGGATACAAAATAAACGCACATAAATCATCAGCATTTCTATATATTTCCAACACATCACAGCAGCAAGAGGTAGAATGAGAAACACCATTTAAAATCACCCTAGACAATATAAAATACTTAGTAATCTATCTATCAAAACAAAGACAGGAATTATGCGAACATAACTACAAAACACTTTCCACAAAATTAAAACTAGATGGAAACAACTGGAAAAACATTGATTGCTCATGCGTAGGAAGAACTAACATAAAAAAAATGACCATACTACCCAAAGTAATTTACTTATTTAGTGCTATACCTATCAAACTACCAAAATACTTTTTACTGAATTAGAAAAAACTATAACAAAGTTCATTTGGAAGAACAAAAGACCAAGAATATCAAGGGAAATGATGAAAAAATATGAAGGAAGGTGGCCTAATAGTACCAGATATTAAACTGTACTATAAAGCAGTAGTCATTAAAACAATATGGTACTGGCAAAGAGACAGAAGGGAGGATCAGTGGAATAGACTAGTGGTAAGTGACCTCAGCAAGACAGTTTTCTTTTTTATTGTTTTTTTAAACCCTCAACTTCTGTGTACTGGCTCCTTGGTGAAAGAGTGGTAAGGGTGGGCAATGGGGGTCAAGTGACTTGCCCAGGGTCACATAGTTGGGAAGTATCTGAGGCCGGATTTGAACCTAGGACCTCCCGTCTCTAGGCCTGACTCTCAATCCACTGGCTACTCAGCTGCCCCTAGCAAGACAGTTTTCAATAAACCCAAAGAATCCTGCTTTGGGACAAAAACCAATTATTTGACAAAAACTGCGGGGATAATTGGAAAACAATATGGGAGAGATTGGGCCTAGATCAACATCTCACACCCTATATCAAGATAAACTTAGAATGGGTGAATGACTTGAATATAAAGAAAGAAACTATAGGTAAATTGGGTGAGCACAGAATAGTATACTTGCCAGATCTCTGGGAAAGGAAAGATTTTAAAACCAAGCAAGAGTTAGAAAAAAATTTCAAAATGTAAAATAAATAATTTTGAATACATTAAACTAAAAAGTTTTTGTACAAAGGAAACCAATGCAACCAAAATTAGAAGGGAAGCTACAAATTGGGAAAAATATTTATAACAAAAACCTCTGACAAAGGTCTAATTACTCAAATATACAAGGAGCTAAATCAATTGTACAAAAAAATTCAAGCCATCCTCCAGTCGATAAATGGGCAAGAGGCATGAATAGGTAATTTTCAGATAAAGAAATCAAAACTATCAACACACACAGCCATGAAAAACTGTTCTAAATCTCTTATAATTAGAGATGTGCAAATCAAAGCAACTTCGAGGTACCACCTCACTCCTAGCAGATTAACTAACATGACAGGAAAGGCAGGTGGGCAATGTTGGAGGAAATGTGGCAAAATTGGGACATTAATGCATTGCTGGTGGAGTTGTCAACTGACCCAACCATTCTGGATGGCAATTTGGAATTATGCTCAAAAGGCTATAAAAGACTATATGCCTTTTGATCCAGCCATAGCACTGCTTGGATTATACCCCAAAGAGATAATAAGGAAAAAGACTTGTACAAAAATATATATAGCCGCGCTCTTTGTGGTGGCAAAAAAATGGAAAATGAGGGAATGACTGAACAAATTGTGGTATTTCTTGGTGATGGAATACTATTGTGCTCAAAGAAATAATGAATTGGAGGAATTCCATGTGAACTGGAATGACCTCCAGGAATTGATTCAGAGTGAAAGGAACTGATTCAGGAGAACATTGTACACAGAGACTGATACACTGTTGTGCAAACGAACATAACAGGCTTCTCTACTAGCAGCATTGCAAGGATCTAGAGCAAGGCTAAGGAATTTATGAGAAAGAAAACTAGCCACTTTCAGAGGAAGAACTGTGGTAGGAGAAACACAGAAGAAAAACAACTGTTTGAACACTGATGGGGATATTATTGGGGATGTAGAAGCTAAATGATAACTGTATTCCAACTATGTCTAGCAATGGAAGGATACTATCAAAATACAATATTGAATGTTAGCATTTTTTTTAACATTTATTAATATTCATTTTTGACATGGTTACATGATTCATGCTCCACCTTTCCCCTTCAGCCCCCCCCCCGCACCTCCCCCACCCTTGGCCGATGCGCGTTTCCACTAGTTTTGTCATGTGTCCTTGAACAAGACCAATTTCCAAATTGTTGGTAGTTGCATTGGTGTGGTAGTTTCGAGTCTACACCCTCAGTCATGTCGACCCCGACCCATGCGTTCAAGCAGTTGTTTTTCTTATATGTTTCCTCTCCTGCAGTCCTTCCTCTGAATGTGGGTAGCGTCTTTACCATAAATCCCTCAGAATTGTCCTGGGTCATTGTATTGCTGTGGGTACAGAGGTCCATTACATTCAATTTTACCACAGTATATCAGTCTCTGTGTATAGAGTTCTTCTGGCTCTGCTCCTTTCGCTCTGCATCAGTTCCTGGAGGTCTCTCTAGTTCGCCTGGAACTTCTCCAGTTTATTTTGAATGTTAGCATTTTAAAGGACTTCTGAATATTTTTAAACAGTGGATGGAGTAGTCTAAAATAATATGATATTGAATGTCTGAATTTGAAAGAACTTTAGGATATTTTTATAAAATTCTTTGTTTTGCAAGATGTTCAAACACATAATAAAGAAAGTGAGAATAGGAAAGGACTTTGGAACATTGAGTTTAAATGTTTAGCAATGGAAAGAACTTTCAAACTGATAATATAGAATGTCAGAAATGGAATGAATTGTATATTTACTATGTAATTTTTAAGAATAGATGGAATCTTAAAATATAGGCCTTCCTTAGACTATCTGAACAAGAAAGAATTCAGAATATTGTTCTGAGAATGTTTAGCAATGAGAATACTCTTCAAATATAAAACGTAGACTATCTAAGCTGGAAATGTTTAGAATATATAGTATAGAATACCTACCAATGTAAGAATCTGACAAACATTAAAATATAAAATCTCAAAATTGGAAAATAAATACATTTTTAAGTGCTTAGTTTGGATAGGAATTCTAAAACATGGAATATACCCTGTCAGAATGAGAAAGAACTTTGAAATATTGGGTTTAGGATTCTTGGTCATGGAATAGGCCTTCCAAGTAAGAATAAAGAATTTCACAATGATAAAGAACTTTAGAATATTCTTCTCAGAACGTTTAGCAGAGGAAGGATTCTTCAAATAGAGAATATAGAATGTCAGAGATAGAAATAATTTTACAACATCGAATATAGAATACTTTGCATTGGTAGGATCATAATATCATTGGATATAGAATTTTAGGACTTGAAAGAACTTTAGAATATAGTTTACACAATAAATTTTATTGGACGGTCATAAAACAGCATACGGTAGGTCAAAATTGGAAAGAATTTGAGAATATTTTTCATGGAAACCTTAGTTTGCAAAGGAATCTTAAAATGTAGAATATAGAATGTCAGAAAGAATATTAAAATGTTGTATATACAATGATTATCACATAGAATAAAGAATATCAGAAGAGAAAAGGACTTCCCCACTTACCTTCCCATTACCCAAGGGCTGGCTAGCGTGTTGGCCTCTCAGCAGTCAGCTCAGTTGATCCTTCCTTCTTCCTCTGTGGTCACCCAGTAAATTGACAAGCTTTTCTCTGAAGTCTTTCTTCAGCTTGGTAGAACCTGTCAGAGCCTATACCTGGGTCATGATTACCAAGAAACCTTCCCCTCCCATGATGAGTTTTTGGCAGACTAAGCTATGACATGCTTCCCATGGACTCAGTGACTATTTCTCTGCTAAGGAATTTCCCATCTACTTATGGAGCCTTCTCTTCTTCACTGACCACCAGTCTTGCATTTCCAACTGCTCATCGGGCATGTCCTTGTTACCCTGGCTTTGAGGCCTAGCTTTGTTGGTCAGAAGCTATATATACTTTACAGAGATCTCTCCCCATGTTGGCACCTGCCCCCTTTTCTGAAATCTGATTCTGGAAGCCCTCTCTGAGCCATGTAGCCTCAGTAATGGGCACCTCCCTGCCTCTCAGAGGAGGAGTGAGAAAGCAGGCCAATGTAGTAGCAGATGGAGGCCCGGCCCCTGGCCTTTCCTGTGAAATTCCTGGGCCTGGCAAGTCTCAGTGATGTGCCAGGAGGTAGACTGGCCTAGGACATTGTGCAGCTTGTGGCAGTGCTTTAAGAAGGGGCTGGCTGAAAACAGGTCCATTGTCTGAGGGGCAGGGGGAGGTACTAAAGCATGGTCTCGGTTAAGAATACAGGTCCTTAGCTGTCTGTCACGCAGTCGAGAGTGACCATAATCCTGGAGATGTCAAAGCTGACATGAGGCTTCTCCATCTGGCAACCATTTTGGCTATCTGTTTGTCTTCTTGTTTCTGCCTTGCCCTCTGATTTCCTCCCCTGGATCTCCTTTTAACTGTCTAACATTCCCTTGTATGAGGGAAGATTTGTCCAAAGAAGGAAAGACTGGTTGTTCTTAATGAATTCTATTGGCTTCTCTGGATATCATGAAGACCTCAAAGTCACAGCCCTGGCCAGGGATGCCTTGATACCAGAAGAGGAATATTGCAGGAAATCAGAGGAATTCCCTTTTCAGTTGTATTCCTGAAGCCTTCCTTCCGGGTCCTTCTTGGCATTGAAAAAAGATAATATTGGGAATGGGGAATAATAATAAACTGGGACACACCCACACCTCACAAGGGAAAAACAGACAGAGGAACACAGGTAAACCTAATAGGGATGTGAGGTTTGGGAATGGCAGTTGGCTAGTAAGTGCCAACCTGCCAACCAGGGAAAACCAATGAATTGGGTTCTTTTAACGAAGAAGAGACAAAAAGTGCTAACAAACTGGCTTTATTTGTACTAACTGAGGTTAGTAGGGAGAGGGGCCTTTCTATTCTAAAGAACAGCTTAATAGTTTAACTAGATTTTTAACTAAGTTGATCTCTAACTAAACTAGGAGGGGCTGAAGAGGGGTTCTCACAGCACAAGTTCAGAGATGCTCCAAGCTGGTCAAAGATGTTACAGGACAAGTTCAAAAGCATCCAGTTAATTCAAAACAGCCTCCAGGGAGTAAGGAAGATTGATCTTCTGTCTACCAACAGATAACCCAGTCCTTTCCTCAACCTAGGCCACGATGTTTCCTTGAAGAATATTCTTCTTAGCAGCATCCCACACTGCCTTGGGAAGTTGGCAAAATCCGGACCACATAGCCACAACACCTCCTTTTCTCCAGCTTGGTCAAACTCCTACACCTTTTCAAAATCCCGGCTTCATTCCATTACAGAACCCTTAGGTCTTGAGAGTCAACCTGGCAGCCCAGGTGCTAATGTTTAATCTCCCTATTACAGCATGAAGGTATGAATTCTTCCCACGGAATCATGGCACTTGGGAATGGAAAGAGTTTGCCTTTGATCCCATCTCCCCTCCAGAGAAGTATGCCATACCGGATAAATGGTCTTCTAGACCCTGGGCAAGGAGAAGTTTCAAGACCTCATGGACACAAGAAGAATATGTTTGTGAATTCAGCATAACTGACTCTGTTTGGTTTGCAGCCTCTATATGTGATTGCTTGGTTTGGAGGAAGTTGGTTTTCAAGAGAAGAGTTCTTGTGTGTTAGGGTCTAGGAGACACATAGAATCACATGACAAGCACAGGATGGGCTACCAGTGGGAAACTATGATAAACATAATATTTTGTTAGTGGCTCCTGGACTAAACTAGCACTAGCATTATGTATAGAGTAAATAATTGAGAAACACACACACACAAACAGTAGAAACACAAGAAGCACATTTCCTGGCACAAAGGAGACCTAAATGTAGGCAAAGGAAGGAGATGATCAGTTAACTGCACAAACTTTTTTTATTCTTTTTTATCTGCTATCATTTTAACAATACATATTCTTCTATTCTGGAACTTCATAACCACCTTAAATTCTCTGTTGCAGAAGACATGCAGAACAGGGACTCTGAGGAGAGTTCCAGGAGATTCAGAATTCCTCTTAATACCTGGAACTAAATAAGGACAAAACATAGGTTACACCAGTGGCTGTCAGAATACCTAACTCGATAATCATATATAAACTCTATAGAAAGTAACAAATACACAACACAACATATACATGGCATACATATACAACTACATAATGATAATAAGCAATATCTGACAAAAGGGAGAAAGAACACTTGGTCTTTGCTCTCTCTCTCTTTGGTTGGAAGCTAGTACTAATTGAAACACCAAAGAGAATCTTAGGAATCTGTAAAAGAATTCTGGGAACGGCTCTTGTGCCCCCTGAGGCTGGAAGAGTGTCAGGGCAGGAATGACATTCCACTTTCTATGGAAGGATGTTGTCAAGTTTTGTAAAGTCAGCTTTGGGAGAGACTGGAGTTGGGAATCTCTGGGAGATGGTCACTTGGAGTCCCCTCTGGATGACAGGCATTCTTGGGTACCTGCATCTGGGCTCTGAGTGAAAACATTTGGGAGAAAAGGCAGGGAAGGTGTCCTGTTCATGGCAAGATTGTCTGAGAGCAGGAGGAGTCAGTATTCCCAAACCATTTCCTTCTCTAGCAGGGAAGCTCACCCGGGAAAAAGAGAGACAGAGACAGAGGCAGAGACAGAGAGAGGCACAGGCAGGGGCAGAAACAAGAGACACACACTGTCTCTCTCTCACACATAGAGTCTCCAGCCCTTACTTAGCATGGGGTAATGAGAAGGTGCTGATTACTTCATTATTGGCAAAGACCTCATAGACACAAACCCAGTTTGGGCAGCAGAGGGGCTCACACTTGGTTGACTAGCACGTGGGGCATTGTTCAAAGCAGCCAGGGCAATCTCTGACCAGACAGTCACAGAGGTCTTCTCCATCTGGATTCAGCCTGCCATTCTGGTGGTCATTCCTTCCTTCCTTGTCTTCTGGGTCCATCACATGTGGTGTGCCTGTGCATGGGAGGATGTGACTTTTGGGGCCAGTATAGCCTGGGGCACAGTCGAGGCTGAGGCCAAAGTGGCCTGGGCCAGTGAGGTTGCTGGAGCTCCTCTGGCCTTGGGGGCTGTTCTGGGTGCTTGAGTTGACACAGGGGCTAGAGCTGGTCTGGGTGCTAGAACTGGTTTGTATGATGGAGCTGTTCTGGGTTCTGGAGGTTGTCTGAGCAGTTGAGCTGCTCTGAGTGCCCTTGGCTTTTCTTCACAGGCCAGCCTTCTTTTTCTAGACTCTTCCCTTTTTCTTGGCCTGGACTCAGCTGGTGTTCTTCCTTGACCTGCTGTTTCTTGGCAAGCAGCCTTTTCATTATGTGTGCTGATCTGATAGGCACATTCTTCTTATCCTTGGTGGCCTGAGAGAAGGTAATCATTTCTATCACAGGAAGGCAGCTGCTTTTGCTGCCTACAGTGCTCTTGGAAGTGGCTTCTCCACCTTGGAAGGACAGTAGGCACATGTGGTCACTACATGAGTCTATCTGTATACAGAGGGACCTCAGATTCAGGGACTGAGAAAGCCCAGGGGCCCAGGGCACTGGGCAGCCAGGAAGCCTCAGAGTAGGCCTCTGCAAACAGGAGGGTCTTTGAGCACCTCCCCAAAGGAGGCAGAGGAGGTTATGGGGAAACCAGCCTGATGAGGGTCCCCTAAAAGGTTCAGGGTTTTCGTTGTTCTTTTCCTCCCCCATAATTCTCATTCCCACACTTCCCTGTTATCAGCTCTGTCTGAGGACAAGGAGAATCAAACCAAGGCCTGAATGGGCTCCCCAGACCTCTCCATAAATCCCCTCTTGATTTAGGTCAGTTCACCCTTCTCTTGCCCTGGATGCCCAGTGTGGGCCATCCATTCTGCCAGCCCTCAATGGCAACATCCAGTCTGCTGTTCCTTCCTCCTTCTCCCCCTCCGCTTCCTTGTTATTCTCCCCCTTCACCTCCTCCTCCCATCCACCTACCTCCAACGCTGCTCACCCATCATCTTGCTGATTGTCTCCAGTGTTCTGGTGTTGGACTTAAAAATCAGTCTGACAGACTACTGAACTATTTCTAACCTGGGCAAGCTACCTCCAGCCCCCAATGTTTTCCAGCACTGTCTTCCTTATCTCCCCCTATGATGAGCCTAAAACAGTTTCTAGCATGAAGCTATCTTATTTACCTTCTTGAGGAATGTTTACAGCCCTGATGAGATGTTTACCTCCTTAACAATGTTTACCTTCTTAATGAATGTTTGCCAAATGCTTCCTGACCCCTGACCCTGAAACCCCCCTTGCCAGGTGCTTCCCGACCACCTGTCCCTGACACTACCCTGATCATTATGTATGTACCAACCCTCTTCCCCAAACATTTCTATATAAACCCTTGGCTAAGAATTCCAAGGGGTAGGTTCAGGCACGCCTCTCTGCCTAGCGACCCTAGCTATTATTGCTAGTAAAGAATGAGCCCCTTCTTGCATATTGCATTGTCAGTGTGATTCTTCCTCTGGCCATGATTGAGCCTGGGTTAGGTACTGAAATTTGGGTACAACATGTGGGGGCTTGTCCCTTGTGGCCAGAAGAGGATCCACTGCCAGAAGAGCCAAGAGGGTGAGGAGATCTGGGGTTGGGTGGCCTGTGCATGTGGTTGTGTGTGTGTGTGCTTGCATTATATGAGGAGGAAGCCTACCACAGGCCCCATTCTGCATGTGTGTGGATGTGTGATTGAATTGATGGAGGAGGTGATGCCCTGGTAAGCATACAGCTAAGTGGTTTAGCTTGCCCCACCGCTCCGGGGTTTATACAGAGGAACCTAAGCCAAGCTTACCAGCCACGGGCACCCCTTCTACCTGTTTCTGAGTGAGGACTGGGGAAAGTAGACAGTTCCTTTTTGACCCGCGAGGGCAAAGTTCGGAAACCCTGGGAGTGAGTGCCATGTGTGACTGACAGGCCACCTAGACCATTGAACCTCCCTACTCCCTTGGAATTATTCTTGGAACTTGTGAGGTTCGAGGCCTCACAGCGCTCTAAGGCAAAAGATTCGAGTCCTGTCTTTAGAGTCCATCCGGGTGGTTTGAGTCCATACGGATTTTCTTGGGGTTCGAGTCCCCTGAGGAAGGCCAGTGGATGCACTGGAGGTTGGGAGGAGAGGACTGAGGCAGGATACCCACATTAATTGTTTGGGACCAGTCTGGGCTCCCCCAGGCAAGTGAGTATGAGTGTGCACATGTTTGTCTTGAGTTTGTCTTGGCTAGTCAGGAATCTGTCAGGTTTAAACCATCCTTAGTTTGTCTTTTGTGTGTCTGTGTCTGTGTCTTTGGTGTTATTTTTGTCCTTACCATTAGCCAGGGAGAGTCAACCTGGTACTTGCTGGTTTCCGAGTTCAGAGGGGAAAACTGTAAGCATTCTGCAATTCCCCTTCCCCATCTACATTTCTAACCTTCCCTTACTGGAGAAACTGTGCCGCTGGGGCAGCAGACTTAACATTTGAATAGGGAGGGGATTTTAAACAAACCTCCCAGACCTGGCAGCAGATTTAACATCTGAATAGGAGGGGATTTGAAAGTTCAAAGTTCTTTCCTTAAGAAACACAGCCAGCCTAAGGAACAGCTCACTTCCAACCCCCACTGGAAACAGATAGCAGTTTGTCTAGGTGCTACAAGAAGCATTTTGTTAGAAATCACTGCCACAAAGAGAGGCAGGTTAGGTCAATCAGAGTGTAAAGCACAGGGAAAATTAGGGGACAAGGAAGTCAGCTCAGCTAGTCAGATCACAGTACAGCTCAGCACAGCTTTCACAGTTAAAGGGACAGTGTGCTGAAACTGTTTTAATGAGTTTTCTCACTGCAAATATTTCTTTTTAAATATGGATCCTAAAAAACTGATTTTTCCCTTTAAAGCATGCTTGTCATAAGGTTGTATGTTTCTGTTTATTGTTGTCTTTGTCACAATCTCGTCTCTACGTAGTCTTAAATTGGACATTACAAAAAAAAAAGAAAAAAGGGGGGCAGTTGAAAGATTGAACTTCCCACAGTTAAAAATCCTCAGCAGAGGACAAAAGCAAATATCTGTTCAATGATTTTTCCTCTTTCTTCCTTTGGATGGGCCCCCAAAGGATCAAAAAAGAGAAAAGTTCAGAGCATAAAAGGGAGATTTTACTCCACAATTAGAGACATTTTTCACTTATGATTTGATTTTTAAGGGTTGAGGATTGCTAATGATTTTTGATATGGTACAATGTAATTTTCTTTATTGTGATAACTCTTTGTCAGTCAAATGTGAAATATTAACCAGATTTTATTGAGCACAAAAACTCATGGTTAGAAGTTTGTTAAGCCTTGGTTTCAGTTAATTAAGAATTCAGTAAATGTGGTTAATAACCAGTCTGACACAGAGAGTGAATGATTATTCTATAAGGAAAGAAATTGTACTTTGTAAATGGAAAAGTCATTCAGAAAAAGTTGAATGTTATTATTGAGAACTTATTCTAGAATTTAAACTTGGGATTTTTCAAAATAAGAGGTTCTTTTAATGTATGTGCTGTCAGAACTAGCAACATGTAATCATATGACACACAAGAAGTTTTTAAAGTGGTTAATCTTTGCATGGGTTTTAATAATACAGGTACTGAAAATTTGGTAAAAATATGTACAATGTATAAGAAGGAATTTGTGATCTAGAGATTAACATGTATTTGGACTCAAATTGCTAGAAAGTAATGATGAATGAATACAAAATAGGTATGCATTTAGACTATAAAGAGAATTAAGTTTTCCACCTGAATAGATTAGGAATATATGATGTGCATGCAAACTGTATGAAATTACCAAGAAAATTTGACCAGCCCAGGAAGATAATAAATTTACATGCAATTAAATGTAGTGTCTTTCCTCTTTTTGCAATGGTGGTAAAGGAGGAGAAGCTAGAGGAGATCAGAGTAATGGATAAAGAAATTGTGGGTATGAGTTCCAGTGCAAAATAGATACAACAAATGGTAAATCAGAATAATATTGATGGAATTTAATCAGTTATGTAAACAATTCTTTGAGGAAAAAGGAAACTGAACTGGAGGTTCTATTCTGTTTTAAACAGAGGTCTAAATGGAATAAGAGTAAATGGCTTTGAAATTCAGTTGTTTACATACTGAAAGGTTACTAAAGGACTTAAAGTTATTTGGGAATTGTGGAGTTCAAACTAAAGTTTGTTGAAAATAATTTATTATGAATATTTTGGTACATTCTAAATTTTAATTTGTAGGTGATCTCACTTGGTAAAGAGAGATAAGAGACAAGGTTGTTAAGTCGTAAAAACCTAAATCAAGCCAGGCAGCCTTAGGGTAAATTGCCCACCAGCTATTAAACTCTTCCTTGCAGAAAGGAAGGAGAAAGAAATACTTTTAATTGTTCCACTTTGATACTTAGGAACTGATATAGCAACACAGTACATAAGTAAGATCTTAAAGAATTTAAGGATGAGTATATTTTAATTGTATACTTCAGAGGTTTTAAAGAGATGTTCAAGCAAATAAAAGTTGATAGAAAAGTCATGGATATCTTGTAAAACAGGTTCTTTTTTAGCAGTACAGTTGTTATCGGGGTGCAAATGGTGAACCCCTGGGTTTGGGAAGGAGGCCTTTCTCAGGGATGAGAGGACTCCAAGCTTAGCTTAGAAGAATCCTTTTCAAAGAGTGTGGACATGACTCCTTGCACTCAGGCATTTAGTGAGTGGGGGGTCTGTCTGAGATCTTCTGGGCTTAGGCTATCAAGGAATAGCCGGAGGTGTATCTCTTTTGTTACAGGGTCAGGAAGGGGGAAGAGAGTTTCCCTTTTCACAGCCTGCCTGAGTTAAGGGGTGCAGGGTCACTGCCATATCTGCACAATGCCCATGTTAGTCTCAAGAAGACTGTTTTCCTTCTTATTTATCTTTCCATCATAAGAGGTTTAAAAATATAATAGGTTTAAGTGTTTAAATTGATCAAAAAAATTTTGGGGTTTAAAATGATCATAAATGGTTTTCATCTCAGTGTATTAAAATTGACTAACTTCATTATTAAATTTGACTCCCTGGTCTTGAAAATAGATAAGCAGCCTGCTGGTCAAAAGGCTTGCTTTAAGGTTTATAGTGCTTAAAAGGTTTCAAATCTTGTAATTGGAAATAGACTCTGTAATACTACATGCTTTATGATATTCCTTTAAATGTGACTTTTATGTAAATTGTTGCTAAAACGTGTGCTTTAAGTGTTGTTTGAATATAAGCAAAAGCTCATTGTCAACCTGACTGTACCATGTGTTTTATTCATTCCTCAGTGGTTACCTCAGTTTACCAATTTGTACTATGAACTGAATCTTATAATTGATGAGCCCTATGATAAAGGTACAGTGTCTCAATTCTTGGGAATTTTTGATTAGCATTTTAAGGGATACCAACTGGTATGTTTATTTTTGTGATGGTAACAGAGAGTCAGAGAAAGTGAAGAGATGTGTTGTGTTTGAATACAGAAGAAAGAGAGACTTGAATGTCCTGAGTATGCAGATTTGTGATGGGTAAATGAAAGTTCTGTTCTGCCTTTTAAGCAGAGGGTTTGAGGGAAAAAGAAAGAGGAAGGAGAGAGAAGGAGAGATGAAAGAGAACAGATAAGGAGGTGAAAAAGAATAGATAGATGTTCTACTCTTATAATTGGATCCTTGACCTAGGGATAATTTGGGGACAATTTCTGAAATTAATGTATATGGTGTTGGAAAAGTCACAAATGGTTCTGGAATTTCTCTGGAAAGTTACACAGAAGAGATTTCTGTATGGCTTGTCTTAGTCTTTCAGATGGCCCAGGTACAGGAGATGATAACAGCCCTGATTTATATTTACTGTGGAGCTACTCAATCCAGCACTCCTGTTGCTTAATTCAGGTTTTGTGACTAAAGTGTGATATGTTAATTATTGCCAAAATATGCAAGAATAACTGAGTGATTAGCCTGGTAGGGATGTGAAAGGCTTATTTGAGGGTATGGAAATTGTTTTCAGACTGCTGCTTAGCAGAATTTCTCTGAGCTGTAATGGGAAAGACTTGTCTTTAAGGAAGGAGAAGGCTTCTGGGATCCAATGATGATATAGTGCAAAAGACAGAGAATGTTCTGTGATGGTTAGAGAGGCAACTCTAGGGCTCAACTTGGACTGGACCTCTTCTGACAATCTAGGCTACTAATGCTTGAGTGACACAAGGATGGCATGAGCCAGTGTCAGCTTTGGCCTGTACATGGAGCCCCTCACTATGTGTCCCTTGGGACGTGAGGAAAATGCTTTTCTATCTGCCTTCCCTTTTTTGGAGAAAGTTCCCATAATCAGCACTTAATGCAAGTTGTAAATTAATGTTTCCACCTCCCCAAACAACCTATTAGGTTAAAAATTGAAAATTATCAAATTATTAGGGAACACACTTTGAAAAGTAGGTGAAGTTTAGCGATAGATGACTTGTAGCTTGCAGCCTTAATTTACCACAACTGAAGTTTGGATCTGGACCCTGGAAATAATCCAGGGCTTTCTGCCTTTCCTCCAGAATTTGAAATAAAGAAATGTATCTGTAAAGTATTGTTATTCAAGTAGTTATAAGATGCCATGTTAATGTGGGCTTTTGCAAAAGGATATTCTTTAACAGAAACATCACATGCCAACTCTGCAAACAACTTAGGGATCAAATTTCCCAAAAGGCTCAATTCCTGTCAGAGGATAATTTCTGGGGATAAAATCTGTTGGCTAAGATACTCAAATGTTAATGTTTAATATCAGTTTCTATTGTGCTAATTTTCTTTCTTTGTATCTGGTGTTCTAGTTTTTGCCCCAGTCCTAGGTTCTATACTTCTGCCATAGGGATGGATGCACCCCCTTGTGACCTGTCTGCCAGTCTGGGGAAACAGTCTCTGGTCTCCAAGCCTTCAGGACCCTGGCATTCACTGCAGAGATGCCACTGAAGACCCTGTGCCCACAGCTCCTCCTCCTGTTCCCCCTCTCAGAGATTCTACGCCCCTTCTCAGCTTGAAGAAGCTACAGAAGATTGAAACCATCTGCCCTCTTCCGTTAGACATTTGGAGGAGGGGAGAGGAGACGGCATGGGACCTTGTGGGACATTGTACCCCAGAGACAGCATAGAACCCTGTACCCCCATAGTGAAAACGTTTTATTTTCAGGCAAACTATAGGCAGGAAAATTCCTTTGCTTCCACTATGTACTCTTCCCCTTATTCTTAACCAACTAGCAGCTTTTGTAAAGGAATGAATTAATACCATTCAGCTTATGGTCCTGCATCAGTATTACCAGACAACCTACACCATTGATACAGCGTGTGCTGACACCAATCTTTAAAGGACCACCTGAAGATGATTCTTCAGGATCAAAAGAAAAAGTAGGGAATGTTGCACTTAAAAATCAGTCTGACATGGCCTCAGACACTTCCCAGCTGTGTGACCCTGGGCAAGTCACTTGACCCCCATTGCCTACCCTTACCACTCTTCTGCCTTGGAGCCAATACATAGTATTGACTCCAACAAGGAAGGTAAGGGTTTTAAAAAAAAGTCAGTCTGACAGACTACTGAACTATTTCTAGCCTGGGCAAGCTACCTCCAGCCCCCAGTGCTTCCCAGCACTGTCTTCCTTATCTCCCCCTATGATAAGCCTAAAATGTTTTCCAGCATGAAGCTATCTTATTTACCTCCTTGAGGAATGTTTACCTCCTTAATAATATTTACTTTCTTAATGAATGTTTGCCAAATGCTTCCTGATCCCCAACCCTGAAACCCCCCTTGCCAGGTGCTTCCCGACCACCTGTCCTTGACACTACCCTGATCATTATGTATGTACCAACCCCCTTCCCAAACATTTCTATATAAACCCTTGGCTAAGAATTCCAAGGGGTAGGTTCAGGCACACCTCTCTGCCTAGCGACCCTAGCTATTATTGCTAGTAAAGAATGAGCCCCTTCTTGCATATTGCATTGTCAGTGTGATTCTTCCTCTGGCCATGATCGAGCCTGGGTTAGGTATTAAAATTTGGGTACAACACTGGAAGCCCTGCTCTGGGCCTACAGAATGCCTCCCATCCTTGGCCTTTGCAAGCAGTATTTCTTCCACCCCTTTATGTAAGGAAAACCTTACCCCACAGAGTTTGGAGGTTGACAGATAGGGAAAAGGATACTAGGCTTTCTCTGGGGCAAGGTGGGGTTAGAGTGGGGAGGTAAGCTGGCCAGGTTTTGCCCTGGGGGAACTGGAAAGAAAGTCTACTCTAGCACATGCTTTGGCCTCTTGCCCAGCTGAAAGCCCAGCCATGGGGCTGTAGAGGGATGGGTGGCTTCCAATCCACGAATGTGGTGACCTGCTTTGGCTAGGAGGGCAGGGCAGGAAGGACCTGGAGCCCTTCGAATGGAGGGCAAAAGCTATGAAGAGGTAGTTTCCAAAGGAACAAATGTAAGCTCCCAAAGTGGGTTGGATTAGGGCCTGGAAATGTGATTTTCTTGCTCTAGGGAACTCCCAGGTGACAAAACTCCCTTCACACTAAGGAAGGCTGGTGCTTTCTCTACATGTTCTAATAGTAGAGCTTGGCTTACAGTAGAGGTGGGTCCTAGAGGTTTGGACCTGTTTTGCAGGGAACTGAGGATTCTACCATGTCTTTGAAGCATCAGATCTGGGAAAGGAGCGAAAGTTCAAGGTGGAAAGTTTGGGGAATCTGACCTTAAAGAAAGGCCTAGAGCCAAGCTGGTCTCCTTGTTCCCCTTACTCCTCTATCTTTGCTTAGCTTTAAAGGTGTCCCCCTGGTCACTCTTCTTCTCAGTGAGCCACCCCAGCCTCTCCTCCCCTCTTTCTGGTTCCCTCTCCTCCCCAATTGGATTTCTCTACTGTCCATTCTCCCCTTTCCTACTCACCTTCTCTCTGCATAGGAGTCCTGCAAATAAAGGGATGTCCTCAATGTCCCTCACTCTCTGTGCCCACTCACCCTTGCCAAACTCACCCACTCTCATCCTTTTGTTGCCCTCCATGTAGAGTCCTCCAAAGTATCTCTCCACCTCAGGCTTAAACCTTTAATTGTCCTTTGGGACACTTCTAGCTGAAATCTCAAACCCAGCTAGACTAAAAGGACCCCAGTGTCTTCCCTCCCAAGCCTGCTTGTCCCCCTTTCTGCCTCATCTCCCTAACATCCTTGCCTTCTCTAATAGGCTTGAAACTATCCTTGCCTTTCACTTCTCTGTCACCCTCAATGTCCACTCCCTCTCCCCCAAATTCTCTCATTCTTCCTCCCTGCCACCTGAAATCTAGATCAGAGTTTCTTAACCTGGGACCCAGAGGCCTCCAAGAAGCCAATGGATAAATTTCAGGGAGTCTGGGAACTTGGATGAAGAAAAAGCAAGCAGAATTCATTCCAACAGAAAATAACCACTTTATCCTGAGGTGTTCATGGTTCTCAGCAGACTGGCCTTGGGGTACATGATCCCAAAGAGGCTCCCTCTCTGGACTAGAATCCTAAAAGAGCACCAGAGGAGTCATTCTAGAGGCAGTGAGTGATGGCAGGGCAGGTAAGAGAGAGGTCCAGGGATGCCCCTGCCTCACAGTCAGGAGCCCAAACTAGAGTTAGGCCCAGACTGGGACTACTCCCTAAACCTTGCTACAGAGAGCTAGCTAAGGGAGGGAGGGAGAGGAAAAAGCCTTGGCCAGGCCAGTGGACTGAATGGCTACTGTTGCCAATGCCCTGGGGCCCAGGTCTTGCCACCACATCTGGGTTTTTACTGCTATAAGTACCTTGGTTTTGGAGTCTCCTTCCAGAAAAAAACTTTGTCCTGGACAAAACTAGAAAAAAACAAACAAAACAAACAAACAGTGTAAATGAGTGGGGGGTTTCCCAGCCAGGAGAGTCACACAGGGACCTCCCTTACCCTAAGGTTGTTCCCAGTCAGAAATACCAAACAAGGGCCCATGGTCATGTGGGCACACTCTCCTTTGCAAATTCAAAACCTTTAGGTAGATGTAGTACTGCCTTTGTTCCAGACACTGAACTAGGTAGGCCCTGGGGATCCAAAGAGAACAAAACAGTTCTGGTTCTTGAGGATTGTTCTGTTCTCTTGGGAAATACAACCTGCCTTGGGGTGGAAATGGAAAACATGTTTCCTTACAAATCACAAGGGATTGGAATTTTTCTACTCCCAAATGTCCCTTATTCAAAACATTTGGTCAATAATTACTTTGGGTTCTAAGGATCCATTTTGCAAGGTTGTAGATCAATACATCTTGCCAATTCATTTTCTAAAAGGAGAAATGGAATCTCTGAGAGGCTAAGTGCTGTCCTTGATCACTAAGGCATTATGAATTACAAGAATTCACCTGTAGAATTTGACTTTCATGAATCTCAGTACATTGTTCTCCCTACCTTTAATAGGGTCGATGAAGGGTAATGGGGAAAGGTGGTTAGGTCTAATATACAGCACTATTATTCTGTTCTTTCCTGACCTGGACCTAAATAGATAGACTCTTTTCAGTATTTTTCCATGGTTACATTGTTCTTGTTGTCTCCATTCCCCTTTTCCTATCCTTCCTCCCAGAGCCGACAAGCAATTCTGTTAGGTTATATGTGTATAACAACTATAACTCAATACCTATTTCCATTTTAATCATTTTGGTAATAATCTTTTAAAAACCAAAAAACTGCTAAACTAGAAGAAACACAGAACTATTAAATTGTCAGAAAGACCACGTCTATAATCAGGAGAGGAATGCAGTACAATCCTAGGCCTCCACACAGAGTCACACACTCAAAACCACACAGAGCCTAAAGCCTCTGGCTAGTCTATGTACCGATTCCTGGGAGAAATCACCATGCGAGATAGCTCTGAGGAACAAAAGATTTTGGGGAACTTATATACCTTTTAGGGGAACTAAGGGACAGGGATATGACTGATTGACATTACCATGGTTACAAAAAAATGGAGGTGTTCAAACCACACTGACAGATTACAGTCAGGCTTGGGAAAGGAACCCTCAGCAAGTGACCTCAGCAAGACAGTCTATGATAAACCCAAAGATCACACCTTTGGAAACAAAAATCCACTATTTGACAAAAACTGCTGGGAAAATTGGAAAACAGTGTGGGAGAGATTAGGTTTAGATCAACATCTCACACCCTACACCAAGAAAATTCAGAATAGGTGAATGACTTGAATATAAAGAAGGAAATTATAAGTAAATTAGGTGAACACAGAATATTACACTTGTCCGATTTTTGGGAAAGGAAAGATTTTAAGACCAAGCAAGAGTTAGAAAAAATTACAAAAATGTAAAATTTTTTCCCCTACCATCATAACATGATTCATGCTCTTACTCTCCCCTCCACCCCTCTAACATTCCCACCCCCAGCTGAAATGCATTTCCACTGGTTTTAAAATGTGTCATTGATCAAGACCTATTTCCATATTACTGATAGCTGCACTGGGGTGGTCGTTTAGAGTCTACATCCCAAATCATGTCCACCTCAACCCATGTGTTCAAACAGTTGTTTTTCTTCTGTTTTCACTCCTGTAGTTCTTCTTCTGAATGTGGATAGTGTTCTTTTCCATAAATCCCTCGGATTTGTCCTGGATCACTGCATTGCTGCTAGTACAGAAGTCCATTACTTTCCATTTTTCCACAGCCTATCAGTCTCTGTGTACAATGTACAATGTTCTTCTGGCTCTGCTTCTTTCACTCTTCATCAATTCCTGGAGGTCATTCCAGTTCACATGGAATTCCTACAGTTTATTATTCCTTTGAGTACAGTAGTATTCCATCACCAGCATATTGTAAAAGATGGAGGCACCAGGGATGTTAAAATGTAACCTAAATGGTTTGTGAGTACACACACTAGGTTGAAGGAGAGACAGGACCCGCCAGGATAGGGAGTCCAGGGTTCACTGCTAAGCTGGAAACTGTCAAGAATGGCAGTTGGCCCCAACGGTCACCCAGCTCACCCTAGGCCAGGGTCTATGGAACCAGCAGGCAAAGGTAAAGGTTTTTAACAGTTTAATTGAGGGTAACTAAATAAAAGATGGGATAGGGGATTCTATACTTCAAAACCGAAGGGGTAAACCACTGGGGCAAGGGGAGGACTTGACTACTCTAATCTAATTGACCTAAGCCAGGCAGGGCCCAAAGGAGCAGTACTGGAGTCACTGGGAAGGCTGCTTCAAACCTGGTTCCAGCCAGGTTTGACCAGCACAGCTAAAGGGCCTGAGGGTGGCTTTGGGGCTCACGGTTATCTAAGGATGATCACAGGATGACAAGAGCCAAGGTGGTCCAAGGTAGCCAGGTAGAGAGAGTGTGCTTGAGATGTTGTCCACCAGATCCCAAACCCCTTCTCCATTTGGTGCAGCTCTGCAGGTCTTGTCCACTTGCTAAAAGCCTCCACCACTCAGGGTCTCAGGGAATCTGGATGCAGGGTTTCCTTAACTCTGAGATCTCCCAGGACTAGCAACAGTTTGTGCCAACCACTAATGGAGTCTCTCCCAGAGCACAAGCCCACTTCCTGCTCCTTCATTCCATCTTGGAATCCTCCAGCCCTTCCTGCTAGGTCCAACACTATTGCTAAATAAATTACTAAATTTACTAAAATTACTAAACAACAGTTACCCTCTTTGCACAAAGCCAAAATTAACAAAATTTTGGTATTTGTGCACTACAAACTGAACTAAAATTCTAACCCAAAATAACAAACAACCTACACTAACTCTATTCTAACACTATCCTACTCTACCCTACACTAGGGATTTCAACAAGGAAAGGTAAAAGGATAAATACATTGAACAGTTACATAGTTCAAAGCATAAAGCAACAAGTAACAATGCAAAATTTCCAACAAAATCAACAGCAAATATGAAATATCAACACAAAAGTCAAAACAAACATCAAACACAACTCCTATTCTAATACAGAAATATCCTACCAACTAATAAATGCAAACCATTTTGGAAAAAACATTTTAACACAACATTGCACATAAGTCTTTACATCAGAATTAAAACAAAACACCAAACTCCCTTATGCAAATTACATTTGAATGTTTGCAACTCAATTATATCAAAGTATTCACAGAATTTACATTTATACACATATATACATATGATACATACAACATATACATAATACATACATGTATGATACACACATATATGTATGTACACAGAATATATACATATGCACATCCTTTACATATATCCAATACTTACACTATAATACAATTCACAATATACACATACTATTTACACAACTATTTACATTATTTGTAATATGTGATCTGTAATATGTTATATGTTCTTCATGTAATGCAATTTTGTTATGTTTTTTGTATCTGCACTGTAATGTACATTAGTACCTTATCTTATCCTCTAACCTAATCTAATACTCTATTTCACTAAACTATTCCAAACTATCCCTATGGTATTAGTATATTAGTCTAACTACATCTGTCTAAACGACTAGCTAATCTTTGTTAGTAACTAACTATCTCTTGTTAATTCTTACTTATCCTATAGCTAAGTCAAATTTTGTTAATATTTATACATTGTTTCATTCCATAAGGAACACAATGTATCCTAATATGTTTGTGCTGTATGTATCTGATTTGTTATGTTGTTTCTTTGCTATATTGTGTTGCTATATTTTATCCTAACATGTTTGTGTTGTATGTATCTGATTTGTTTCTTTGCTATATTATGTTACTGATGGATACATGATACCACCAAAACTCCAGATCTCCTTTCTCCTTATGATGTTCCATTCCTCTAGGGAATCTCCTTTCTCCGGTTTTCCTCTTCTCCTCTTCTTCATCGAAGTTCTTGATGGTTTTATGTGCAATGTTGGATGTATATGCGTATGTAGAGATACTATATACATTACCCAAAATACTTCCAAACCATTCATCTAAATTGTCCATGATTAATCCTTTTCTTTAAGAAAATCCTTGAAAACGAAGTTTTTATCAGTTCAATTCATAAGTTAATCAGTTTTAATACAAAGTTCATAAATCCTGAATCCTCTTCATCCATGTCCTCTTCCGCTGGAATGGTCCTCTCCTTACTGAACGTTCTGACTGCAGACTCTAATTGACCGAAGATCTCAAATTACACAATCCCTTCCCCTTCCCTTTCCCCTTCCCCTTCTCCTTCTTCATTATTAATAATCTCTACAGTTTCATTATCTATTCCATGTGCTAATTTAATGTGAGAACAATGATACCACTAATCTCTACCTAAAACTTTCACAGAAGATGGTGAAACTAATACAACTGTATAAGGACCTACGCAATTTTGTTCTGTTGCCGATGTTTTGGCAAAATTTTTCACATAGACCATATCACCTGGTTGAAAATTATGAAGAGAATAATCTAATGGACCAGATTGAATTAATACTCCCAATATCTTGTAATTCTCTTAGCCTCTGCTGTAAAGCACTTAAATATGAAGCAATTTGGCAATCACCTCCTAAGAGTGATGCATAAACAGCCTTACAAGTTTTTGCTTGTAGTGGAGCATGTCCAAAGAGCATCTCGTACAATGATATATGTAGATCTGCTCTTGGTCTCGTACTTAGGTAAAACAAAGCTATGGGAAGAATCTCTGGCCATTTGAGATGAGTTTCAGCACAGAGTTTCCCAACCATAGTCTTGAGTTCCCTATTCATACGCTCCACCTGACCTGAACTTTGTGGGTGATAGGGAACATGATATTTAGGTGTTATTCCTAGATTCTCATAGACTCTTCTAAGGATATCCTGAGTGAAATGAAATCCCTTATCCAAATCTATGGTTAAAGGTACACCAAATCTAGGCACAATTTCCTTGAGCAACACTTTCACCACAAAACTAGCTGTGTTGGTATCCGATGGAAAAGCTTCAGACCATTTAGTTAGTATATCGACTATCACAAGACAATACTTGAATCTTCCAGCTTTAGGCATACAGATATAATCAATCTGTAAACTCTCAAATGGACAATATGCTAAAGGCCTACCACCCTTTCTTTCTGAATGCACTTTGATTGAACTTTTGGCAGACTGGACAGCTATTACAGATCTTATTTGCAACAGTACTTATTCCAGGAGCAACCCATTGTCTCCTGATGGAATCCACAACAGCTTGTGTACCAAAATGACCTTTTGTGTGGATGGTTTGACACAAATAGGTATAAAAATCTTTTGGTAACAAGGGTATTCCTGTATCAGTAATCCATATCCCATGTTCTTTCCTAGCTCCAAATTTATCCTTCCATTTCTGGATATCTGAGTCTACATAAGCTTTCTCTAGATCATCAGAATCAATAGATGTTAAATTCATTACATAAATTGGAGCATTCTGGGCTGCATACTTTGCAGTGATATCAGCTCTGTGATTTCCTTTAGAGACTAAATCTCTACAACGAGTATGACTCCAACAATGAATTACTGCCAGCTGTTTTGGCTTCTGGATTGCATATAACAACTCAGTTATTATTCCTGCATGAGCTATTGGTTTTCCCGATGCAGTAATAAAACCTCGTTGTTTCCAGATCATTCCTGTTGCATGGCAAATAGAAAATACATATCGAGAGTCTGTGTAAATATTTACACTTTTACCTTCAGCTAGAAGACATGCTTGCTTCAATGCCACCAATTCAGCACTCTGAGCACTAAGATTATTAGGTAATGAGCCATACCACAGCGTCTCAAATTCTGTGACAACTGCAGCACCAGTACATCTGATTCCATTACATAATTATGACGATCCATTCGTGAATAACACCCAGTCTGGATTCTTGAGTGGAGTGTCTTTTAAATCCATCCTATGCATATCCACAAGATCTACTACCTCAACACATTCATGCAATGGCTCACTGTTCTTAGGTAAATCAGGAAGAAGAGTAGCTGGATTAAGTATGCTACATCTCTTCAACTTGATGTTCTCACTACCCAAGAGAATAATTTCATACTTAGCTATTCGTTGGTCTCAATATGCTTGAGTATGAAACTTCCTCATTAGTGTTTCTATCTGATGTGAATAATAAACTGTTAAAGGACATCCCAAAACTAGATCAGCTGACTTCTGGACTAATACAGCTGCTGCTGCTACCCCTGTTAGACAGGGTACTGTCCCTGAAGCTATTGGATCTAATTGACAGCTGTAATACCCAATTGGACAATAACTGTGTCAACACACCAGAAGCTATACCCTTTGTTTCGTTGACAAAGAGCTCATAGTCTGGGATTCCTAATGCAGGTGCAGATAGAATGGCTTCTTTCAGCTTATCCAAGGCTAATTGATGTTCAGGCTTTAGTTTCAGAGGTTCTGGTTCTGTATTCTTGGTCAGATCTGTTAAACACTTAGTGATCTCACTACATCCAGGAATCCATTGTCTACAGAAACCAGTAGCTCCAAGAATAGCTCTAAGTTGTTTTTTGGTTTTAGGTGCACTCAGTTTCTGTATGTCAGCTATTCTCTTTTGTGTAATACTTCTGGAACCCTCTGACAACACGAAACCAGGATATTGCACCCTGGGCAAAACAAATTATAATTTTGCCCTGGAGATTTTATGTCCTCATTTATACAATTCAATCAAAAGAATCTTGCTATCCCTAAGACACACCTTTGCATTTGGGGTTGCCAAAAGAATATCATCCACAAAATGCACCAATTTACTCTTCTTAAATGTTTTTAGATCTCAATTTAGAATTTGAGAGAACTGGGAACGTGAGTCTGTATACCCTTGTGGGAGACGAGTCCACGTCCTCTAGGTCTTCTCCCAAGTGAAAGCAAAGATCTTTTGAGAATCCTCGTGAATTGGTATCAAGAAAAATGCAGAACATAAATCTACCAAGGTGAAATATCTTGCCTGACTTGGAATGGAAGAAATTATAGCAGCTGGACTTGGAATGATTGGATGTGTTTTGATGACATAATCATTAACCGCTCTTAGATCATGAATAAATCGGTAAACAGGTCGGTCATTTTCATTCATTTTCATCTGGTTTTGGCTTCTTTATAGGCAAAATCGGTGTATTGTACTCAGAAAAGCATGGTATTATTATCCCTTGTTGGATTAGGGACTCAATAATTGGACGAATACCATCTATCACCTCCTTAGTCAAGGGATACTGAGGCACACAAGGAACTGGTCCTTCCTTAGTCCTCACCCTAACTGGAGTAGCTGATTTTAGCAACCCAACATCTGTTGATGATTTTGACCACAAGTCCTTAGGTATATCCTCAGATATTGGATAGATAGTACCAAAGTCATCCTCTACTGCTGGAATCTAAGAAAAGCAATGGAAAGGCCTTCAAAGATTCCTCTGGGAGATGCAAAAAAAATCACCAGATTCAGTACATTGGATTGTAGCCCTTAATTTACACAACAGATCCCTTCCCAAAAGATTCATTGGACATTCTGGAACACACAAAAATGCATGTTCCACCTAAAGGGGTCCTAGGGTTACGATTTTTGGTTGCAATTTAGCTACTTTCTGACCAACAACATCCATTGTTCCAACAGCTCTACAATTCTCAGGAAAGCTTTGCAAAACTGATTTACTCTCGCTGGTATTGACAAGAAGGTCATAAATTTGGTCTCCAATAGTTACAGACACATATGATTCAGTACTAGTGGGAGATTGGAGAGTTTCCAACACAGGAGCTAAAACAGTAACATCAGAACAAAGCTCAGCTATTTCCTGTCCATCCAAGTCAATATCGTCTCGAATTACAGAATTTTCCCAGGATTTTAAAACTTTGTTCCTTTTCACCTCTATTCTGGTATCATTGTTCTTATTTACAATCAGATAATCCTTAATCAAATAACAATTTCTATTATTCTTCTTAATTCCACTTTTACTACAACTTCTAACACCATTTACAACACCATTTCTCTTTTTCTCACAATTATTTACAACACTAAACAAATTATTATCAACGCCTTATAAACCATCATCAATTTTAATCAAATTATTACCAACACTAGTTAAATTACTACTACCAGTGGGTAAATTACCATTAACATTGGTTAAAGTACTATTTACACCATTACCAGCAGTTAATTCAGATAATTTCACATTTACACCATTCAAATTATCATTAATTCTCATCAAATTATCATTCATGTTGATTAAACTATCATTGATTCCACTTAAATCAACACTGATCAATTCATTACCATTATTAATTAAATTCTCATCATCACCAATCAAATGAATATTAACACCAAGTGCACCATTTCCATTATCCACAATTACATCATCATTATCTTTAACACATACAATTTCATTAACATTTACTTTAGTCCCATTACCTTGATCAATCACTTCTGAACTTCGGGCACACCTTCATAATGAAGCTGTCCCTCCATTCATGTTACCATTATTAACATTCCCCTGTACAACATGGCTAAATTTCGGCCTGGCTCCTGTTCGTATGTAATCCTGTATCATTGCCAAATTAGGAGCTTGAGCACCTTGACAGCATGCATTCTGGCATTGGAACACATTTTGTTGGCCATTTCCATGATTAAAACCATTATTCCAGTTATTTCCCCTGTATCCATAATTATTATTAAACCAATTAAATCCATTGTTATTATTGTTGTACTGCCTCTGATTCCTTGTTGCTTGCATTACCACTGGTCTTATAATTATTGTTACTCTTCTTCTTCTTTGCTGCCCTTAATGCTGCCACCACCTTAATTTCATTTATCTCCTTCTCATTGGCTCTAGAATTTGCCTCCCTTAACTGCTTCCTAAGGCTTTCAAATATGGTACTTTTTCATCACTTCCCCATTCTTTCTCCTGTGCAAACACATAAGTGGCTTTTTGCTTTAACTCATCCAGGCTCAAAAGTTCCCAATCAGGGTAATTATCCATAAAGAACTTCTTTACCTGGGGAACAGAATTCCTAACAAAACTTCTTTTTACATGGTCCACGGTGGTATCCTCTAATATATTCATATATAAATACATCTCGGCTGCCTCAATTATCCTATCAAGAAATGTTGCTGGGGTCTCTTGTGCTGTCTGCCCGATTTTCTCAAATTTAGACCATGAGTTTGGACGTTGAGAATTTTTCTCCATGATTTTTTTAACATTTATTAATATTCATTTTTAACATGGTTACATGATTCATGC
>NC_058136.1:78297578-78310145 GCF_016433145.1 Gracilinanus agilis | reverse complement strand
CTGTGCCCTGTTGTGGGGTTCCTCTGTTCGTCTGGACTTGTTTTTATGTCCCCTTGAGGAGTTTTGTGTGTTTCAGTCAGGAGAGGTTAAGAGCTGCTTCTTACTCTGCCGCCATCTTAACCCGGAACCTCTCTCCATGATTTTTATTAGTGACTTTTTTGCCTGTTTTAACATTTGGTATATTGGAACTGAATTGAGGTCCAGTTCCTCGCAGGCTACTGGCCATGGTGTCATCCCTTCTGTGTTCCTGGTCTCTTCAACAAATTTGGCCCTATCATGATGTGACAAGATCTCCCCCCCCAACACATACCAGGAATCTTCAAAGTCTGGATTATGGGCTTTTATAAATGCCTTAAAGATCTTAACAAACTTCCCAGAATCATTGTGGAAATTTGGGATCTTTTTCTTTAAATTTTCCACATCCTTTGATCTAAACCTTATATGCTTCACATGGAAAATGTCATTGTCACATACAATAGGAAGATCACCAAGGGGAAAAAGATTTATAGGTTTTTTACCCTTGCTTTGTGACTGCTCTTCCAACTCAGCCTTAGATGCAACACTTTTGCCAGTAATACTCGTTTGTGTAAATTCAGCCATATTGCCAGTATTAGGAGGACCAAGAGGTTGACCAGAAACACCACCATTCTGTATGTATAATTCCAAATTATTTAGTTTGATCTGCAATAATCTTAACATCTGCTTAGTTTCAGAATCCCTAAAACACCAGGTCACTATGATCTTAAAACAATACATAATATGGAAGAACATCCACCTTAACTTATACACAAAATAATCAGTAAGGATCAGGATTGGCATATGTGATAACAAATCCAGGATATTAATGGTTAAAATAGGTTGTGCTATTTCAACATCCATCATCCCCCTAAAATACTTGGGTATGATTTTGAACCACAGGTAGGGAGAGCCCACACTCCTTTCTACAGTGTCAAAAGGACATAATCCAATCTTCAAATAACATTATTCCCATCATTGTCCAAACCGAACAGTCATACAAAATCAGTGTTATTAGCCACAATTATTGACTAATAACAACTAATAACAACGACCACAATTACAATAACCAACAATTAAATACAATTACAATTACACAGGGTACAAAACACACAAAAATGGTACAAATCCCTTTCTCTGGGGCTACTCCAGGTCTAATAGTATTTTGCCTTCCCACAGAGATTTTATGAATGACCTGGGGTGGGGGCTGAACAGCTCTGAGCAGCTCACCACTGGTTGAGAACTTTCAGCTCACACCCAATGGCTGAACTCCCTCACGGAATGTTCAAATCTCATCTGACTTCCTATGTAGTTCTAGCAGCCCAAGAGTACACTTCCTGTCTGTCTCTCTTACCCAGCCGTCTGGGAGTGACAAACTGTAAAAGATGGAGGCACCAGGATATTAAAATGTAACCTAAATGGTTTGTGAGTACACACACTGGGTTGAAGGAGAGACAGGATAGGGAGTCCAGGGTTCACTGCTAAGCTGGTAACTGTCAAGAATGGCAGTTGGCCCCAACAGTCACCCAGCTCACCCTAGGCCAGGGTCTATGGAACCAGAAGGCAAAGGTAAAGGTTTTTAACAGTTTAATTGAGGGTAACTAAATAAAAGATGGGATAGGGGATTCTACACTTGAAAACCTAAGGGGCAAACCACTGGGGCAAGGGGAGGACTTGACTACACAGCTAAAGGACCTGAGGGTGGCTTTGGGACTCAAGGTTATCCAAGGATGATCACAGGATGACAAGAGCCAAGGTGGTCCAAGGTACCCAGATAGAGAGAGTGTGCTTGAGATGCTGTCCACCAGATCCCAAACCCCTTCTCCACTTGGTGCAGCTCTGCAGGTCTTGTCCACTTGCTGAAAGCCTCCACCACTCAGGATCCCAGGGAATCTGGATGCAGGGTTTCCTTAACTCTGAGATCTCCCAGGACTAGCAACAGCTTGTGCCAACCACTAATGGAGTCTCTCCCAGAGCACAAACCCACTTCCTGCTCCTTCATTCCATCTTGGAATCCTCCAGCCCTTCCTGCTAGGTTCAACACTATTGCTAAATAAATTACTAAGTAAACCCTCACAACAATATACCACAAATTGTTCAGCTATTCTAAAACTGAAGGGCATACCCTCGTTTTCTAGTTTTTTGCCACCACAAAGATGTTGGTTATAAATATTTTTGTACAAGTCTTTTTCCCTCATCATCTCTTTGGGGTAGAAAACCAGCAATGGTATGGCTGGATCAAAGGGCAGGCAGTCTTTTAGTGTGATTTGGGCATAGCTCTAAATTGTCATCCAGAATGGTTTGATCAGTTCACAACTCCACCAGCAATGCTTTAATGTCCCAGTTTTGCCACATCCCCTCCAACATTCATTACTTTCCCTTGTTGTCATTTTAGTCAGTCTGCTAGGTGTAAGGTGGTACCTCAGAGTTGTTTTGATTTGCATTTCTCTAATTATTAGAGATTTAGGACACTTTCTCATGTGCTTTTTGATAGTTTTGATTTCTTTATCTGAAAATTGCCTATTAATGTCCCTTGTCCATTTATCAATTTGGGAATGGCTTGATTTTTTTATACCACTGATAGGCAAACTAGGGCCCATCGACCAGATGCGGGCCCCTGAAATGTTCTATCTGGCTGCTCGACATTATTCCTAATCTGCAGAATACATGTGTAGGATACAATACAATGAAACTTTGAAAGAGTTGCCTTAGAAACAGACTGACAAATGAACATTTCCTTTCCTTTTATCCCCTCTTTAAAAAGTTTGCCCATCACTGTTTTATACAATGTATTTAGCTCCTTTTATATTTGAGTAATTAGACCCCTTTCAGAATTTTTTGTTATGAATATATTTTCCCAGTTTGTTGTTTCCCTTCTGATTTTGGTTGCATTGTTTTTGTTTGTATAAAACCTTTTTCATTTAATGTAATCAGAATTATCTATTTTGCATTTTGTAATTTTTACTAACTCTTGCTTGGTTTTAAAATCTTTCCTTTCCCAGAGATCTGACAAGTGTAGTATTCTGTGTTCACCTAATTTACTTATATTTTCCTTCTTTATATTCAAGTCATTCACCAATTCTGAATTTATCTTGGTGCAGGGTATGAAATGTTGATCCAAAACTAATCTCTCCCATATTGTTTTCCAATTTTCCCAGCAGTTTTTGTCAAATAGTGGATTTTGTCCCCAAAGCTGGGCTCTTTGGATTTATCATAGACTGTCATGCTGATGTCACTTACCGCAAGTCTATTCCACTGATCCTCCCATCTGTCTCTTAGCCAGTACCATATTGATGACGACTGTTTATAGAATAATTTAATATTTGGTACTGCTAGGCCACCTCCCTTCACGTTTTTTTTCATTATTTCCCTTGATATTCTTGATCATTTGTTATTCCAAATGAACTTTGTTAAAGGTTTTTTCTAATTCAGTAAAAATGTTTTTTGGTAGCTTGATAGGTATGGCACTAAATAAGTAAATTAATTTGGGTAGAATGGTCTTTTTTATTATGTTAGCTTGTCCTACCCATGAGCAATCAATCTCTTTCCAATTGTTTAGGTCTAGTTTTAATTGTTTGGAAAGTCTTTTGTAGTTGTGTTCGTATAATACCTGTGTTTCTTTTGGTAGATAGATTCCGAAGTATTTTATGTTGTCTATGGTGATTTTAAATGGTATTTCTTTTTCTAACTCCTGCTGCTGACATGAGTTGGAAATATACAGAAATACTGATGATTTATGTGCATATATTTTGTGTCCTATAACTTTACTAAAGTTGTTTATTATTTCCACTAGCTTTTTAGTTGATTCTCTAGGATTTTTGAAGACCTGCATCATCTGCAAAGAGTGATAGCTTGGGCTCCTCATTGCCTATTTTAATACCTTCAATTACTTTTTCTTCTCTAATTGCTACTGCTAGCATTTCTAGTACAATATTAAATAATAGGGGTGAAAATGGGCATCCTTGTTTCACTCCTGATCTTATTGGGAAGACTTCTAATTCATCCCCATTGCATATGATGCTTGTTGGTGGTTTTAGACATATACTATTTATTATTTTTAGGAAAGGTCCTTCTATTCCTATACTTTCCAGTGTTTTCAATAGGAATGAGTACTGTATTTTTTAAAGGATTTTTCCAGGATCTATTGAGATAATCATGCAATGTTTGTTACCTTGTTGATATGGTCAATTATGTGAATGGTTTTCCTAATGTTGAACTATCCTTGCATTCTTGGTATCAATCCCACCTGATCATGATGGATAACTCTCATGATCACTTGCTGGAGTCTTTTTGATAGTATTCTATATAAGATTTCTGCATCTATATTCATTATGGAGATTGGTCAATAGTTTTCTTTCTCTGCTTTTGGTCTGCTTGGCTTTGGAATCAGTATCATATTAGTGTCATAAAAGGAATTTGGTAGGATGCTTCTTTGCTTATTATGTCAAATAATTTATATAGTATTTGGATTAATTGAGCTCTGCCAGTTTCTCCTTTATGAATTTGGGTGCTATGCCACTTGGTGCATACATATTGAGCAGTGTTATTTCCTCATTGTTTATACTGCCTTTAATCAGGATGTAATGACCTTCCCTGTCTTTTTTAATCATATCTATTTTTACTTTGGCTTTGTCAGAAATCACAATAGCCACTCCTGCCTTCTTTTTCTCATTTGATGCCCAAAAGGTTTTGCTCAAGCCCTGAACATTAAACTTGTGTATGTCCACCTGCCTCATATGTTTCTTGTAGACAACATATGGTAGGATTTTGGTTTCTAATCCACTCTGCTATTTGCTTCCGTTTTATGAGCGAGTTCATCCCATTCACATTCAGAGTTATAATCATCAGTTGTGCATTTGCTGACATTTTCGTATCCTCCCCTAATCCTACCCCTTTTTCTTATACTATTTCCTTTTTAACCAGTGGTTTGCTATTAAGCCGCTATCCCTTATCCCCTCCCTTGATTAACTTCCCTTTCTACCCTCTCCCTTATTTTTCCCCTCTTTTTGTTTTTAAAGGCCTAATGAATTCCCTCCCCCTTCTTCTCCCCTCCCTTTTTTGACTTCCCCACTCCCCTGCTCTCCTTGGTTTATCCCTTCTGACTTTCTCAGAAGGGTTAGATAAGTGTTTTATGTCCCAATGGATAGTATAGCTACTCTTCTCTCTCTGGGTTGATTACACTGAGAGTAAGGTTTGATTATTACCTCTTAATGCTCTCTTCCTCTCCTTCTTATAATAGTATTTGTCCTCTCTCCTTCCCATGCCCTCTTTGTATGTAATAGAGTATCCTATTTTTCTTATTTACTCAAGTTTCTCTTGGTGTCCCCTACTATTTACCCCCTCTTTCCCATCCCCATGTCATTTTAGATTATTTAGTGTTCCACCCTCTCCCTGTGAATTATTCTTCTGATTGCTATGATAGTGAATACTATAATAGTGAATAGAGTTCACTACAGAGAATTATACGTAGCATTTCTCTACATAGGAATACAGATCATTAGATGTTACTGAGGCCCTTAAAAAGGTAAATTTAAAAATTATGAATTTTCTTTCTTTCCCCTCCGTTTCTTATTTACCTTCTTAAGTTTCTCTTGATTTTTGTGGTTGGGTATCAAACTTTCCATTTAACCCTGGTCTTTTCTGTGCAAATACTTGGAAATCTTCAATTTTGTTGAATGTCCATACTTTCCCCTGGAAGTATATAGTCAATTTTGATGGGTAGTTGATCCGTGGTTGGAGGCCCAGTTCTCTTGCCTTTCTGAACATCATATTCCAAGCCTTGTGATCTTTTAGTGTGGAGGCTGCCAGATCCTGTGTGATCCTGATTGGTGCTCCTTGATATTTGAATTGTCTCTTTCTGGCTTCTTGTAAGATTTTTTTCTTTTATTTGGAAGCTCTTGAATTTGGCAATTATATACCTGGGTGTTTTCTTATCTGGATCAAATGTCGCGGGTGATCTATGGATCCTTTCAATGTCTATATTGCCCTCTTGTTGTAGGACTTCAGGGCATTTTTGCTGAATAATTTATTTTAGTACAGAGTCCAGGTTTCTATTAATTTCTGGTTTTTCTGGAAGACCAATGATTCTCAAATTGTCTCTTCTAGACCGGTTTTCTTGGTCTGTCACTCTCTCATTGAGATATTTCATGTTTCCTTCTATTTTTTCAGTCTTTTGACTTTGTTTTATTTGTTCTTGTTATCTTGAGAGATCATTAGCTTCTAATTGCTCAATTCTAGCCTTTAGGGACTGGTTTTCGGCTATAATCTTTTGTTTTTCCTTTTCAATCTGGTCATTTCTGGTGTTCAATTTGCTTATCAGTTCATTTGATTTCTAAGCCTCACTTTCCAATTGCAAGATTCTACCTTTTAAACTGTTATTTTCTTGCCAGATCTCTTCCATCTTCCTCAAAATCTCAGTTTTGAACTCTTCCATAGCTTGTGAGGAGTTTTCCTTATTTGAGGAGGGTCCGGATGCTTGTTTGTTCTCCTCCTCTGTTTGCTCGGTTGTCTGGATTTTCTCTGTGTAAAAGTTGTTGAGTGTTAAAGACTTCTTTTTCTTGTTGTTAATCTTTCTCTTTTGAACTTCCTGAGTCTGGGTAGCCATCATTAGGCCAGTAGCTTCTCAGCTTTATCCTCACGCTCAGTGACTGTCTGCGGTCTTTTGGCTCCTGAGGTCTGAGTTCTGTTTTTTTCCAAGGTCAAGCCCCCTGGTGGACCCCCTTGCTTGATCCTCTGCTGGAGGTTTCTTTACAAGTCTCAGGGCACTGTTTCCACAGTCGTATACCCGTCTGCACTGGTTCCCCACTCAGGGTTTCAGAGCTTTAGCTTGTGGCTGTGTCTGCCTCCACCCACGCCTGTGCCTGAGCTCTGAGCCCGCGCTCTGCGCCCTGTGTCCGCTCTCTGCGGCCTGCTCCCGCGCTCAGATTTTGTGTGTGTTCCTTAGCTTTTTGGGGTCCTAAATCTTGCTGCTCTCAGGAACGGGCCCTGGAGCTGCCAATGACTCGATGGGTGCCCCAAACTTGCTCTATTTCTTTTTAGCTGGCTTCGGAGCTATAGGTGGTGTGTGTGGAGTGTGCGGGGGGATGGTTGCTCAGCTCGTGATTTAGTGAGAACTGTTTCACCCCTTTATAGCATGGAAATGTCCCGATTCTACATACCTTCCACGTTGCACCCTGTTGTGGGGTTCCTCAGTTTGTCTGGACTTGTTTTTATGTCCCTTTGAGGAGTCTTGTATGTTTCAGTCAGGAGAGGTTAAGAGCTGCTTTTTACTCTGCCGCCATCTTAACCCAGAACTCCTCTCTGACCATTTTTTTATCTGTGGCTTTGGGCTATTCAGTCCTAGGAGGGCTTATTCACTGTTTTGTTGATTAATTAGGTTAGTGGGGCCTGAGGCCAGATTTTACTCAGCTGGTGGTAAAAGCTAGATAAGTGAATTTGGCTACTTTCACTGTAGTCTGTGGGAGAGTGGTGTTGGGGCTTCCCTGCTCTCTGAAGAATTCTTGACTGCTGTTTTGATAGGATTAAGCCAGCTGGGGTTGATCTGCCCAGCTTGAAGTGCCCTGAGATCAAAACCTTGAGAAAAAGAGGGGGGCAGTGCAAGATGGAGTGTATGTTCACCCTCTCTGGGTTTCTCCCCCAGCAGCCTCCCTGCTGTCCATAATCAGAGCCTTGAGTTTTGCACAGCTTTGCCACCGAGGCACTCCGTTGGACTAGTGCCCCAGCCCACCCAGAGATTCCAGGATCCACTGGAGACTCAGCACATTAGGTGGAGGAGGGGATCTGGAATATTCCTCCTCTCTTTCCCCTCCCACCAGACAGTTCCAAGAATTCAGGCTTTTTTTCCTCTTCCCCCCCCCACATACCTTTTAAGTTGGGTTCAGCTGGAGGAGGATCCCCCAGCTCTGTTCTGTTGCCATATTTGTTTTTCTTTTCCCTTAGAGCCCTCTATCCTTGATTGGTGGTGAAGGGCTTTACAGAGTTCTGGAGCCTTGCTGCTTATACCCCTCCATCTTCCCATAATTCCTCAATCACAAAATGTAAAATTAATCATTTTGATCACATTAAATTAAAAAGGGTTTGAAAAAAATCCAATGCAACCAAAATTGGAAGGGAAGCAACAAATAGGGAAAAAATCTTCATTACAAAAAACTCTGACAAAGGTCTAATTACTCAAATATATAAGGAGCTAAGTAAATCTTACAAAATATCAAGCCATTCCCAAATTTTAAAATGGGCAAGGGATGTGAATAGGCAATTTTCAGATTAAAAAATCAAAACTATCAATAAGCACATGAAAAAGTGTTCTAAATCTCTTATAATTAGAGAAATGCAAATCAAAACAACTCTGAGGTATCACCTCACACCTAGCAGGTTAGCTAATATGACAGTAAAGGAAAGAAAGGAAAGTAATGAATGTTGGAGGGCATGTGGCAAAATTGGGACATTAATGCATTGCTGGTGGAGTTGTGAATTGACCCAACCATTCTGGATGGCAATTTGGAACTATGCCCAAAGAGCCCTAAAAGAGCGCCTGCCCTTTGATCCAGCCATACCATTGCTGGGTTTGTACCCCAAAGAGATCATAATGGAAAAACACTTGTACAAAAATATTTATAGCCACACTCTGTGGTGGTAAAAATTTGGTAAATAAGGGGATGCCCTTCAATTGGAGAATTGCTGAACAAATTGTGGTATCTGTTGGTGATGGAATACTATTGTGCTCAAAGGAATAACGAACTGGAGGAATTCCATGTGAACTGGAACAACCTCCAGGAATTAATATAGAGTGAAAGGAGCAGAACCAGGAGAATCTTCTACACAGAGAGAGATACACTGTGGTACAATTGAATGGAATGGATTTCTGTACTAACAGCAATGCAATGATCCCAGACAATTCTTAGGGACTTATGAGAAAGAATGTTACCCATATTCAGAGGAAGAACTGTGGGAGTAAAAACATAGAGGAAAAACAATTTCTTGAACACATAGTTTGATAGGGATATGATTCAGGATATTGACTTTAAGAGGTCACACCAGTGCAATTATCAGTAATATGGAAATAGGTCTTGATTCATGTAAAACCTGGTGGAATTGTGTGTCAGCTACGGAGGAAGGGGTGGGTTTTGAGGGGAGGGAAAGAACATGAAACATGTAACCATAGAAAAATATTCTAAATTAATTAAATAAAAATTTCAATTAAAAAACAAAGTAAAAAAATGCAGGAGTAGCAATGCCAACATCAGAAAAAGTTAAAGTCAAAATTGATCTGATTAAGAGAGATAAGGAAGGAAATTCCATTTTGCTAAAAGGTGCTATAAATAATGAAGTAATATCATTAGTAGACATTTATGTACCAAATGGCATAGCATCTAGATTTCAGAAGGAAAAATTAAAGGAGTTCAAGGAGGAAATAGATAGTAAGACCATAGTAGTGGGGGATCTCAACCTTCCCCTTTCAGAACTAGATAAATCAAACTGAAAAAATTAATAAGAAAGAAGTAAGGGAAGTGAATGAAATGCTATAAAAATTAGTTAATAGGTATCTGGAGAGAAAACTGAATAGGAATAAATAGGAATATACCTTCTCAGTAGTGCATGGTACATATACTAAGATAGAAGTATTGCAAACAAATGCAGAAAAGCAGAAATAATAAATACAACTTTTTCAGATCATAATGAGATGAAAATTATACTCATCAAGGATCCATGGAAAGGTGAATTTTAATGTAATTAGAAACTAAATAATCTAATTGTTTAGAACTGGCGTGTCAAAAAAGAAATCATATGGCAATATGATTGGGTATTGTAATGGAGGGTTACCAGGGATGTTAACTATTATTATTTGTGGGTTCACACTGGGGTGAGAGAGACAGGAATGACAGATGGACAGGACCAAACAAGGTAGGGAGACCAGGTTTTACTACCAAGGAGGTGACTGCTACTGAAGTGGCAGTTCCAACTGCCACTCTGCAGTATCAAGACTAGGCCTATGGAGGCCAGCAAGTAAAAGGCAAAAGTTTATAACAGTTTAATTGAGGGAAACAATAATAAAGGATGGGAATAAGGGATTTTACACTTACAAGCTAAGGGCAAACCACAGGGTCAAGGGAGGGACTTATCTACACTAATCTAAGACCTAAGCCATGCAGGGCCCAGAGAATAACAGGACTGGAGTGGGAATCTTCACAATAGAGTCCAGAGATGTTTTCAGGAAGCCAGGAACCAACTCCTCCAGAACTGATGGTCCAAAGCAGCCCAGTATGGAGAGGAGTCTGCAAGCTCCAGATCACAGATCACTCCCTACTCAGTGCTGTCGTGCAGGATAGATGTCCTCTGCTTCCAACCTTCACCACACTCCAGGATCCCAGGGAATCAGGGTGCAACTCCACTAGATCTGAGTTCTCCCAGGGAATCAGTTACTACTTGTCCCAACCACCATGGAGTCCTTCTCAGAGAGCAAGAGCCACTTCCTGCTTCTCCATTCCATGTGGAATTCTCCAGCCCTTCCTGCTAAGTCTAATACTAATACTAAGCTAATAACTAAGTAATAATCTTCCTCACAACAGTATGCAGACTCTAAACAATCACCCTAGTGCAAATATTACTAATACGGAAATGGGTCTTGCTCAAAGACACATGTAAAACCCAGTGGAATTGCTCATTGGCTACAGGAGGGGATGGGAAGAGGGGAGGGAAAGAACATGAATCATGTAACCATGGAAAAATATTCTAAATTAGTTAATTGAATGAATAAACTTAAAACAAAGAAATCATAGAAACAATTACAGCCTTCATTAAATAGAATGACAATGAGGAAATGTCATAGCAAAACCTATGAGATGCAGCCAAAGCAGCACTCAGGGAAAATTTTATATCTCTGAGTGCCTATAGCAACAAAATAGAGAGGGAGGAGATCAATGAAGTCAGATTAAAACATAAAAAATTAGAAAAAAAAGAAATTATAAATACCCAGATAAAAACTAAATCAGAAATCCTAAAACTTAAAGGAAAAATTAATCAAACTGAAAATAAGAGAACTATTGAACTAATGAATAAGACCGGGAGCTGATACTTGGGGGACAAGAAATAAAATAAAATAAAGTACTGTTTAATCTAAGAAAAAAATGAAAAAAGAGAATCAAATTAACAGTATCAAAGATGAAAAGGGTGATCTCACCTCTAAAGACCTGTCCAGCAATAGACAAGGAGTCACCAACCTGATCATTGGGCTACCTCTCTCATCTCTAGTTTTAGAATCATTGAGGACTCTCTTTACCTACTTTTGCTTTCATAAATAAGTAACCTTGAAACCTATATCTCCATAAATCGCCTAAGCTCAGAGCCTCAACTTCTTCATCCAATTGCCAATGTTCATAAAACAATTAAATCAATAGAATCATAACTATTCCTGTCTTATCCCATAATAGAAAAAAGCTGAGAGCCCCAAACTCTGTGAAAAAAAGAAGTTATTTATAGAACAAATAAATAAATAGCAGTATAATTACTCACATTCTATAAAGTTTAGAGTTCCATCCAATTTATCCAATAGCAATTATTGATAAAAAATTAAATAAATGAAATCATAATTAATCATATCACATTGCATCATGGAAAGGTCCGAGCCCCTACCTTTTATCCAATGACAATTATTCATTGAAAAACTAACCAAATATAAAGTTGCATCCTATAGAGTTCAGGGCTCTAAACTCTTCTTCCAATTTCAATTGTTCATAGAAAAATACATAAAATTATAACTCTCCATATAATACCACATCATATTAACTTCATCTCTACAGCCCCATCATCCAGTGGCAATTATTCATAGAATAATTGAATAAATACAATTCTAATTCAGGAGATAACATAGCATCTAATACAGCTGAGCCCTGCCCCTTTAATACAGTAGTAATTAATCATAAAGCAAATAAAAATCATAACTAATCATATTGCTTCTTATAAAACTCAGAGCCTCAAACCTATATAACCTAGAGGCATATTTCATTAAACAAATAAATATAATTATAATTTTCATCACATCCTACTGCCCCAGGCACTTTATCCAATAGCAATGGTTGATAAAAAGTTAAATAAAGGGGGCAGCTGGGTAGCTCAGTGGAGTGAGAGTCAGGCCTAGAGACAGGAGGTCCTAGGTTCAAACCCGGCCTCAGCCACTTCCCAGCTGTGTGACCCTGGGCAAGTCACTTGACCCCCATTGCCCACCCTTACCAATCTTCCACCTATGAGACAATACACCGAAGTACAAGGGTTAAAAAAAAGTTAAATAAATTCATTAGTAATCATATCACATTGCATCATATAAAGGTCAGAGCCCCTACTTTGCCATCCAATAACAATTATTCATTAAAAGCAATAAATAAAATCATTATTCCTCATATACAATTACACGCTATAGTGTTCAGAGTTCTAACCTCTTCCTACATTAGCAGTTATTTATAAAAAAATAATGTGTCATATAAACCTCCTCATGACAATCCCAATATTCAATGGCAACTATTCATAGAAAACTGAATAAAGAAAATCATATATATATAT
>NC_058136.1:78272468-78297078 GCF_016433145.1 Gracilinanus agilis | reverse complement strand
AGCAATGCCACTACAGCAATATAACACAAGGATTATTTGCTGTGACCAAGTGAAATTTATATCAAGAATGCAAGGTTGGTTTAATATTAGGAAAATTATCAGCATAATTGCCCACAGTAATAATAGAAAATAACAGAAATTTGATGATTATCTCAATAGATGGAGAAAAATTCTTTGAAAAATACAACACCAATTCCTATTTAAAACACTAGAAAATATAGAAATAAAACAGCCTTCTCTTAAAATAAAAAGTATTTAAAACTGTCAGAGGGTCCCAGATGGATAAAAAGAGTGAGTTGTGGTAGGAAGGATGAAACAAAACAGCTGTAGGGGTCAGGAGGTCTAGAGGCTCTGATAGCAACCAAAATCAACTTCATTGAAAGTTATATGTACTTTTATAGCAGGGAAAATGCAAACTGCTTTTGGTTTTTGCCTACTCAATGAAAGTAAATTATTGCTTTGCCTTCCATGTTTCCTCTATGGGGTTTCAGGATTTGCTTCTCACATAACACCATCAGTAAGTATCATCTGCAATGGGGATAAGTTAGAAACCATAACAATGAGATCAAGAGTGAAGCAAGAATGTCCATTATCACCATTATTACATAATATTGTACTAGAAATTCTAGATTTAGCAATTAGAGAAGATAAAATTGAAGAAATTAAAGTAAGTGATAAGGGTACTAAACTATCATTCTTTGTGGATGATAATGATAGTATACTTAGAGAACTCTAGAACATATGGCAATCTAGGTGGTTTAGATGATGATTTACAAAAATATAAATTGTCTAGATTAACAGAAGAAGAAATAGAATACTTAAATAACCCCATATCAGAAAAAGAAATTGAACAAGCCCTCAGAGAACTCCTTAAGAAAAAAAAAACCCCAGGGTCAGATGGATTCACAAGTGAATTCTGTCAGACATTTAAAGAACAACTAATCCCAATACTATACAAACTATTTGACAAAATAAGCCAAGGATTTCTATCAAATTCCTTTTATGAAACAAATATGGTACTTATTCCAAAGCCAGGCACATCAAAAACAGAGAAAGAAAACTACAGACCAATCTTCTTAATTAACATAGATGCAAAAATCTTAAATAGCACACTAGTAAAAAAACTCCAGCAAGTGATCAAGAGGATT
Organism: Gracilinanus agilis; assembly: GCF_016433145.1. Lineage (NCBI taxonomy): Eukaryota > Metazoa > Chordata > Mammalia > Didelphimorphia > Didelphidae > Gracilinanus > Gracilinanus agilis. The sequence continues at coordinate 78,295,930 of NC_058136.1, read as the reverse complement.
ATCCCCCATGATCAGGTGGGATTATACAAGGAATGCAAGGCTGGTTTAATATTAGGAAAACCATCCACATAATTGACCATATCAACAAGCAAACCAAGAGAAATCATATGATTATCTCAATAGATGCAGAAAAGCCTCTGAAAAATACAACACACATTCCTATTGAAAAATGAGAAAGTATAGGAATGGAAGGGCCTTTCCTAAAAATAATAAGCAGTATGTATTTAAAACCATCAGCAAGCATCATCTGCAATGGGGATAAATTAGAAGTCTTCCTTATGAGATCAGGGTTTAAACAAGGATGCCCATTATCACCTCTATTATTTATCATGGTACTAGAAACGCTAGCAGAAAATTTAGAGAAGAAAAAGAATTTGAAGATATTAAAATAGGCAATGAGGAGACCAAGCTATCATTCTTCACAGAGGATATGATGGTCTACTTAAAGAATCCTAAAGAATCAACTAAAAAGCTAGTGGAAATAATCAACAACTTTAGCAAAGTTGCAAGATACAAAATTAACCCACATAAATCATCAGCATTTCTATATATTTCCAACATATCCCGGCAGCAAGAGTTAGGAAGAGAAATTCCATTTAAAATCACCTTAGATAATATAAAATATTTAGGAATCTATTTGCCAAGACAAACACAGAAATTATCTGAACACAACTACAAAACACCTTCCACACAATTAAAATTAGATCTAAAGAATTAGAAAAACATCAATTGCTCATGATTAGGACAAGCTAACATAATAAAAATGACAATCCAAATGAAATTAATTTACATATTCAGTACCATACCAATCAATATACTAAGAAACTTTTTACTGAATTGGAAGAAATTATAACACAATACATTTGGAAGAAAAAAAGATCAAGTATATCAAGGGAGATAATAAAAAAATGTGAAGGGTGGTGGCCTAGCAGTATCAGATCTTAAACTGTACTATAAATCAGTGGTCATCTAAACAATATGGTACTGGCTAAGAGTTAGAAGGGAGGATCAGGGAATACACTTGTGTAAATGACTTCAGCAAGACAGTGTACGATAAACCTAAACATCCCAACTTTTGGGACAAAAACCAAGTATTTGACAAAAACTGCAGGGAAAATTGGAAAATGTTATTTGAGAGATTAGGTTTAGATCATCTCACACTCTACACCAAGATAAATTCAGAATGGGTGAATGACTTAAATATAAAGAAGGAAACTATAAGTAAATTAGGTGAACATAGAATAGTATATCTGTGAAATCTATGAGAAAGGAAAGATTTTAAGACCAAGTGTTAGAATGAATTACAAAATGTAAAATGAATAATTTTGATTACATTAAATTAAAAAGGTTTCATACAAACAAAACAAATACAGCAAAATTATGAAGGAAGCAACAAGTTGGGAAAAAAATCTTTATAACAAAAACCTCTGGCAAAGGTCTAATTACACACAATTTATAAGGATTTAAATAAATTGTACAGAATTAAGCCATTCTCCAATTGATAAATGGGCAAGGGACATGAATAGGCAATTTTCAAATAAAGCAATCAAACCTATAAAGAAGCACATGAAAAGGTTTTCTAAATCTCCTACAATTAGAGAAATACAAATCAAAACATCTCTGAGGTACCACCTCACACCTAGCAGATTAGCTAACATGACTCAAAGGAAAGTAATAAATATTGGAGGGGATGTGGCAAAATTGGTATACTAATACATTGCTGGTGGAGTTGTGGCAATTTGGAACTATGCCCAAAAGGCTTTAAATGACTGCCTGCCCTTAGATCCAGCCATAACACTGCTGGGTTTATATTCCTAAGAGATGATAGGGAAAAGACTTGTACAAAAATATTTATAGCCACACTCCTTTTAGTGGCAAAACTGGAAAAAGAGGGTATGCCCTTCAATTGGGGAATGGTTGTACAAATTGTGGTATATGCTCTTGATGGAATACTATTGAGCTCAAAGGAATAATAATAAACTGTCGGAATTCCATGTGAACTGGAACTACCTCCAGGAATTGATGTAGAGTGAAAAAAGCAGAACCAGGAGAACATTATACACAAAGACTGATTCATTGTGGTAAAATCAAATGTAATGGACTTCTCTACAAGCAGCAATGCAATGATCCAGAACAATTCTGACGGACTTATGAGAAAGAATGCTATCCACATTCAGAGGAACAACTGTGGGAGTAGAAACAGAAGAAAAACAACTCCTTGAACACATGGGATGATGGGAATATATTTTTAGATGTAGACTCTAAACGAGGACTCCAGGGCAACTATCAGTAATATGGAAATAGGTCTTGATAAGTGACACATATAAAACCCAGTGGAAATGCACATCAGCTATGGGTGGCGGTAGTTTGGGGGGTAGAGAAAGAACATGAATCATATAACCATGGAAAAATTTTCTAAAAAATGAATAAAAATCTAAAACAAAAAATAACTCTGAGGTACCACCTTACACCTAACAGATTGGCTAATATGACAGCAAAGGAAAGTAATAAATGTTGGAGGGGACGTGGAAAAACTGGGACATCAATGCACTACCGGTGGAGCTGTGAATTGATCCAACCATTCTGGAAGGCAATTTGGAACTATCCCTAAAGGGCATTAAATGTCTGCCTGCCCATTGATCCAGCTGCTGGGTTTATACCATAAAGAAATAATAACAAAATAATAACAAAAAAGAGTTGTACAAAAATATTTATAGCTGTGCTCCTTGTGGTGGCAAAAATTTGGAAACTGAAGGGTTGCCCTTTGATTGGGGAATGGCTGAACAAATTGTTGTACCTGTTGGTGATGGAATACTATTTTGTTAAAAGTAATAATGAACTGGAGGAATTCCATGTGAACTGGAACAACCTCCAGGAATTGATGCAGAGTGAAAGGAGCAGAATCAGGAGATGGATATACTGTGGCACAATCGATCATAATGGACTTCTATACTAGCATCAATGCAGTGATCCAGGACAATTCTGAGGGACTTATTAGAAAGAATGCTATCCACATCAAGAGAAAGAACTATGGGAGTAGAAATACAGAATAAAGCAACTGTTTGATTACATGGTTCGATGGTGATATGATTGGGGTTGTAGACTCTAAATGATCAACCTAGCGCAAATTCAGATTATTTGGAAAAAGTTCGTGATCTATGACCATGTAAATCCCAGTGGAATCCTCATTGACTACAGGAGTGGGGTGGAGGAGGGGAGGGAAAGAACATGATTCATGTAACTATGGAAAAATATTCTAAATAAATAAACTTTAAAAAGACATTCCGTAAAGATGAACTGTTTACCACTTAGTTTATTTATAATATCCCTGGTGACCCCATTACCTTACTTATATTTTCCACAATACCCACATGGAAAAATAACTCTTGTAACTCTTAAGAACTTACATAGACAGAAAGCAAGGGGGTGAGTTGAATATGATTGGATAATAGAAAAAAATAAATTTAATGTGTAAGAAAGGGGAATACAATGGGAGAAAGGGGAAGGGAGAAATAGAATGGGGTCAGTTATCTCACATAAAAAATGAAGCATGAAAGAGCTTTTGTGGTGGAGGGGAACATAGGGAGGGAGCATCTGAATCTTACTCTTATCATATTTGGCCCAATGAGGGAAGCATATACACAATCAATTGGGTATAGAAGTCCATTGTATCCTACAGGAAAGTATGAGGGGAAAGAATAAGAGAAGGAGGTGGCAATACCAGAAAAGAGAACAAATTAGGGAATGTGGTAGTCAGAAACTAAACAAGGGGAAATAGAATGAAGACAATAACCATGATGATGGAATTTTTTACAGGTGTCTCTAATGAAAGCCTCTTTTCTCAAATACATAGAGAAATGAGTTGAATGTATACAAGTCAATCCCAAGTTTATATATGGTCCCAAGAGGGAACATTTCTCAGGAAGTATAAGTAGCTTCTGGATGATTTTAACTCTTCATTTTAATCTACCTACATCAGAATAATCTAGGTTCTTGGCGATGTTTTAGACCCAAAAGGTTTTCACCAACAGTACAGAGATTGGTGTTTTTTCTGGGCTCCTCTGCCACATTTTGGAATGATTGCAGTAATAGACTTTGTTAAAAGCATCTCAGCCAAGATTGAAAGATTTGCTACACCTGTAAAACTTGTGACAAGTATCCATTAGCTTCTAAGGTTTTTTTTAAATATCACACAGTAGACTCGTGTGATTCCTATATGACAGTGGGTTTGTTTTCTATTGTCACTAACTGGGCTCTTGTGATTTTGGGGATTTTGGTACTTCCTTTAAATGTGCATTAGCTACTGTACTACTGTTTTATAAAGCTGTTCTTGCATGTGAACCATGTTCTCCATCTCCCCCAGCCAGCCCTCCACCCCTAACCTATATCATTCCTTTCTGAACAAAGCTGTGCCTCTCTCCTTTCAGTCACTGCCAATGTTTCTAATATGCTGTTTACAAGTTATGTCTCAGTTCTCTCTCCACCCAATCCATTACATTTAACCCCTAAATGGGTCTATAGGATCAGAGTCTTAGAAAGCACCTCGGATGCCATCTGTTCCACCCCCCTCATTATCCAGATGAGGAAACCAGCCAAGGAAGGTGAAATTACTTGAATATCATATTAAGAAATTTATATCTCAATGGTTTCTCCCAGGTCCAAATCTCTCAACATAAGAGGGAAGAGAATAAAGATAAAAATACTGTCTGAGGCAGGATTTGATCCTTTGTATTTGTGACTGAAGTTCAGTGATGTTCTTTTCCTCCCTCCAGAAGTTCTATGACTGAAGCATATGAAATGAGTCTTTATGACTTTTCTGCTTCTCTGACTTTCCCATACACTAAAAGGTTTGGGTCTTCAGTCCCAGTAGCCAAGGTAAGATTTTCCCAGTCACCCTCCATCAAGAAATCTCATAGCATGGAATTAACATTAGAATGTTCTACTTTGGTGAAATTGACATTTCTAAGTAGAGCCGATTCACCATTACTGGTTTTTCTGGGGTTTTGATACTGGGAAACTGATATCCAATGGCACCTTGGCTGATGTTTTTAGTTATTCTGGTTTGGATGGTCAGCTACAACATGAAGAATAAGTTTTCATAGGAAATGGTCACACCCGGGCCCCGTGCTTTATAGACAGTCTGCCCTGTTCTGTTTTCATGTTCCTTGCCATAGTCATGTGTATGCCTATTCTCAGATATGTTGATTTAGGAAAGAAGAAGAAAGGGCAGATTCTGAAGGACAAACCTTGTTTCAAGAATATCAGGGTGGTCACATTGCCATGTCACTCTGCATGTGTAATTATGAGAGAACGTAAATTATTTCTGGGACTGGATGCTTGTAGACATTTTTTTAAACCCTTACCTTCCATCTTAGAATCAATATTGTGTATTGGTTCAAATGCAGAAGTACGGTAAGGGATAGGTAATAGGGGTTAAGTGACTTGCCTAAGGTGACACAGTGAGGGATTTTCTGAGGCCCAATTTGAACCAAGGACCTCCCATCTCTGAGCCTGGCTCTCAGTCTACTGAACCAGCCAGCTACCCCCTTGCAGACATTTTTTATTATCTTTCATACTTAAGTGATGATTTTATAGCCATATAGCCATATCTGGCATAAACCAAGCTTTTAGGGAAATCCTTTCCAATCTTTCATTTCATCAAAAGGCAAAGCTGGGCTAAGGGAATTCATACCTTCAGTAATGAGTATCATGTACCCAAGAAGCTAAAAAGTCCCTCTTCCATCTAAAAAGCATCCCTTGAATGAAATCACTAGATGAAATTCAACATTGTTGGGAAATCATGTTTCTTTGGTAATTAAGAGATTGATCATAGCATTCCTTTATTTCCCCCATGAACTTTTCTCTAATATGTACAATGTGTGTCTTCTGTCATAACATGAAGGATATGGAAATAGATAATGTATATGAATTGACCTCCAGGTCATCGATTCCAACTGCCTTAATTTACAAAGGAAAAGACTAAAGAAAAGCAGTATTTGAACGCTGGTATTTGTGAATGGTTTTCATATGCTCATCACTTTAGAATTTCTAAGACTGAGGTCTAAGTTTTATGATTTTTCTCCTTCTCTGACTCTCACATAATCAAACATATTTGGGCTATCAGTATGAAAAGTCAGGGCAAGATATTCTTTGGCCATTATGTCTTTAAAATGCAAATTTTAAAGATTTATTTATTCATTAATTTTACAACCGAAGAAACTAAGTCTTGGAAAATCTAGTGACTTTTCCAGGGTCACAAATCTAGATTTGTACCTAGAAATATGTCTCCTTCCTTTGTGTCCACTGTGCTGGCTTTCACCTCTAAAGAAGGTACCATGTCAAAAGCCATGTGAGAAATGAAGAAGCCTGGGAGAGAGCCTTGGCAGTGGAAGTGGTTGGGCCACACTGCTAGGGTACCAGGGGAAGGATGGACAGACAGGCCTGTTCTATAATTATACAAGGCTTACAAGCTCAGGTACAGAAATATTTAAGGCAAGGAGGGGTTCTTCACTGGGGCTCTGTGGAGTTGGGGAATTTTTTCTTTTTTTTTTAATATTTTACTACAGCTGTATTTCAATATACATAGGTTCCTTATAGCTTATTAATTTTATTTCATGCTTTTAAAAACATTATTCTGAGAAGGACACCACAGGCATCTGAGATCCAGGAACCATAAAAAAAGAAAAGCAATGAGCCCAGTGCTACCAAAGTTCTTTGAGAGACTTCCATTTTCTAAATCCTAAATGCCTAGGGAGCAGAAGAAATAAAGAGGAACAGAAGTGCCTGCCTTCTGGAAGGTGATAGTTTGGTTGCCCCAAGGGGAGGAAGCCCAGACAAATCCGGGGGGGGGGGGGGGGGAGTCAGGATAGCTAGGTGGTTCAGTGGATAGAGCTCCAGGTCTGGAGACTGGAGATCCTAGATTCAAATCTGACCTCAGATGCTTCCTAGCTAGATGAACCTAGGCAAGTCACCTAACCCTCATTGCCTAGCCCTTTTGGTTCTTCGCCAGAACCGTGCTAATTTCCTTATTAGTATTATCTGGATGTAAATGTTGCTATTTTATAGTTAAGAAAGTGAGGCTTACTAGTGTCTCAGACCAGATTTGAATTCAGGTCTGCCTAACTCCAGGTCCAGTCCAAGAGGAAGTGGGAAAAATGACAGGGCTCAAGCCTGAGCATCATATTCTTTTTTTTTTAAACCCTTGCACTTCCGTGTATTGTCTCATAGGTCTGAGCATCATATTCTAAAAGAAGAATTTTCAGATTTCTTATAGCCAGGAGGCAACGCGGAACTACAAAGCAGGCACCTCCTGAAAGAAACCCCAAATAGAAAGTCTCAGGTACATCAGAGCCCAAACTCAGGACTCCCAGGTCTAAGAGAAAATTCAAATTCTTTAGGGCCTTTAAAAATCTGGCTTCCACCCACTTTCTCAGTCTCGTCTCTCTGGTCTCCTCTGTGTATTCTCCTTGCACCAGCCAAGATGCACTCCCTGTAATCCTCAAATACAGCCACATTGAGACAGTGCAAGAAGTTTGAAAACCTGCTGTGGACATGGGACTATAGAAGCCAGAGCAAGCTGGGCAACTCACAGGAGAAAGGACCTCCCTGAGTCATCTGCCCATTGTTCATTCAGGGCTAACAAGGACAATTCCCTCTTGCCACAGCCTCAAGTTCTCTTTCTCCTGCCTGGCCTTGCAGGCTCCCCTCTTGTCTTCTGGATTCTTCCCAGCATCTCTCCTGTGAAATTGGACCCAAATTGTCATCCCGTCAAAGACTAACCTGTGGCTGCTGGTTGTAGCTTTGATGGCCAGCTGCCAAGGCCGTATGGATTGGAGGGTGGGGGAAGACATTAGAGACATGGAGATCAAAAGATAAAGATACACAGAGATACATAAAAAGAGAAAGATAAAGAAACAGAGATACAGGGAGAGACAGAGATAGAAAGATATAGAAACTGAAAATGATAGAGAGAAAGATGCAGGGACAAAGACAGAGAGAGTTAGGCAGAGGGAAATAGAGAGACAAAGAGACCGAGAGATGTAGAGATAGTGACAGAGAAAGAAGGAGAAAGAGGGAGAGAGACAGAAACAGAGAAAGTGCTAGAGACAGAGAGGGAGAGTAAAAGGAATAATTTAGCATCCACTCAGCTTTTTATCACTTTTAAACAAAAGCATTACCCCAAGCCCCTGTGATGTGGGTGGAGGTGGGGGTCAGGTACTGGCCTAAAGTCACACAGATTGTCAAGTATTCAAATCCAAGAAAACCTTGATACTGTAAAATTTAAATTAATATCCAATAACTCCAAGTATTTTATTTTATAAGATTGATTAATAATCACTCAAAGAAGAAGAAAGAAAAGGACAAAACTAAAAGCCTGTGTAAAGCCAGCTTTCCCAGCCATGTTTAGGGGGAAAGAGAGAGAGGGTCAGTGTCACACAAAAATTTTATCTCCAATATCTAAGGAAGTAACCTGAGAACGAAAGTGGGATGCTGGGAGAGAGAGTCCTATGGTTTAAAATTCTAATTACACAATACTCACTTAAAATGCCGGACTACACGAAAGAAATGCAAACACACCCAGAGAAACTGAGGATATATGAATTTACTCCCAAAGATCAGTTGCCATGTTTGGTGACCCAAGTAACATGGAACTTCAGCTACCAATGGATCCCCTTCTCTTCCTTCCCAAACCACAGTTTCTTCATCCATAAAGCAAGGGGCTTAGAGCTCTGATGGCACCTTCCAGATCAGAAGTCTCATGCTCCCAGGGTGTTAAGTGTTTGTATGTATATAGTTAAAGCCTGAATTCAGCAATCAGCTTCCATTTTTAGCCCAACAGAGATGCCTTTACCCAAGGAGAGAGGAAATTGAGCAAGAGAAAAGACCCGAGGCAGTCTTTGATGAAATTTAGCCTGCTTCTACTCTATCTGATGTTCTTCATTCCCTGTTACTTGCATTTGTCACCCATTGCCTTTGTACCCCCACCAAACCATCCAAGACAAAGATGAGAGAAGTGGCCAGAACTCATTCATTAGGATCTGGCCCTTTAAAAGGAGAGATTATGTGTCTGTTATCGAAATACCAGGTGTGAAGGTTAGGAATAAGGTTTGAAACTATCGTTACAGCCATAGCAAGGAGGCCAGTTTCAAGAGAGAGCGAGAGAGAGCGAGATCGAGAGCGAGAGCGAGAGAGAGAGAGAGAGAGAGAGAGAGAGAGAGAGAGAGAGAGAGAGAAGGAGGCAGACATTAGAGACATGGAAATCAAGGATTAAAGAAACATAGAGATACATAAAAAGAGAAAGATTAAGAAACAGAGAGACAAATATAGAAAGATATAGGAAAAAGAGAGAAAGAATAGGGAGAGAGACAGAGAATAAGGCAGAGGGATATAGAGAAGCAGAGACTGAGAGATGGAGAGGTAGTGACAGAGAAAGGAGGAGAACGAGGGAGAAAGGGGGAGAGAGATTAAGAGAGAAACAGAAAGTGATAGAGACAGAGAAGGAGAGAGAGAAAGGAATAATGAGACCAAGAAAGATAAAATGAGAAACAAAGAAAGAGGCAGAGATATATAAAGGGACCAAAAGGTAGAGATAGAGTGAGAGAGAGAAAGAAAAAAAGAAAGAGGCATAGAAAGGCAGATACGTAAAAAGACTAAAAGAGATAAAGAGACAGACATAGGGAGAGACCTTAGAGACATGGGGATGGAGAGATGAAGAGACATAGAGATACATAAAAAAGAAAGAATAAGAAACAGAGACAGGTAGAGACAGAGTTAGAGAGATATAGAAACTAAAAAAGATATTCAGGGACAGCGACAGAGAGAGTAAGGCAGAGGGAGGCAGAGGGACAAAGACAGAGATGGAGTGATAGTAACAGAGAAAGGAGGAGAAAGTGAGGTAGAAAGATGGAGAGGGGTTATGAGAAAAACAGAAACAGAAAAAGTGATAGAGACAGAGAGGGAGAGAGAAAAGAAATGATGAGGAAAAGAAAGGTAAAACGAGAAACAGCAGAACAGGGCAGGACTTTGGAAGTCCATGCACACCAGGTGAATGTCATTTCTGAAAGTTGTTGGGCCCTGCTGACTGTAGTCACTCACAGGAGACTGGAGACCCGAACTGGCCTTCCGAGGCAGGGAAGGCAAGGGAAGTAAACTGGTGTCTGCAGAAAGCTGGGGACTGGAGGAACTAAAAATGGTTCCTTCTAGTGGCAGAATTCCTGAGGTCCCTCGTCAGATCACCTGAGGTCAATCACAGACTGGCTCTGTCAAGGGGAATAGGGACAAAACTTGGCTGTGGATTATAGAAACTTGAAAAAATAAGGACTCAGGTAATAAAAGAACAAAAATAGTGAAATTAAGACATCATTCCCCAAGCACACTTTCTCTCCTGAGGCCACCCCAGGTAGAGCAGGAGATTCTAAATGATTGTACCTGCCACAAGCCCAAGCGCCCAGCCCCCAATACCTTGATTTCTGAGTTAAAATTCCTCTACATCGGATGGAGGGGAAAGATAGACAGAAGAGGAGGGAGAGACACAGACCAAGTCGGAGAAAGACAGGCAGAGAGAGAGAGAGAGAGTGATTAGAGATTTAGGAAACATAGGGAGAGATATAGAAAAACAAAGCAAGAGATCACAAAGATGGAAAGAGAAACAGACAGAGAGAAAGAGGGAGAATGAAGTTGAAATTCAGAGTGAGGAAAGGGGGAAGAGTCAGAAAAGGAGAGGGAAGGGGTAAGAGTCAGAAAGGGAGAAAAGAAAAGCAGATATGTGGGGGAGGGAATGGGAAAGGAGAGGGATAGAGAGAGAGAGAGAGAGAGAGAGAGAGAAGGAGAGGGACTGGGAAGGAGGGAGAATCAGAAGATGAAAGAGAAGGGAATACAGGGAATGGAGATATAAAAGACACACAGAGAGAAACACCAAAGACAGGGAGAACTGAGACAAATTTATTTTTGTTATTAAAAACCCTCTTAAGGCAATAGTTTTCTTAACCCCAACTTAGCCTTTATTCCTAATATAAATCCACAAAAGTTTTATAATCCCCTTTCTTAGCATTTATTCATTCATTTACAATATTTCATGAGTATTTTCTTGAGAAATTTACTGTTTTCTATTTCTCCTTTTATTAACTACAGATTATATTGTGTCACAGGAGAAATTTAACAGGCCTCCCTTCTCTCAAGAAAGTTCCTATAATTATTATAATTGAATGTTCTTTAAATGAGTATTTTTTATTGTAAAAGTATAATAAACCTGTGTTGATAATTAGTATTTTTTGCACATACTTTTAGGGAACAATTTTTGAAAATGGCTTTATTTGGTTCTTGATTTCAAATTAACCTTTTTAATTTTTTCTGGCAATGAATTTTTTAATCACATTTTCTTATTCCTAATGTATATTTTAAAGTAATCAACTTAATTTAATTGATGACTTCATTTTTTCTTAAACATTGTATAATATGAGTTTATTCATTTTAATCTTCTGCTCTATTTTTAGTCAAACATTTCAGCATTATACAGTAATTTTGCATAGTGGAAAATCCAAAAAGTGGGGTAAGTATGATTTCTCTGATTGTGAATGAAATTTTTTTTATTTGAAACTTTTTATTTAATTAATTTAAAATATTTTTACATGGTTACATGATTCATGTTCTTTCCCTCCCCTTTTCCCACCCATCTTCCCATAGCCAATGAGTAATTCCACTGTTTTTTAACATGTGTCATTGATCAAGACCTATTTCCATACTATTAATATTTGCATGAGAGTGATAGCTTAGAGTCTACATCCCCAGTCATATCCCCATCGAACCATGTGATCAAACAGTTGTTTTTCTTCTGTGTTTCTACTTCCACACTTCTTTCTCTGGATGTGGATAGCATTCTTTATCATAAGTCCTTCAGAATTGTCCTAGATCATTGCATTGCTGCTAGTAGGAAGTTCATTGCAATCGATTGTGCCACAGTGTATCTGTCTCTGTGTATAAGGTTCTCCTGGTTTTGCTCCTTTCACTCTGCATCAATTCCTGGAGGTCATTTCAATTGTGAGTGAATTTGAAACATTAAAAAATTTAATATTCCAAAATCTCTTAAAATAAAAAAAAAATGAAATGTAAAAAGATGGGGTTTTTTTTTTGCATCTGAGAAGAAACTACATAGTGATGAAGTGCCCTGTAGAAATCTTCCTTTGTAAACCCCATGTAAAGTCGAAAAAGGTCCATTCAGAACAGATGATAATATGCTTTTTCTGGTCCACATAATCTGAGTTTTTATTAGTAGTTAAAGTGTAGTTTTGATCCTCGATTCTTTGATGATATGGGGAAAAAGACCTTTTTGGACACAACCCATAGCTATACCAGTTATAATGACAATACAATGGGGAATAAAAAGTAGCAGACTAAATGTATAATTCTGGCTTTTAGGAGTTATTTTCAAACATGAATTGGACAGTTGCCTCTTCAGATATGTAGTTCTTATCTAGTTATAATAGCATACTGAGAAAGCAAAACTGACTTAAACAAAGCCAGAATATTTAGGAAGGCAAAAATATATGCACTAGGAATGGTGTTTTTTTGTTCTATTTATATAAACAAATGTTTTTTTTGCAACTTAATTTTAAATACACAGTTAAAAACATAATTTAATAAATGCTATAAGTTACAAGTGAATAAAATAATAGTGACTGGGAGCATGTCGTGCTTCTTTCATCTCTCCATGGACCCCTTGGTGTCAGAGGTTTTATAGCTCCAAGCATATCCCTGGTCTAAATTAATTCTTACCTTTTCTGAAGAATATTTATTCCTCTGCTTTGCCTATGCTAATTCATTTTGTCTGTATGGTGTGTGATATGTGTTTGGTGTGTTTGTAGTTTATAGAAATTGTTTTAAGTTGGAGAAAGCCTGGTTTGTGCTAACAGCATGTTGGACTATGGTAGGCCAGGAGACAGCAATTTGTTCTGGTAAATTTATTCTTGGTGAAGTAGAACATGATAAACTTATCAGGAGAAATTAGGAACACGGTGTTTCCTGAGAATAAATTCTTTGCATGCCAGAAAGGCAAGAACTCACTTTTTCATCTCCACCTTCCTTGCACAAATCTAGAACTGGATGTTTGGCAGACATCTTCAGCTCAGTCCAAAAAAGCACTCATGACCTTTCTGCTTATACCCTCTTCCTACCTTCTCTGTTACTGTGGAAGGCAATAATAGCATCTTACCCTGTAATTCTAGTCAGCCAGGCTGACAACATAGGAGCCATCTGGGCCTCTCACTCTCTCTTACCTTCTGTAACAAGGATATTGCCAAGACCTCCACATCTCTGAATTGAAGCCGCTTTCCCCCTCTCCTCTTTCCCCCTCACACTTAGTACAGGCCTCCAGCAACAGGAGCTGGATCATTTTTTAAATATTTAAAACAAAGTTTTTAAAGCTTTTCCCTACACATTATTTTATTCATTTCAGAATATTTTCCCTTGTTACATGATTTATATTCTCTCCTTTACTCTTCCCTTCCTCCTCCTGGAGCTGACAAGCAATTCCAGTGCTTTATACATGTCTTATTCCTCAAAACCTATTTCCATATCATTTTTGTAATAGAGTAATCTTTAAAAAAACCACAACTCCAAATCATATATCCATATAACCAAGTGATAAATCATATGTTTTTCTTTTGCATTTCTCCTCCCAGTGTTCTTTCTCTAGCTGTGCATAGCATTCTTTTTCATAGGTCCCTTGGGATTGTCTTAGATCATTGCATTGCTATTACTAGCAATGTCTATTATATTTGATTGTGCCATAATATTTCAGTTTCTGTACAACATTCTCCTAGAACTGTTCATTTCACTCTTTTTACAAATAACTGAAAGGTACTTTTACAATGCTATTTTCTCCAGTCCAGTCATATGGAGAGAGTACAAATAAAGACAGTGATTGCTAATTGTCAAAACACAGTCACTTAAAGTGACATTGTGTAACAGACTTTTAACAAACAAAATAAAATCTTAAAACAAGCAGTTAGCAAATCAATATAAGTGACAGCATACAGGTACTTAATTCAAAACTTCTGTTTTAATTTCCAAATTCCAATACAAAGATTTTCCAAAAAACAATGGAGTCTTAAAAGGCTTAAAAACTACCTCCAGACTCTTTAAGGCTCCTTCCCCTCCCCAGTATCATCATCCATCTAGGTTCCTATTGGTCACACCTCTGGGATCTCCCATATTGAGGGAGAAATCCACACTTAACATAGTGTAGAGGAATCCCTTATTGGATGTATTGCAGAGACTGGGCAGGCGAGAATTCCAAAGGGGTGTAGGAAGATGAATTTCTCCACTGAATCTCAGGATTATTGGAGCTAATCTTTAGGAGCAGTGTACCCAGGAATGCTAGGAAGATGAGACATCCTAAAACTGGGAGCTGTTTGAGATAGGTAATACTCTTTCATAGAGTGGTCCATGCTTGCAAATCTTCCTATTTGGAAGAGTAACCTTCCTTCCCCTCTCCTCTAGGGGTAAAAACGCCAGGGAGCAGCTTGTTTCCCCCTGACACTTGCCTGGGAGTTAAGAGGGTAGAAGCTCTCCTCAGGTTAAAACCCTTTAGGAGGTTAATTATTGTCTGTGGGAAACACACCCGGCCTTCCAAGTCAAGCAACTAGCAATGTACTCAGGTATTGGCAATGTAAGGGAAAGAGGGATTTATACTCTCCAAGCTTGTTTGGAGAGCAGCTTCAAGGATTCCCAGCTTGTTGGCAGAAATCAGCAATAGCAAGAGCAACAGCAGCAGTAACAGCAATAGCAGCAGCAGGAAGAGGAACAGGATCAGCAGCAGCAGGCAGCATCAATGCCAGGAAAACTCTGAAGGGAGTTCAGTGGAGAGGAGGCAGGAGAAACGTGGTTTCTTTTGAAACTTATATATTCAGAGAGAATTAAGGATTTGGAACACCACTTCTGGTTGCCATAAATGTAGGATTTAAATTAATGTGCAATGCTTCAGGTATTATTTTTATAAAGTTTATTATCTGACAAAATAGAACCAGGTGACTAAGTCTTTCTACCTGCTCAAAAATCCCTGCTCCACCAAAGCCGCCACAGGAAGGAAAAAGCCCAAGAGACGGAACAAAGAATCAAGACATGACTAAATAATGACTAAACAAAAATATGTGTGTATGCATAAACACATCTGTGTATATAAATATGCACAAATTTGAGAAATACCCTTTTAAACTCTTCCTTAGAAAAATACTTCCCTTTAAAAAATTAACCCTTCATTTTTATTGGACTTGTGCAGTGTGTATATGAATGATTTTTTAAAAATCAGATCGAATGTCTTGACTTTCTTGTAATTAGACTTTTAATCTTGATTCAGTTATTTTTTAAATAGTTGATCCTCTAGGCATAATGGTTTAATTATTTTTTTTTTACATTTCAGATGGCGTGCTGCAAAAGATGGAAATTTAATTTGTTGTGACAATTGCCATAATGGTTTTTGCAGAAAATGCAACTGGTTCAACCTTGGGCTAAACGAGATATAAAAAATAATGAATGAAAACTTCCAGTGGCATTGCTTTTTTTGCCAACCTGAGCCTTTCTTAGATATGATTACTACATGTGACAGTGTGTTTAAGAATTTATCACATTTGGTGCAATAGAAGAAAAAAGCTAAACTTTGCAAGTGATGAAAAGAAATGTGATCATCCACATAAATTCCACTCCCTGCCAAAAGGTGTATATTGTACTGAAGAGAAAACCCAGTTAGCTGATTCTTTCTCTAGTTCTATAACATTTGTCTTCCCATCATTAATGCTTCCAAAAGATTTGATAAGAAGAGAAAAGATCTAGTTGAGAAAATAAAAATATGAACTCCAATTTTCTTAAATTTTTAGATAAAATAAGCAATAATCCACAAATTAGCTCATCTGTGAAGTTAAATCAATTGAAAGCTAAAAAATTTGTGAATGATATAAGAGTCACAAGACATTAGATGAATATGCAAACAAGGAGATGAACAACTTGATGGTTAGAGATAAGGAAGAAAATATTCCAAAATACAGAAGAGAGAATACAGAAAAATATCTTGAAATTGAAAAGTAGGTGAAAAATATGAAGTAGAAAATAAATTTATTATGAAGCCAAAACAGTTTTTAGTTTCTACAACTGAAGAATTACAATATGAATTTGCCAGTACATCTTAATCTGTAGAGATGGACATTGGGTCTATTCCTTCTTCAGGATCTGAAGATATTTTTGAGATTCTGAAATCATCAATTAATATTCAGAATGTTAAAACTACTGACACTGATCAGGACTCAGAAAATTATTCTTTAAAAATTGATGAGTCTCTAGAAAGATAAAAAAGAGAGGTCGAGTTAAATGCTTTAGTCAAAGAAACAAAGAAAACTCATGTTAAGCTTTCTCCAGTTTCCTTCTCAGAATACACATTGAAAGATGGTGTAAATCAATAGAAAACAGGAGAATATCACCATCAGACTTATGTTACAGAAAATTTTGAAGTCATTAAGTAAAGGATTGTCATCTCTGATAATGATAATGATAGATTAATGATAATGATAATGATAACTTAGGGAATACTCTGACCTATGTAAAGGTTAAAATAAAAAGGGTTGACTAAATATATCAGAAATGTGGTTGCAGAAATTATTACTCAAGAATGACTTTTTATTTTTACAAAATAGAAAGAAAGAATTGGGCAGAGGAAAAAGAAAGAGGGTAGAATGAGAAATCTAGCTTAATGACCTAGACTATTTGCTCAGGCCCTAGCTTTACTCTGGCAGGGCTCCAAAAACCCAAAGCTGGAGGGCGTAGGGTTAAAATAAGAAAAGGTTCCAGTCACGTGGCCTCCTCCTCCAATGCAGACTCTAGTCCTTCCAGGAAGCCAGGAAAAGAATCAGCCTTTTCACTCACCCACGTGATAGTCCTAAGGGAAGATCTAAGAGTAGTCCAAGGTCCCAAGCCAGAGCTCCTCCAGGGCCAAGTTCAAAGGCAAAAGAGCTGGTCACTGGAAGTTTTCCCCACATTTAAAGACCACTCCTATCCTCACTTCCTGTGCCTTCCTTCCACTTTATGTGGACATATTGCAGCTATAGCTTTGTTTAGGACTCTCCAGGGGGCAGTCAGTCTTTTTTCATTTGTCACCCACTATACTACACATGGGTCACAGACCTCCCCATACTTGAGGATAAGTGGGCTGTATACACTTCTGGTGATTAAATCTAAAAATAGGGACTCTGTGATACTTTGGGAGACCTATCTCCCCAGTGGATAATTTGACATAATCATCTTGTACCCCTAAAAACCTTCTAACTACAGGTGCATACGACATTGCATCATCTAACAGGAAACTACAATGGATAGATATGAGGGAAATAGAAGAAAGAAACAAAACCAATGTTTTCTAGGTGTATTAACAAAAAGCCAATTAGGGGGCAGTCTCGTTTGGGATAAGAGTGTACATTCAAAATAAATGTGTTCAGGGGTAGCTGGGTGGCTGAGTGGATTGGGAGCTAGATCTAGAAATGGGAGATCATAGGTTCAAATCTGGCCTCAGATACTTCCTAGTTGTGTGACCCTGGACAAGACAATTATTCCCCACTGCCTAGCCCTTGCCACTCTTCAG
The DNA here is from genome assembly GCF_016433145.1 of Gracilinanus agilis. NCBI lineage: Eukaryota > Metazoa > Chordata > Mammalia > Didelphimorphia > Didelphidae > Gracilinanus > Gracilinanus agilis. The sequence goes on along the minus strand of NC_058136.1, from coordinate 78,278,310 downwards.
CCTTAGAAACAATACACAATATTGATTATAAGAAGGAAGGTAAGGAGTCTTAAAAACAAATAATTAATTAAAATGAATTCAACCCCCTTCAGTTCAATCAATTGCACCCCAAAGTTCATTTTGGATCTTCTGATACAGTGCAGGTTTCTGCAGGCATCTTTCTCCAAACAGTTCATTTTCTGGATTCAAGGAGTTAGGAAGGTTCTTTCCCTGGAATTTTTCTCAAAAAATTTTAAATCTTGTATTTCTATGAAAAATATGTTATCCCCCTGAAGAGGGTGTTGACCAACTTCCAGATCAACTCAGGATACATGGTTGAGTTATGGAATGTATAAATTGAGTAAAAAAATAAAAATCATAAAAAGAAGAAAAAAACAAAAGAAAAATAAAACTTTGAGAGAAAAAATTCAAAGTGAGAATCAAATATTAAATATATATATTTATAAATTTCTGAGCAAACAAGAATAAATTCATAACAGTTCCTTGTTATAAGGTCCAATTAAAGTAATTTCTGTCCCACAGATCTGTAGGGCAAAATGCAATAATATTGCACTCACCCATTGGCAGGGATTACAGGAAGTTGCCATAGTATAAGAGAGAAAAAAGGACTAGATTTTCATGTAAAAGGTAAGTGTCATTCCCTGGCCTGATTTTACCTTCACACTCTGGGATAGGGAGAACCAGCATGGTAGCCAAACTTCAGTAGTTGTACAAATGTGGCACAGGGAACGCCTGCGTTTGAAGTATGTCAAACAACTGCAACTTCGAACCCCTAACAAGTCCTCTGTCTTGGCCCAGAATGTCACCAATCCCTTTGGGATTGGTTGGTCTCATGGACCTTATGCTCGTAGGCACTGTGCATATTTTAATCAATCCCATCAGGACTGGTTGGTCTTCTTTACCTTGTGCTTCTTGGCACTGTATAATGGCTCTTTTGTTCCCTTCTCCTGGAATCAGACACAATCATTAATCACAATCTCATAACATTTATCAATAAATGGCGAGTTTCCTTAAAGCAGCAGTCATCAAAGTGGTATGGTACTGGCTAAGAGACGGGAGGATCAGTGGAATAGACTTGGGGTAAGTGATGTCAACGAGATGTATGATAAACCCAAAGAGCCCAACTTTGGGGACAAAAATCCACTATTTGACAAAAATTGCTTTGAAATTTGGAAAACAATATGGGAGATATTAGGTTTAGATCAACATCTCACACCCTACACCAAGATGAATTCAGAATGGGCGAATGACCTGAATATAAAGAGGGAAACTATAAATAAGTTAAATGAACACAGAATAGTATACCTGTCAGATCTCTGGGAAAGGAAAGATTTTAAAACCAAGCAAGAGTTAGAGAAAATTACAAAATGTAAAATAAATGATTTTGATTATATTAAACTAAAAAGTTTTTGTACAAACAAAAACAATGTAGTCAAGATCAGAAGGGAAACAACAAATTGGGAAAAAATCTTTATAGCGAAAAACTCTGACAGGGGTCTAATAACTCAAATATACAAGGAGTTAAATCAATTGTATAAAAAATCAAACCATTCCCCTATTGATAAATGGGCAAGGGACATGAATAGGCAATTTTCAGATAAAGAAATCAAAAGTATCAATAAGCACATGAAAAAGTTTTCTAAATCTCTAATAATTAGAGAAACGCAAATCAAAACAACTCTGAGATATCACCTCACACCTAGCATATTGGCTAAAATGATAGAAGGGGAGAGTAATGAATGTTGGAGAGGATGTGGCAAAATTGGGACATTAATGCATTGCTGGTGGAGTTGTGAACTGATCCAACCATTCTGGCTGGCAATTTGGAACTACGTTCAAAGGGTTATAAAAGAATGCCTGCCCTTTGATCCAGCCATACTATTGTTGGGTTTGTACCCCAAAGAGATCATAGATAAACAGACTTGTACAAAAATATTTATAGATGCGCTTTTTGTGGTGGCAAAAAACTGGAAAATGAGGGTATGCCCTTCAATTGGGGAATGGCTGAACAAATTGTGGTATATACTGGTGATGGAATACTATTGTGCTCAAAGGAATAATAAACTGGAGGTATTCCATGTGAACTGGAAAGACCTCCAGGAATTGATGCAGAGCGAAAGGAGGAGAGTCTGAAGAACATTGTACATGGAGACCAATACACTGTGGTAAAATAGAATGTGGTGGACTTCTGTACTGGCAGCAATGCAATGACCCAGGACAATTCTGAGGGATTTATGGAAAAGAATGCTACACACATTCAGAGGAAGATCTGCAGGAGTAGAAACACAGAAGAAAAGCAACTGCTTGAACACATGGGTTGAGGCAGACATGATTGGGGATGTAGACTGGAAACTACCACACCAATGCAACTATAAATAATATGGAAATAGGTCTTGATCAAAAACACATGTTAAAGGGGGCAGCTGGGTAGCTCAGTGGATTGAGAGCCAGGCCTAGAGACCGGAGGTCCTAGGTTCAAATCCGGCCTCAGATACTTCCCAGCTGTGTGACCCTGGGCAAGTCACTTGACCCCCATTGCCTACCCTTACCAATCTTCCACCTATAAGTCAATACACAGAAGTTAAGGGTTTAAAATTAAAAAAAAAAAACATATTAAAACCAGTGGAAATGCACATCAGCTATGCGGGGAAGGTTGGGGGGTGAAGGGGAAAGTAAGAGCATGAATCAAGTAACCATGTTAACTTTTCTAAAAAATAAATATTATTAAATGTTAAAAGAAATAAATGACAGGTTTCCATAGCCTAAAGCTTTTGGGCATGTATTAAAATTAGTACAAATACGTATTTTACGCTTATATTACTGCAAAATAAAAGAGAGGGTTAATATTGATTATATGTCTTTAAGTACAAGAAATAAGAAAAGGGAAAGACAAAATCAAATATTCTATTAAAATAAAAAGAAAAGCAAAAATAAAATGAAATTTTAGAAATTCAGTGTGTTCCCCAAAACAGTGTCCACTTGTCTATGGACTTTTATCTCCAATGCCTGTGACAGGATACAGTCAATCAGTTTCAATAGAAGGTACTCTCTTTACATGAGAGCAATGAATCCAAGAGACCTTTTCTCCAATTTTTATAGCTGTTGGAATGGTTAACACTACCTGAAACGGACCTTCCCAGGAAGGCTGAGTTGCTCCAGTGCACTGGAAATTCTTTATGTATATCTTTGTGAGAAAAAATGAACAAATTCTTAAAGACTTAATTATATAGTGTTTAATAATAAAGTGAGAAAGGGAAAATCAAAGGTTCTTTTAGCCAAATGAGCAGAGCACAGAGAGCCAGGGAACCTCACCTGCAGCACTTTACCAAAAGCGCAAGCTCTCCAAAAGGGGCCCCACAGTATGTAGCTCAGCCAAATTTATCTCTGAAGTACCTGCACTTAAATGATCACGTAACTTAAAAGGATGCTGGGGTTTTTTCCAGGTTAAGATGACGACAGAGTAAAAAGCAGCCCTTAACCTCTCCTGACTGAAATATACAGGACTCCTCAAGGGGACATAAAAACAAATCCAGACGAATGGAGGGACTCCACAACAGGGCGCAGCTTGGAAGGTACGTGGAATTGGGGCATTTCCATGCTATAAAGGGATGAAACAACTCTCAATAAATCTCAGGCTGAGCAACCCCCCAGGCCACACACACACACACACACACACCACCTACAAAGCCAAAGCCAGGTCAAAAGAAATAGAGCAATTTTGGGGCACCCAATGAGCTCCAGGGCATGTTCCTGAGAGTAGCAAGACTTAGGACCCCAAAAGGCTAAAGAACTCCTGTGGATTTTGAGCGAGGACACAGAGAGCAGGCACAGGAGGAGGCGGACACAGGCGCGAGCGAAGGCTCTGAAACCCTGAGTGGGGAACCAGTGCAGATGGGTATATGACTGTGGAAGCAGCTCCCTGAGACTTGTAAAGGAACCTCTGGCAGAGGATCAAGCAAGGGGGTCCACCAGGGGGCTTGACCTTGAGAACAACCAGACCTGAGACCTCAGGAACCTAAAGAGCACAGACAGACCCTGAGTGTGAGGATAAAGCTGAGTAGGGGCTGGGCTAACAATGGCAACCCAGAATCAGGAAGGCCAGAAGAGAAAGATTAACAACAGGAAGAAGAAATCTAAAGATTTCTCTTTACTCGACAACTTTTACACAGACAAAATCCAGACAACCGAGCAAACAGAAGAGAACAAACAAGCAATCACATCTGAACCCTCCCAAAATAATGAAAACTAGTCACAAGCTCTTGAAGAGTTCAAATCTGAGATGATGAGAAAGTTGGAAAAGATTTGGCTAGAGAAATGGCAAATAACTCAAAAGGAAATCAGGCAAGAAAATAACAGTTTAAAAGGCAGAATTTTGCAATTGGAAAGTGAGGCACAGAAATCAAATGAACTGATAAGCAAATTGAACACCAGAAATGACCAGATTGAAAAGGAAAACCAAAAGATTATAGCCGAAAACCAGTCCCTAAAGGCTAGAATTGAGCAATGAGAAGCCAATGATCTCTCAAGACAACAAGAACAAATAAAACAAAGTCAAAAGACTGATAAAATAGAAGGAAACATGAAATATCTCAATGAGAAAGTGACAGACTAAGAAAACCGGTCTAGAAGAGACAATTTGAGAATCATTGGTCTTCCAGAAAAAGCAGAAATTAATAGAAACTTGGACTCCATAATAAAAGAAATTATTCAGCAAAATTGCCCTGAAGTTCTAAAACAAGAGGACAATATAGACATTGAAAGGATCCATAGATCACCCTCGACACTAGACACAGAAAAGACAACACCCAGGAATATAATAGCCAAATTCAAGAGCTTCCAAGTAAAAGAAAAAAATCTTATAAGAAGCCAGAAAGAGACAATTCAAATATCAAGGAGCACCAATTAGGATCACACAGGATCTGGCAGCCTCCACACTAAAAGATCACAAGGCTTGGAATATGATATTCAGAAAGGAAGAGAGCTGGGCCTTCAACCACAGATCAACTACCCATCAAAGTCGACTATATACTTCCAGGGGAAAATATGGGCATTCAAAAAAATTGAAGATTTCCAAGTATTTGCACAGAAAAGACCAGGACTAAATGGAAAGTTTGATAGCCAACCACAAAAATCAAAAGAAACATGAAAAGGTAAATAAGAAACAGAGGGGAAAGAAAGAAAACTCTTTTTTTTTAAATTTGCCATTTTAAGGGCCTCACTAAGATCTAATTATCCGTATTCCTATGTGAAGAAATGCTATGTATAATTCTCTGTAGTGAACTCTATTCACTATTATAGTATTCTCTAATACTAATCAGAAGAATAATTCATAGGGAGAGGGTGGAATACTAAATGGTCTAAGATGATATGGGGGTGGGAAAGAGTGGGGTGAATAGCAGGGGACACCAAGAGAAACTTGAGAGAATAAGAAAAATAGGATATTCTATTACACACAAAGAAGGCATGGAAAGGCTAGGGGACTAATACTAGTATAAGAAGGAGAGGAAGAGAGCATTAAGAGGTAATATTTAAACCTTACTCTTAGTGTAATCAACCCGGAGAGGGAAGAGTAGCTACATTATCCATTGGGATATAAAATTCTATCTAACCCTACTGAGAAAGTCAGAAGGGATAAACCAAAGGGAGCAGGGAAGTGGGGAGGTCAAAAAAAAGGGAGGGGAGAAGAAGGGGAAGGGAATTCATTAGGCCTTTAAAAATAAAAAGAGGTGAATAATAAGGGAGGGGGTAGAAAGGGAAGTTAATCAAGGGAGGGGATAAGGGATACTGGCTTAAAGCAAACCACTGGTTTAAAAGGAAATAGTTTAAGAAGGAGGGGTAGGAA